>NC_041381.1:302334672-302344521 GCF_002162155.2 Triticum dicoccoides
TAAGACGCCCGACTGCGGCATTTCTTTTAAAGCCCTTTATGTGGTGTCGCTAAGACGCCCGACTGCGGCATTTCTTTTAAAGACCTTTATGTGGTGTCGCTAAGACACCCGACTGTGGCATTTCTTTTAAAGCCCTTTATGTGGTGTCGCTAAGACGCCCGACTGTGGCATGCTTGTTATTTATTTCAAAATTTTAATACTATTATGTTATTGCATATTCATAAATAACATGCTTGCACGCATCAGAGTTTTATTTATCTTTTGTGACTGACGTCATGAGCATAAAATATTTTCAGCACATCATTGTTATATTATACTTGTGTTCATAATGTTTGCGAGTACATTCAAAGTACTCACTGTCTTGTCCCTGGCTATTGTCTTGGCCAGATTTTCTTGCGCGGAGAGGAGCGATCGTGGCGACAGTTCCGGAACCTAAGCAACGGTGATAGCAGCCTCGCGAGGATAGGAGTTAACCTGGTCAGCTATTCCTTGGAAATTGGAGTCCCATAGACACTGATGATCCATAAACCTCTTCCGCCATCAATCATTAGAAACCATTTGTTGTACTCACAGGCCAGAATGGTCTTGTATTGCATATTTTGTATTTTGCTTGGAATTTCTGTATCAAGTTGGTGCCTCATTAGCTAACAGTTATCCTGGGGCTGGTGAGCACAAGGGCCATTTTTGGGAAATTAACACCCGGAGAATCGGTCCCCACACCCCTGTGCTTCACCGAAGAGGTGCTGGACCATGAATTCCCATAGTGTTTTAAACCTGTGAACATAGAGGCATACGATGGTACGACAGACCCCGGGGTCTGGATTGAGGATTTTATCCTGCATATCCAAATGGCTCGTGGGGACGACCTCCACGCCATCAAATACCTCCCCCTCAAGATGAAGGGACCAGCTCGACACTGGTTGAAAAGCCTCCCCGAAAATTCAATTGGAAGTTGGGAGGAACCCGAAGATGCTTTCAGGGCCAATTTTCAAGGGACCTATGTTCGGCCTCCGGATGCAGACGATTTAAGTCACATAATTCAACAGCCCAGAGAGTCTGCCCGCAAGCTTTTTAACAGATTCCTCACTAAGAAGAATCAAATCGTCGATTGTCCAGATGCCGAAGCCTTAGTGGCCTTCAAACACAGCATCCGGGACGAGTGGCTCGGCAGACACCTCGGGCAAGAAAAGCCGAGGACAATGGCAGCCTTAACAAGCCTTATGACCCGCTTTGCGCAGGTGAAGATAGCTGGTTGGCCCGTAAAGGCACCCGCGACCCAAGTACATCCGAAATCAGGGATGGTAACAGGAAGCCACGGCGCAATAAAAACAAATGCCAAAACAAGGAAGAGTGTCCGGACAACACTACGGTCAACGCCGGATTCAGGGGCCCTCGACCCAGTAAACAAAAGAAGCCATTTAAAGGCGGCAAAGAGGGACCGCCCGGCCTGAACAAAGTCCTGGACAGACCGTGCCAAATTCATGGCACACCCGACAAGCCTGCGAACCACACTCACAGAGAATGCTGGGTCTTCAAGCAGGCCGGAAAATTAAATGCCGAACACAAGGGAAGGGAAACACCAAGTGAAGACAAGGATGAGCCTCGACATCCGAACACTGGGGGAGAGAAAAAATTCCCACCAGAGGTAAAAATAGTAAACATGATCCATGCGACTCACACACCCACGAGAAGGCGCGAACGCGTGCTCAGAGACGCACACGCTGTAGAGCCCGTCGCCCCCAAACTTAACCACTGTTCGGCCTGCCCGATCACCTTCGATCACAGGGACTACCCGGCTAGTATGCGGCATGGAGGATCAACTGCCTTGGTGCTCGACTCAATAATCGACGGATACCACCTCACTCGCGTCCTCATGGACGACGGCAGTAGTCTTAATTTAATATACCAGGACACTATCCGCAGGATGGGGATAGACCCATCCAGAATCAGCCAAAGTAACACCACCTTCGAAGGGGTGATACCAGGCGTTGAAGCCTCCGGCAGGGGCTCCGTTGTACTGGAGGTAACATTTGGTTCCCCAGGCAACTCCAGAAGCGAAGAATTACTCTTCACCATCGCCCCCTTCCAAAGAGGCTATCACACATTGCTTGGGAGAACGACGTTCGCTCGCTTCAACGCAGTACTGCATTACGCCTACCTTACACCCAAGATGCCCGGTCCACGTGGCGTCATCACTGTTAACGGAAACAAAGAGCGTTCCTCACGCGCGGAGGAATACGTGACAGCTCCAGCAGCCGGACTCTAAGCGGCCTCCAATACCAGAAAGCATGACTGGTCGTTAAGACCACGGACACGGCTAGACGAGTCCGGTAGCCCGGATAAACCCAAGCTAGGGTAACATTCATGTAATCCCATAGAGCACACCAGGGGCTATAGATATTTAATAAAGCCCCACCGTTGGCTTGGCCTTATTAACAGGACAATGTCTCACACTTTTACTATCCATCGCACGCTTGCGTTATACTCTTCTACATGAGTTTTTCTTTTTACAGACACAATTCGTGCGATACCCTTCCAGGACACGGCACGACGGAGACAAAGGCGCAGACGTGCAGCAGGGCCCCGCTTAAAGGTTTCACTTTAGATTAAGACCCTGTGTAAACCTTTTTATTGTCTCTTGTTGTTTACAAATCCCATGGGTACTATATCCACAGAGGGTACTGCCGCTATTGGCATTTCTCCACGACAGACTAATGCACGTACTTGGAAATACAGGGTTTATAATGAAAGGGCGTTCTTCAGCCCATTTTATGTTACAAAGTCCGAATACCTTCGGGAGTGTTCGGCGTCACGAGTTTGGCCTTATATGCATCAGCTCCGAATCATGTCTTTGGTCAAATGTTTGGTTTGCCCGGCTCCTGGGTTTGCCGCCTTACGTTCCGTTCTTATCGGCTAAGGCGGACAAAGGAGAACTACTGCGATTGTGCCCTGGTTATTCTGGATGAGCACCTCAGAAGAGAAAGCCGAAAACTGACGGTCATGATACAGCGAGAGACTTTTCAACCACTCGAAGACTTATCGGAATATTTAGGATTCCTCCACATTAACGAAGGACCGTTTCCCGGTCATGTACACACGCGCCCGTATTCGGATGCACGCGAAGGTATCAGGGGCTACATAGTAGCCCCACCGTCAAAACTCCTATGGCTAAGTGAAAGTGTTATAGCTATATAGTCCAGTTGCCTAGTTCGACGTGCGATCACCTCCTTAGTGGACCAAGACGTTGGATCAAGTGTGATTACGCATATTTTCCGTGAACACCCCCGCATTGTATGCATGGGGGCTGAAGCCAACGACTGCTAACTTTCATATTAAACATATACATAAAACGAGCCGCACAGGAGGCACAGTAATACTTTCGGGCAAAAAGTATAAATATAGCCTCATAATCAAAATAACATTGTTTTTACAATAAACACGATTTGTTACACAAACATGATATCCTTTGAGCACTGAGCCTCTATTAAGCGAGCACCTTCTGTTACCTGCTCCAAGTAGTGCTCGCCGGAGCCTAGCCTCCCGCCGGATTCTGGGTCGCAACGATGGTGGCCTCCATATCTGTCCAATATGCTTTAACGCGGGCAAGAGCCATCCGTGCACCCTCTATACACACCGACCTCCTCATGTCATCGATTCGTGATACGGCACCAAGGAAGTGTTGCACCAAACCAAAGTAACTGTCCGGCTTAGGCTCCTTCGGCCAAAGATGGTCTATTACAGACCGCATTGCAAGGCCGGACAGCCTATGACGCTCAGCCATAGCAGCCATCTTTTGACTCAACAGCAATGGGCGCGCGGTAGCATTGAATTGCGGCCAGAACAGCTTCTCCACTTCTTTATCACCTTGATCTTCGAAAAACTTGGCCGCATCAGCCGTACTCTTCGCCAAGTCCGCATACGCGTCTGCAGGGCTCCTGTGTCAATCCAAGGGAGCATACTTCGGATCTAAAAACTTCATCCGCAATAAGTAGGGGTTTCCAGCTGCGATTTCTCTGGCCTGTCGAAGCTCCTCCCGCGCATCCTTGCTTTCAGACCGCGTCTCCTTGGGCGCATCAAGTGCCTTCTTCAGGTCAGCCAAGTTCACCTGATTCTCCTTCTCAAGGAGCTCATACCGGTTGGCCACATTTTTCAGCTCCACAGCCATCTCGGCTATTTTATCTTCGCTTTGACGATGAGCAGCCTGTTCGGCTCTCAACTCTTCGGCCGCCTTTAGGGCATCCGCATTGCTAGCCCGAGCTTGTTCCTTGGCCTAGGCAAGTTCCGCCTTTAGGGCTTCCACGGCAGCAGCACCGTCTGCAGTCCAAGCATATCGCATCAATATTATGCTCCTTTCAATTTTTCCTATACAAACATAATAAGGAAAGCAGTGCACATACCTTGTGACTCGTTAAGCCGCTCGTTCACCAGTGTGATATTGACATCAATAGCTCTGATCTACCTCCTTAGTTCAGCAACTTCAATGGACCGATCGGCTGCGGGATCCTTAGACACCTGCGCATACATACATCGCAATCATTACGTACACAATTTGATCCTCCGTTTGCTGCCTAGGGCGGGCAATCAGAGTCTCAGGGGCTACTATTTATATGGAGCACAACTAGCACGTGCGTCCCAGCCAAAAATTACGTATTTTTCATTACATACCTCAAAGCCTCTGAGTAGGCTCGTAAAGGCTTCATTCAACCCGCTTGTGGTGGAGGAAATCTTCTCGAGCACCATGCTCATTAATGAACGGTGCTCCTCCGAGAGAGTAGCTCACTCCAGAAGGCCCGTTAGTGTGTCCAGCCGGACACCAAACTGTGTCGGACCCTTCTCATCGCCCCCCGTGGGAGCCGAATGCTCCGGGCTCAGGGCGGCCGAAGGATTAGCTTCTGGCTTTGGCAGATCCGGACTCCTCCGTGATGACACCTCGGGGTCCCCCGCCTCATGAGGCGGAGAGGTTGGTGGGGTCTCACTCTCCATCATCTCCGGAGGGACATCCCTCGAAGACAAACTCTATCGAGAAGAGCTGCTAGCCGGACTGTAAAGAATGGATCATGGTTATTGTTCTCAGAGAAAAGCAGTACCTTCGAATTTATGATTAACTTACATCTCGGTTGAGGGCTGGCCCGTTGGCAGGCATGATGCGGTAAGGACGCTCTTCGGGGCAGGGCCCCTGGTGATGCTTTCTTCCCCTGTGTGGGTACCTCTGTCTCCAAGTCTTCATAGGCGGCCCTCTTCTTCCCGCGCGGGGAGGAGGCCTTAGATTCCCCTCCCCGACTATCCTCCTTTGGGGAGGTAGCAATTCCCCCGGTCTGGATGCGCAGTGTGTGAAGTTCGGCTTCTCAGTTCTTCCTTTTGTCTTTCCCTGAGGGCATTTTGCTAAGCACCCGGCCAAGCATCTTGGCTATGGTAGGACTAGGCGACCCTTCAGGAACTAGCGCCGGACACCTGATTCTCTCCGCCTTGCTGAGCCATTCCTGGCCATAGAGGATTTTCAGAATAATGATTATGATAAATATAAACGAAGTGTTCAGTTTCGGTGTTACTTACTTGGGTATCTGGGCGATTGCAGCTCAGGCCCGCATCCTCGGTGGTGCCAGACACTTTACTTGTGGTCCGAAGAATAATTTACACATCCCTTCGAGCGTCAGGCCAAAGAAGTGCAGAATAGTCTGCGGACCCTCTGAATTGAACTCCCACATCCGTAGAGGCCGGCGTTTGCACGGCAGCATCCGTCGGATTAGCATTACCTGAATTATGCTGACAAGGCTAATGTCCCTCTCAAGAAGCTCCCGGATATGGCTCTGCAGTGTTGGTACATCACTAACAGACCCCCAATCCCGTCCTACATTGGTCCATGACGCCAGTTGTGACGGAGGGCCCGAACGGAAGTCGGGGGCAGTCACCCACTTTGTTCCTCTGGGTGCCATGACATAAAACCACCTCCGCTGCCATAAATCAGATACCTCTGTAAAGGAACCCTCTGGCCATGGGGCATCGGCGTTCCTGCTTATTACGGCACCTCCGCACTCCGTGTGTCACTCCTCAATCATCTTCAGCTTCACATTGAAGGTCTTGAGCCATAAGCCAAAGTGTGGAGTGACGTGGAGAAAAGCTTCGCACACGATGATGAACGCCGAGATATGGAGGATAGCGTCCGGAGCTAGATCGTGAAAATCTAACCCGTAATAGAACATGAGCCCTCTCTCAAAGGGATCAAGGGTGAGGCCCAAGCCGCGGAGGAAGTGAGAAAAAAATACGATGCTCTCATTGGGCTCGGGAGTAGGGATGACCTGCCCTGGAGTGGGAAGCCTGTGTTGGATGTCGGCAGTCAGGTATCCAACCCCCCTAAGCTTCGCAATGTCCTCCTCTGTGACCGAGGAGGCCACCCACCGGCCTTGATGGTTGGATCTGGACATAGTGGAGGATCTGGGGTGTTTGAGCTTGGGTCTCGGGTGTTAGAACTCGAGATGCGGAAAGGCGCAAGGGTGGTGGAAAAGAGGTATAGGCCTCGGCCCCTTTATAAAGGGGGTGAATATCAAGCGTCCTCAGCGTGGCCGCTTGGGACTTATCTGAAAACACAGAGTCATACCAACAGTCGTCGTGGGGTTGCGCACGCCCATATCGATGGAAGATCCTGCGATAAGGGGAACACGATCTCTGCTTTGGCAGGGCGTGCCAATAAAACCGCCTCGTAATGCGTATCAAAGTGGGCTAAGAAAGACCGATTCGTGTTGGGCCGGGCCACGATGAAGGGGCACAACATGCAAAAATCGCCAGCAGATCAGATTTATGCTATGCTCTCTACGGCGGTATGTGGAGATCATCTTGCAGATCCGGACACAGTTTAGGTGTTCGATAATTACTTTGGAATATTCGGAGATGGAACCCGCCTTGCAATGCCGAAGACAGAACTGCACGCCGGACTCATTGTCATTGAAGCCTGGTTCAGGGGCTACTGAGGGAGTCCTAGATTAGGGGGTATCCAGACAGCCGGACTATATACTTTGTCCGGACTATTGGAGCGTGGAGATACAAGACTCAAGACTTCGTCCCGTGTCCGGAAGGGACTATCCTTTGCGTGGAAGACAAGCTTGGCGATCCGGATATTATATTTCCTTCTTTGTAACTGACTCCATGTAAACCCTAGCCCTGTCTGGTGTCTATATAAACCGGAGAGTTTAGTCCTTAGAGACAGAATCATATTCATCATAGGCTAGCTTCTAGGGTTTAGCCTCTACGATCTCGTGGTAGATCAACTCTTGTACTACTCATATCATCAATATCAATCAAGCATGAAGTAGGGTTTTACCTCCATTGAGAGGGCCCGAACCTGGGTAAACATTGTGTCCCTTGCCTCCTGTTACCATCAGCCTTAGACGTACAGATCGGGACCCCCTACCCGAGATCTGCCGGTTTTGACACCGACACCTGCCACCAGCACGGAGATAGGGTGGCCGAAGTGGAGCAAGAGCTGAAGGACACCATCGGCAAGTGCGAGGCCTTAGAGGAGAAGACTTCGGCCCAAGCAACCGGACTCGCCAACGCCCTCCAGGAGGATAAAGAGGTGCGGATCGAGTCCCGGAGTGCTCGTGAGGAGATCCACTAGGCTGAACAGATAGCGGATGGTAAGCCCTTTCTCTTGCAGACTATATTTGGGGGCAAAGATATGCCTTGCTCACTTGATTGTGGAGTTTTCCAGATGCCTTTGCGGATCTTCCAAGGAGTGCCACCAATGCTGCACAGTTCTTCCAAGCCCAGGAGGGGAACTCGACTGAGAAGTTGTTCTGTTCACAGTTCCTGGCGCTGGAGCATCCAACGCTTCTGAACAACCAGATGAAGCAGTTGTCGGAGCTCTGTAGGATATCTGGCTTGGCCATGAAGGATCTCATAGTCCGGCTTTGGCCAGCCAAACCAATTCCTAGCAGCTACTTCGGCCTGGTGAGGCGACTCGTCGATGCTGCCTCGAGTTGAATTTGTGAAGCGCTCGGCATGCATAGAGGGTGCGCAGATGGCCTTTGCTCGTCTCAAGATGCACTGGGCAAAGATGATGGCCACTGAAGTGGCGACCGTAGGCCTGCCCAAAGCCAAGGACCATCGCAAGCCGGAGAGATATTTTGAAGATGTCCTAGTGGGTGCCCAATAGTAGAGGGCTAATGCGCAAAGGACGTTATGTTTGAGTAAATGTATCCGGGCTGTCAAAACTTTGTTTTGTGAACCAAGGCTTGTCATATATGTATGCCTTTATCTTGAGTTATTTTCCTCTTGTGCGACTGTTTTAATTTTGAAAGTTTGCCAGTCGTCGGCTTTAGCCCCCACGTAGATGCTACATGGGTGTTCGGTATAGCGTGTGATCACACTTTATCCAACGTCTTGGTCCGTAAAGGAGGTGTCCGCATAGTGAACCAGGCAATCAGACTATGTGGCTTTATCACTTTCACTTAGCCATAGGAGTTTGATGGTGGGGCTAAGTACCAGCCCCTGGTGCATGTGCGGCAATCCGAACCAGGATGCCTTTGTCGCATGAATGGGCGAAGACCAGCCCTTCGTATAACATAGAGTAAATCACTAATGATTTGTAGGAAGTCGCCAAATCGCCGACCAGCTCTTGCCATATCATGACAGTCAGCTTTTGGCTTTCTCTACTGAGGTATTTGACCGGACGAACTAGAACACAGTCGCAGTAGTTCTCCCTTTACTACCTTAGCCGAACTAGCGGAACGTAAGGTGGTAATCACAGGAGCCGGGCAACCCAACTATAGACCAAAGACATGATTCGGAGCTGATGCATATAATGCAATATTCGAGACGCCGAAGAGTACCCTATAGGTGTTCGGACTTTTGAAAATATGCATAGCCGGATAGAGCCCCCCAGCTTTTAGGCCGGACCAAAGCATATGTGGCAATCTGAAGCAAGGAGGGAATACAGATGGTAAAATAAACCAATACCAAACATAAGTTGGCAATCAACTATTTCCTTTATACCCTGATTAATACACCAAGACGTGGTATTACTGATAATGCCATGAACATCAAGGCTAGTTGACATGCTGCGAATTTGTACACGAGGGGAGGCTTTATACACCGCCTAAAAAAAGGTAGTCTTGAAGATCCCAGTGGTGCCCTGCCGCACGTCTGTGCCGTTTTTCCTTGGTGAAAAATCCTTTGAGAGGAGAAGTCGATGGTCGTCTATACGAGAGAGGGGCCTCAAAGGGGCCCTTGCATGACCGTAGGGTAGGTACGTTTTAATGAACCTGTAGGACGAGAGAGGAAGAAAAAAGAAAGAAGGAGACAAAAGTTAAGGTCCGAATAGGGTTAAGCCGCACTATCACTACAAAAAAAGACACATCCGTGACATTTTGGGCCGAACGAAAAAAAATTCTGTCATACATATGACACTTTTGTGACGATAATTGTGACAAAACCCGGTATCATCATAGATGTGGTGGGCTCCTACTTCTATGACAAAAAATCATGACAGAAAATGGGCTTTTCGTCCTGGGCGGGCCGGAGACGCAGCTGCATGACATTCTTTGGTCCGTCCATGACGGAAAAAACCGTGGTAGAAGCGAGGGGGAGGAAAATTTTGGGGAGTTGCCAGTTACGGTGAGAGGTCAGGGGCCGAGCAATGCACATTTCTCTCATACACGTACGCGCGTGTGTGCGAGGCGTTGGCTCTAACTACACCTGAGCGAGGCGTTGGGCTCTAACTGAACCTGAGCGATTGCACTTCAGGCTACGTGTTAGTGAACCCGAGCGATCGATCGATGGCTGTTAACTGAACCCGATGGAGCGATTCCTTCGCTACTACTGCTAACTGAAGCCGATCGATTGGATGAACAGTGA
>NC_041381.1:302344917-302368476 GCF_002162155.2 Triticum dicoccoides
TTGTGTGGAGGGCTGGATGAACAGTAGATGGTGGAGGGGTGGCCATGGAGGGGTGGTTGAACAGGACCCTGTGGTGTGGAGGGCTGGATGAACAGTAGACGGTGGATGGGTGTCCGTGGAGGGGTGGTTGAACAGTAGCTGGTGGAGTAGCGTGCGGTGGAGGCTGGATGAACAGGAGCCCGTGGAGGCTGGAGGAGGTCGACGGTAGCCCATGGAGGCTGGAGGAGGTCGACGGTGGAGATGAACAGTATCCCGTGGAGTCCCGTTTTGTGGTACGCCACACCCCTCCCGATGAACAGGAACCCCGTTTCGACCGTAGCGCTCCAACACAAGTCCGTTTGGTCCGTTTGGCGGTACGCAACACCCCTCCCGATCAACAAGACCCCCGTTTCGACCGTAGGAGGTCCGTTTCCTCCGTTTTGCGGTACGCCACACCCCTCCCGATCAACAGGACCCCCGCTTCGACCGTAGGAGGTCCGTTTCCTCCGTTTTGCGGTACGCCAGGCCCCTCCCGATCAACAGGATCCCGTTTCGAACATGGCCGGTCGAACAAAAGGCTGTTTCCTTCGTTGTGCGGTACGCCAGGCCTCGTTTCCATCGCCTGTTCCGTCCAAGCCCTCCCGATGAACAAGATCACGCGTTCCGTTCTGACCCAGCCGGTTGGCTGCCAATGAACACGATGACGATGCTGTTTCTCCGTTCCGACCCAGCCATGTACGTATGCGTGAGTAGGCGTACGAGACCCTACCCTTATGTACGTACGTGGCCGTATTTTCTTTCTTGCACCCTCGCCGCTGTACGTACGTGTACATGCTACGTGTGCGCCTCTACATCGACCAGTATGTACGTACACGTTCGCGACCAGAATGACAACGCTATGTATGCTTCGACCAGGTGGGTCCCGACTGTCAGTCACTTCCTTGCCTCCAAAGATGTAGCTAGTGGGTGGGTCCCAGCAGTCAGGGGCAAATCGTTTTTTTGCCTAGACACACTTCCTTGCATGTGAAGTTGTAGCTGGTGGGTCCCAGCAGTCAGGGGGGCAAATCGTTTTTTTGCCCGGACGCACTTCCTTGCGTGCGAAGATGTAGCTGGTGGGTCCCAGCAGTCAGGGGGGTGAATCGTTTTTTTTTTGCCCGGACGCAGGTCCTTGTGTGCGAAGGTGTAGCTGGTGGGTCCCAGCAGTCAGGGGGAAAATGTTTTGTTGCGAAATATGGTGGCCCGTCCAGTGGGTCCCTGCTGTCAGGTGGACGAATAATTATTTTGCGCATAATAAGGAGGCACTTCCTTGCTGCGGTCGTGGACCCAGCTGTCGGCCTCTCCATGTACAGTCCACGTCCGATGGAAGCCGTTCCTTGACCACGTTGACTACGTCGCGCCGACAGCACTAGGGCGGTGGACGACGACGAGGCCTAGGAAGGGGATGACGCGGAGCCGGGGAAGACGCGGTAGTGGATGCCCACGCGTAGAGGAGTACGAGGGTTCACTGGTTCACTGCGGTGTGAGGCTGTCGTCGCCGCAAATAACAGGGGGTGTGGGTGAGTAGACGGATGGCCTGGCCAGCGGTTAGAGTAGTAGGGGTGGTGAGGCCTTCGCCGCATCGCAGCCAGCCACGGGAGGCAGGAGCATGAGGCACGACTGGTGCTGGTTTGGGCGGTTGAAGCAAGAAGACCAGAGGTTGAAGAAGCACTACGGCCGTTGGATGGACATCATACGGTCACTGGAGCTAGAATCGTGCATATTGACTAAGTTGACAAAACCCTCCGTCCCCGTCAACTTAGTAGGCCCACAAGTCAGCCTGCCACTATACTGGGTCCCAGCTAACAGGGGGAGTATTCATTTTTTTGTGCGTAATAAGGAGGCACTTCCTTGCGTGTGAAGATATAGCTGATGGGTCCGAACTGTCGGTAGCGGTAATGTTTTTTTCACGAAATATGGAGGCTCTTTTTGTGGGTCCCTGATGTCAGCTGGAGGAATTATTATTTTGCGCGTAATAAGGAGGCATATCCTTGCGTGCGGCCGTGGACCCAGCTGTCGGCCTCTCCACGTACAGTCCACTTCAGATGCATGTCGGTCGTTGACCATGTTGACCAGGCCGCGCCGAGAGCACCAGGGCGATGGACGACGGCAAGGCCTAGGAAGGGAATGACACAGAGGCAGGGAATACTCGGTAGTTGTTTCCCACGCGGAGGGGAGTACGACTGTACGAGGGTTTACTGGTTCGTCTGCCGTCGCCAGAGAATAACAGTAGGTGTGAGTGAGTAGAGGGATGGCTAGGCCAGCGATGGGAGTACGGTGGGGCGGTGAGGCCTGCACAGCAGCACAGCCGGCCGCGGGGAGGAGGGAGCAGGCAGTCCCGCCGGCGCTTGTTTGAGCGGCTAGAGCAGGAAGAGCAAAGATTGAAGAAGCACGACGACCGTTGGATGGACATCCAACAGTCACTGCTTGTGCGTCAACCTTTTTTTAGGAAAGCCTCAAATCTGTGGAAAACAGCATACAACCCATCTGCCATTATTTCTAATAATTTACAACCCTTTTGCAAATTCTTAAGGTTTTTTTGGAGCCCATATTCTTTTAGTTAGCATTAGAGCCCATATTATGGCCACGGTTAAAAAATTATACGAAATTTTGCATATTTCGGTGCGGTCCGAACTGTTTTTAATCCCGAAATTTCGACTCACATTTAAACTAATTTTAAAAATAAATGTATATCAATATAAAATCCAACAAATTGTCCATGCATAAAAATTAATGTAATTTAAAATCTCGAAATGAAAAAAAGATATTTGAAACTAATTGCCGGTTTGATGTGTTTTAAAAATGTACAGCCCATTTCTCATTACAGATAGGCCATTTTCTCGGCCAGCCGAATGAAGCTCTCCTCGTCTTGAAAGATTTGCAGCCCAACAGGCCTGACAAAGCGACTTACTTGGCAAATCACAAAAAAACTAGGATGTGGCCGTGGACCCAGCTGTCAGCCTCTCCACGTACAGTACTGTTCCGATGGAAGTCGGTTGTTGACCACATTGACCACACCGCGCCGAGAGCACCAAGGTGGTGGACAACGGCGAGGCCTAGGAAGGGGACGACGCGGAGCCGGGGAAGACGCGGCAGTGGATGCCCACGCGGAGAGGAGTACGAGGGTTCACTGGTTCGGCTGTGGCATGAGGCTACCGTCGCCGCAGAATAACAGGGGGTGTGGGTGAGTAGAGGGATACACTGGGCTAGCGGCGGGAGTAGTAGGGGGCGGTGAGGCCTCCGCGGCTTCACAGCCGGCCACGAGAGGGAGGAGCACGCGGCACGATCGGCGCTGCTTTGGGCGGCTTGAGCAAGAAGACTAGAGGTTGAAGAAGCACTATGGCCGTTGGATGGACATCGTACGGTCACTGGAGCTAGAATCGTTCATATTGACTAAGTTGACAAAGCCCTCCGTCCTCGTCAACTTAGTAGGCCCACAAGTCAGCCACCCACTATGGTGGGTCCCAGCTAGCAGGGGGTATTCATTTTTTGGTGCGCAATAAGGAGGCACTTCCTTGCGTGCGAAGATATAGCTGGTGGGTCCGACCTATGTAAGTGCATCTAGTGCCCCTTAGTGATTTTGGTGTATTGAAGACTTATAGGTTAAGGGACTAATGTGTTTATGAGTGTACACAGGTCTATAAGTCTATGAGGAGTTTGATATTTACAGTGAAAGTCGACCCCTAAAAATGAATATCTTCGATTGAAGATTTTGGTATTCCTGAAGACTTTCATGAAGACTTTGAAAGTGAAGAAATTGGTGTGTCCATGAAGACTTGATATTCATGCAAGGAATATGAAGCTTGAAGAGTTTCGTTTTCATAGTTTTGTTTTTCTCTTTCTTGAGTCATAGGAAACACCGTACTATTAAAGGGGGTCGAGGAAATACTAAGGAAAAATTTCCATGTGATGCTCAACTCAAAATCCTACATCTACCAATCCCTTCGAGTGAAGCCATTGGAAATCTCATACAGTTCAGTCAATTTCTTCAGTGACAGAGACGAACTTCGTCTGGTCGGAGAGGAATTTGTTCTGACTGAGGAGTTAGGAATTCGCCAGTGCGGATTGCCTACACAGTGAGGAACATGATAGCCCTGAGGAATTCGAGAGTCAAATTTCCAACCGTTGCTATGCTACGCGCTAGCTGTTCCAAAATATCTTATCCCCCTAACGGTCATATCATTGAAGGGCATTTATGTCTTATCATGTCGGGCTGCTCCCTAGGCAATAAATAGCCGACCCTACAAACACTAGCTGGTTGGCTGCTCCGAGAGAAACTGACACTTGTCATTTTAGAGCAACCCATCCTCCGAGGACTTTGAGGGAAAATCATCGAGTAAGGAAAATCCCAAACCCCAAACACCTACAAACACAAAGTGATTGAGCATCACTGAAGAGATTGATCCTGCGTGGATCCGACGCTTGTTACCTTTGAAGATTGTGCTTCTTCCAGACGGTTAGGCGTCATGGTCTAGAGCATCCTAGAGGAATTGTGGATCGCCGAGTGACCGAAGTCTGTGAAGGTTTGGAAGTCGCGTGAAGACTTACCACGAGTGATTGGACGAGGTCTGTGTGACCTTAGTTCAAGGAGAATACGGTGAGGACTTGGTGTCCTGAGCTGCGTGCTCAGCGACTGGGTGTCCGGGACTGTGTGTCCTCGAGTTTAAATACTCAGCCGCTCCAACCAAACGTACAAATGAGACAGCAGTTGGAACTGGTCTACCAAATCATTGTCTTCACCAACCTTACTGGTTGTATTTCCTCAACTCTTTCATTTCCTCATTATTGTGTTGAGTGATTGTTCATATCTGTGTTTGAAGACTCTGACTGAAGACTTTCTCAATTTCCTCAGTTCAATTTCTTCAGTCTGTTTGTCTTCATCTTGTGTTATCCTGTGTTTAAGCTTTCTGTACTATGTGTTTGTCTTCATTTCATCATGATGACTATGTGTGTATTCTATTATGCTTACTTCTGAGTACTTATTCCGCTGCAAGTAGTTCTTTGCTAAGGAATTTCCTCACCGGCAAATTCCTTAGTGAAGAATTCATAAAAATCGCCTATTCACCCCCTCTAGTCGATATAACGCACTTTCAATTGGTATCAGAGCAAGGTACTCCCTTGTTCTGTGTGATTTTGGTTTAACCACCTGGAGTTCTAGTTATGTCGACCGCAGGTATGATCAAGGTCTCTGCTGGGTGTCCTACGTTTGATGGCACAGACTACCCCTACTGGAAGAATAAGATGCGAATGCATCTTGAAGCAATTGACAACAATCTCTGGTACGTTGTGGAAAATGGTGTTCCCTCAGTCACACCTTCCCTGGATGTTGCTGATGTGAAGAGATTCAAGCAACTCGATTCTCAAGCGAAGAATATCATATGTGGTCATCTGAGTAAAGGGCAGTATGGTAGAGTGAGTGCTTTGGAAACTGCTAAGCTTATCTAGGATAGGCTCTCCAAAGTAAATGAAGGAGTCTCAACTCAATGTGACTCTCGTGTTGAATTTCTTTGCAATCTCTTCAACCGCTTCAAAAGACTCGACAATGAAAAAGTTCAGCAAACCTTCGATCGCCTCACTGATATCTCAAATGAGCTTCAAGCACTCGGTGCCACTGACATCACCGACCATGAGGTGGTGAAGAAATTGCTGAGATCACTCGATTCTTCATTTGACACTCTGGCACTGATGATTCAAGAGCGTGCTGATTACAAGTCACTAGATCCTACTGATATCCTCGAGAGGCTAAATACTCATGAGTTCCAGCTTGCTGAAAAGAGAGATCTCTATGGTTCAAGCTATGGCAAAACACGTGCCCTGAAGGCCAAGGCTGTGTCTGATTCTGAATGTAAAGATTCTGGTAGTAGCCTTGGTGATCCTGAAGAATTAAGCCCGGAGCTAGCATTGCTCGTGAAGAAGTTCTAGAAATTCTCAAGATGTGGTCGCTTTGGAAAATCTTCAAGGAGCAATGATTCCTCATTAAGTGACTATAAGAGAAGGCTATGCCACAAATGCAAGAAGCCTGGTCACTACATTCAAGATTGTCCTCAGTGGGACCAGGAACTAAAGAAGAAGAAATACAAGGATTACAGTTCTGATGATGCCAAGAAGAATAAGAAATCTTCAAAGTCTTCATCATCAAAATCCTCGAAGTCTTCATCCCACAAGAAGAGCAGCTCCAAGAAGGCTCGGGCATTCATTGGCAAGGAAATGGATTCTGAGGCTGAATCTGAGGATAATGAGGAAGAGGAGGCATCCGAGGAGTCTGAGTCAGGTGTGGCAAGTCTAGCTCTTGCTACCGCATTTGTCAACAAGTCTATCTTCAACTCTGAAGAAATGGCAACACCAACAATGCTGATGAAGGCAATGACGACTACGCTCCCACCTATTGCTTCATGGCAAAGGCTGCTAAGGTAACTAAATACCCCTCCTTTGAATCAAGTGAGGATGAATCTGATGAAAATCTCAAGCCTAGCTACTCTAAACTTGCTAAGATTGCTGTGAAACAACAAAAGGCTATTGAAGAGCTTCAAAACATGCTAGACAAAAGTGATGATATGTTGGGTGATGAAATGGACCGCACCAAAGACTTAACTGGAAATCTTCAAAGACTTCAGCCTAAGTCTGACAACCTTCAAAGTCATCATAAAACTCTCTTAACTGATCATGAGAAGCTTTCTTATGAATTTCTTCAAAGAAAGCAAGATCTTGAGAAGCTAAGAGTGAGTTATGAATATCTTCAGAAGGAGCGTGATTCATTACTTGCTCAACAAATCAGCGCCACTCAGGAAGAATTTGATCCTCCATGCTTAAAGTGCATTGAACGTGAATCTGCTAATTCTTCACCTGAATGTTCAAATGCTTCAAATGTTACAAATTCTTCACCTGCCTCTGCTATCACTAATTCCTCATCTGAGGACATTGTTAGTATCATTGACGATGCAGGGCTGAAGGAATTGTATATGACAGGCATGTACAAAAGCCTCAAAGGGCATCAGACTCTTTGTGATGTGCTTAAAAACAGATCCTCAACAGAAACCCTAGGAGAGAGGGTATTGCCTTTGAGAGGAAACTCAATGCTGATGGAACATATTGGAAGCCTGAGCAGGACCCCAAAACCTCATGGGTTGCTGCAAAGGGACCTCCAGTTGATCCATCTAACTTATCTGGCTTTACATGTGAATATCCTCATTCTTCTGATGAATCATTTGACTCCAATTATAAGTTGTTCAAAAATCAAAATGGTGAAGTATTTGCTAGATATGTTGGCACTAACTACAGGAACGGTTCCCCTATGAAGAAAATCTAGGTTCCCAAAAGTTATGTTGAAAGTCTTCAGGTGAATGTCCTCATGACACCACCAGTGAAGAATAGGAATCCTAGATCAAACTCTTCATATGGACCAAATTCTTCATATGGATCCAAGTCCTCATACGGACCGAATTCCTCACATGGATCAAATTCCTCAAAAGGATCAAAGTCCTCATATGAACATCATCGTGCTAACAACTCTGTTTCGCAAGGTAGAGCTAAGGGCTATGAATATGTGCATTATTCTTCAAATCATTATGTTCATAAGTCCTCGAAGAATTTCTCTGCTTATTCATATGCTTACCCTAACCCCTCTTATGTGAAACGAAATGGTTTGGCATCTTTGCCACCTTTCTCATATGGTGCTCGCAGAGTGATGAATTCTTTGCCACCCCTCCAGATGTGGGTGGTGAAGAAAAAGAACTAATATCTTATGTAGGGTCAGGTCTCCAGTCGTGCTCAAAACGACGGAAGAATTTCCTGGAGACCTGAACAATGCCTGAAAGGACGCAGGCGAATCATGATGAAATGAACTTTCATTTCACAGGTCCTCATACTGATTATCTGATCAACTTACTTGATGAAATTGAACTGATGATACTGATGTCATATTCTTCACTGATGAAGTATATGAGTTTGTAAGCTGCACTAATTCATCTGCAGGATGATCAACCCAAAGCAAACGAGTGGGTCCTCGATAGTGGATGTACAAATCACATTATTGGTGACAAGAATCTTTTGATGGATGCTCCCTTAACACCGTCACATCTGAAGCATATCATCTTCGCTGACAAAGGCAAAAGTCAGGTATTGGGTCTAGGTAAGGTTGCGATCTCTAAGGATCGACACATGGACAAAGTCATGCTTGTCGAGTCCTTAGGATACAACCTCATGTGTGTCTCAATGCTTTGTGATCTTGATATGGTTGTTGTCTTTGGCAAGTATCGTTGTGTTGTGATCATGGAAGCTGACAATTCCAAAGTCTTCAAAGGCTTTAGGAGAGGAGACTTGTGCGTTGTTGATTTCTCTACAGGACCACAACCTGCCGTGTGCTTACTTGCAAAAGCTTCAGAAGGCTGGCTATGGCATCGACGACTTGATCACGCAGGCATGAGGAATCTGCACACACTCGCAAAGAAGAAGCATGTCATTGGCATTGAAAATGTCAAATTCCTAAAGGATCACTTGTGTGGTGCCTGTGAAGCTGGAAAAATGACCAAGGCCAAGCATCCAGCAAAGACTATCATGACCACCATTCGACCCTTTCAATTGCTTCACATGGATCTCTTCGGTCCTAATCATTATTCTGCTGTGACTAATGAAGCATCTCTATATGGCTTTGTTATTGTTGATGATTACTCTCGTTACACATGGGTACACATTGTTACTTACAAACATGAAGTGCAGGAAGTCTTCAAACGATTTTCCTCGAGGGCTTCAACAAACTTTGGTGTGAAGATCAAGCACATCAGAAGTGACAATGGAACTGAGTTCAAGAATTCCGGTCTTAATGACTATCTTGATGAACTTGGTATTACTCATGAATTATCTGCTCCTTATACTCCTCAGCAAAATGGCGTCGTGGAGCGCAAGAACAGAACTCTTGTTGAGATGGCTCGCACTATGCTTGATGAATACAAAAGGCCTCATCGGTTTTGGATTGATGCAATTGATACCGTGTGCCACATCATCAACAGAGTATATCTTCACAAATTCTTCAAGAAGACTGCCTATGAACTCCTCACTGACAAGAAACCCAATGTGAGTTATTTCAAAGTCTTCGGTGCTAAATGTTGGATTAGAGATCCTCATCACAATGCTATATTTACACTGAAAGCACATGAAGGTTTTATGCTTGGTTACGGAAAGGACTCGCACACCTACAGAGTCTTCAACATCACTCTTCACAAGATTGTTGAAACTGTAGATGTGCGGTTGGATGAAACTAATAGCTTGCAAAGAGAGCACCTACATTCTGTGATAGATGAACCAGCACCTGAAGATTCTATCAAGTTGAAGGCTACTGAGGATGTCATTCCTACCGAAGAATCTACTGAAGAATTCATTCCAGAACGTGAAGAACGTCGAGCTGATGTACGTGAGGAAAATGCTGAAGAAAATGGTGCTGAAGAAAATGCTAATCAAATTCCTCAAAGACAACTAGCTCATCCTCGCATTGCAAAAGAAGTGCAAGTTGAAAAGATCATCGATGACATTGAAGCACCAGGTCCTCTCACACGCTCAAAAGCTTCACATTTATCTAACTTTTGTGGGCACGATGCTTTTGTCTCTATCACAGAGCCCACTAAGGTAGATGAAGCATTTCTGGAGCCTTAGTGGATTAAGGCCATGCAAGAAGAATTACATCAGTTCGAGCTCAACAATGTCTGGGAATTGGTCAAACGTCCAGATATTTGCAAGCATAATATCATTGGCACAAAGTGGATCTACCGCAACAAGCAAGATGAATATGGCCTTGTGGGGAGGAATAAGGCACGACTTGTAGCTCAAGGCTACACACAGGTTGAAGGAATTGATTTCGATGAAACTTTTGCTCCTGTTGCTAGACTTGAGGCCATTCGCATATTACTTGCATATGCTAACCATCATAATATCACTTTATATCAAATGGATGTGAAGAGTGCATTCCTCAATGGTAAGCTTGAGGAAGAAGTATATGTTGCTCAACCCCCAGGTTTTGAAGATCCAAAGAATCCTGACAAAGTCTTCAGACTCAACAAGGCCCTCTATGGCCTCAAGCAAGCCCCTCGGGCGTGGTATGATACTTTGAAGGAATTCTTCATGAAGAATGGCTTCACACCCGGTTCACTCGACCCTACTCTCTTTACTAAATCTTATGATGGTGAATTGTTTGTGTGCCAAATATATGTTAATGATATTATCTTTGGCTGTACTGACCAACGTTATTGTGATGAATTTGCCTATATGATGAGTGAAGAATATCAAATGTCTATGATGGGAGAGTTGAAATTCTTCTTAGGTCTTCAAATTTGTTAACAGCACAATGGCATATTCATATCTCAGGAGAAATACCTCAAGGAATACTGAGGAAATTTGGCATGCAAGATTGCAAAGGAGTCAAAATTCCTATGCCCACAAATGGCCATTATGCACTGATGAAAATGGTATTGACTTCGATCACAAGGTATACCGCTCCATGATTGGTTCTTTATTGTACTTATGTGCATCTAGGCCAGATATAATGCTTAGTGTTTGCATGTGTGCCGGATTTCAAGCTACACCAAAGGAATCACACCATAAGGATGTGAAGCATATTCTTCGATATCTAGCTCACACACCAACACTAGGGTTATGGTACCCCAAGGGCTCTACTTTTGATCTCATTGGATATTCTGACTCTGACTATGCCGGTGATCGTGTGGACCGCAAGTCAACATCTGGTACTTGTCATTTCCTCGGACGATCTCTGGTCTGTTGGTCCTCGAAGAAACAGAACTGCGTATCACTTTCTACTGCGGAAGCTGAGTACATTGCTGCTGGTTCTTGCTGTGCTCAATTGCTGTGGATGAAGCAAACTCTCAAGGACTACGGCATCAACATGAAGAATGTGCCTCTCTACTGTGACAATGAGAGTGCCATCAAGATTGCTCACAACCCAGTTCAGCACTCGAAGACAAAGCACATTCAGATTCGTCATCATTTTCTTCGTGACCATGTGTTGAAGGGCGACATTTCTATTGAGCATGTGAAGACTGAAGAACAGCTAGCCGATATCTTCCCAAAGCCCTTGGATGAGAAGAAATTTAGCAAGTTGTGGTGTGAGCTAAATATCTTAGAGTCTTCGAATGTTCTTTGAAAAGGACACACATCCTAACACTTATGCAAAATTGATGACTTAGATGTGCAACACATGAAGAAACGTTTTTCTTCAATCAATGAAGAATAACACTCTAAGTGTGAAGAAATTAATGAAGAATTTGATTCTCAGAACCCTACGACAATTGTACGCGGTGTCTGAAATCATCATTCTTATACGATGGGTCACGCCACCACCAAAGTTGAAAATCTTAAATTTGAGTTTTTCCTCAGTTTTGAAATTCTTCAGTTTTTCAAATTCTTCAACTTTGCAAAATCTTCACTGTTTCCGTCGTTTTTCTTCATTGGCTATATACATATATATGGGTTTATGTCCTCTACAACATTCACTTATGGCTATTTCTTCAAGTTGCATTTTCTACTAAGTGAATGTGATCGGACCCTTCCCCCTCTATGCTATACTCAACCCAATCTATTCACAAATTCTTCATGTGCGTTCTATTTGAAACTCGTTCAAAATCTTCACTGTGTCCTGTCAGCTGAAGAAATTGCGAACGAAACTTTAATACTAATCTTATCCAAATTTTCGGTTTTTGCCGCTCAAACCGTCCCGTGTCCCACGATAGACTTATCTATTCACCCACGATCTAACATGATCTCCACTTTTCATTATGTGGGTGACACATGTCAAGCGAATGAGAAGGGCCAGGGGCACGTTCGTCCTAAATCTTCGGGCAAACAGTTTTTCACTGCGACTATAAATACCCCCTCACCCTTCCTCACTTCCTTTACTCTGCTCAAACGCTCTCTCTCTCTCTCTCGAGCTTCCCAAACCCTAGCGCCGCCGCTACTCCATCGTCGCCGGTGAGGAAGAGCTTCACTGCCTCGACCTCGTCGCCGTCGTACTCACACCAGCCGCGGAAATCTTCACTCCGCCGCCGCCGTAGTTGTCTTCCTCCGCCAAGTTAGGGCGTGGAAGATCTGATCTGACGAGCTTCAAATCTACACTTCTCAGTTCTTCGTGTTCTTCATCAAGGGTAATTAAAAGTTACTTTTACTGCCCTCTTTGATTCAAATTTTCTCCACAGAATCTTCAAAGGTGTTTTATTCTTCAAATACTCACACACAAAACACCTCACTAGTCATCTGTTCTTGATTCGTTTCCCTAAGCATCATTTTTTTAAGATTCCTCAATTGTGTGGATTGTCGATCTATACAACTCTGAAACCTAAGACAAAGTACGCTTAGTGAAATACTTCAAGACTCATCTGGTCAAATTCCTCAAACTTATTCATTTTGAAAACCTTTTGAGAACGCATATGACCTCTTAAAATTCCTTGCAACTATACTCTGTTCACAGGTACTCATGTCCGCTGCTGAATCACTAGGTTCTCATCAACTTAACTCATTTGCAGCGTTCCTCGAAGAAAAGTTGCATACTTCTTCAGAGAGTTCGATTGTTCAAATTCCTCAACTGAAGAATATGGCAGAAGGTAAGAAACCACAGAAAGGAGGAAAGAAGCCTGAGGTCATAACTGCTTTTGAAATTCCTGACAACCTCTATGCTGACTATTGCACACCTGATGAGGCCAAGTTCAAAAAAGAGAACAAAAATCAGCGCAAGGTGCGCATACAGAGGATAGAAAGGAGATGGGCAAGAGAATGGAGGGAGTACAGATATGTAACTCCAAAGTACATGAAGAAATTCGCTCTAAATCCTCCATGCCCAAGAGCTCCATTGGCACCTAGCCAAGAAGCTAATCCCACCAGCATCAAGCGCGGTGAGGATTTTCCTGAAGAATGGGCCAAACGCCAAGCTAAGTTGGCAAGACAAGCCAAAGAAGCAGTGAGGAAATTTAATGAAGACTCTGCTGTTGCTGCTGCCACAAAGGCCTCTGACAAGCCTAGAAAATCAATGGCAAAGGAGCCCTCTCACAAGCCAAGTGCTTCATCAACTGTGCCCTCACGGCCAAGTTCCTCAGCAATGCCCTCACGGCCAGTATCTTCAAAGCCCTCACGGCCAATTTCTTCAAAGCCCTCACGGCCAATTCCTCATGCTGCTCCTGCTCCTCCAAAGTCGTCAGTTGCTCCGGCAAAGTCCTCAACACCTGTACATCTGGCCACATGCCAAAGGACTGCAGGCATCTCCATTGCCTCTGGTGTCTCAGCAAGTTCCTCAGTTGCACCAAATTCTTCATCAGGCCCCACTCTGCTGAAGACCAAGGCCACTGCTGGAAGAGGTCCTCAGCCTAGTCCGAAGAAGAAGCAAGTTGCCTTCCAAGTGCCATCTGACGATGAAGCTGATGATGATGAACTTGCAGAAATCATCAGAGACAGGCAAAAAAGGGCCGCTAGAGCCAAAGGCACAAATGTGCCACTGCTTTTGGATCCTAAGGTGATCCTCGACTACATTGATCTCTGGCACAAGGACCCAAACACTCCTATGCCTGATTTTAATTTGACCCCTGGCCAAAGTCATGTGCTGACCCATTTCATCAATGAAGAGAAATGGAAATTTGAGAAGGCCAGGCAAATCAAGAAGGCTCAGTTCAGGAAAGAGAAGTGCCTGAAGAACCGGAGATTGTGATTCCTGAGGTTGTGATGCAACTCACTGACACTCCTGTGCCCAAGCCAAAGGATCCATTCTCAAAGAAGCAAAAATTCAAGGTTGCTGGTTTCTTCAACGAGCATGTGTTCTTCACTGACTATAATCCCTATGATTCTGCTCGCATAAAGAAGAGGTGTTTCTGGACTGCTAGTCAAGCCAACTTTTATTCCTTTGTACTATTCAACAAAGACAAAGTCTTCGATCATGCGCACATTCCTCACGTGGACATTGAATCTCTGCCGTGCTTCAAGCCAGTCCTCAGTGTTCTTCACGATGCTAAATTACTGAATTTCTGCACTGACATCTGTGATTGGAATGAAGAACTCATTCTTCAATTCTATGCGACGCTTCACATCACAAGAAATTCTGAAGATGTGAACACTTGGGTGCTGGACTGGATGACAGAAAATACTCACTACAAGGCACCAGCAACTAAATTGCTTCGTGCCCTCCCACTCAGTCCTCCCCTTGATGGTGCACGTTGCATCTACAATGAACCTGAGCTTACAGATCATTACATGCAAGTGCTGATGAAGCCTTTGAAGCCAGGGCAGGCCCCAAGAACCAAATTCCTCGTCAAGGAATTACTGTATGTGCCATGGACTGTCTATCGCATTCTGACGAAGACAATGTGTCCTATCAAAGGCCACGACTCAAATGATGAAGAAGTCGTTGGCATCATGAAGAATATGCTCTTCAATATCATTCATGGCGTTCCCGTCAACTTCCATGATTTCTTCATGAGGACGCTGGCAAATATTGCTATGCCACAATTTGAGCTGAAGACTTATGCACCATGGATTATGAAATTCATCAGGACAAGGTCTTCACTCAACTACAAGGCTGATACTCTGAACCATGGCAGTTTCTTACCTCCAATTGAAGTCCTCAAATGGACATTTTCCTCAGCTGATGACAAAGGCAAGGCAACTGCTATGATAGATGAAGGCATTCGTCCATTGGATGGTCAATTTTGCAAAGCTGCATCCTACTCCACCAATGATGACTCTGCCACACATGATTCTGCCGCCAACACCTCTGCCAAGCAAATTCCTCAAGCCACAGCACCCAAGGTGATGACTGATTGTGAGTTACTCCTCAGTCTTCATCAGAAAGTTGATCGCAATCATAAATGGGTCAAGCGTCAGTTTGGTTCCATTCTTTACAACATGACCTCAACCCACAATGCTGTGAAGAAAAACCTATACTACCTCTATGAAACCTTCAACGTACCTGGGCTGTTCTATCTCACATCTACAGCGCCGAAGATTTGAAGAGCATGGGTCTCAAGGAAGTAGTTGACTGGTCTGCACCTCCACCGAAGAAATTCAAGAAGGTCAAGGTTCCTTCCTTGGTGGCCAGCTCCTATTCTTCATCATGCGACACTGATGAAAATGAAGACTTGTACGACACTGCGGCAGGCCCTACTACGACAACCGACCCCGACAACGCTGGCGCTCCTCCCTCAACATGATATTCTTCACGGGCGTTAGTCCTCAGTTTCGATCCTTTTGGTCATTTGATGACAAAGGGGGAGAAATCTGAGTTAGTCTTCAAGCGGGTCTATTATATGGGCGTTTTTTTGCTAAGTTACAACTCTCGCTCTTCTGAAACTTTTATTGGATCGAGTTGCAATCTTAAACCCGATGGTGCTCTGATACTGTTGATGCACTGTGCTCTGATTTTGCATGCTTGTTCCTCGTTAATATTATTTCACGCATGCTGAATCTCTTCAGGCACCATATTTCATCATGCATTTCAAATTCTTCATATTATATGTCAAATGCATGTAGGAATTACAAGATATATGGGGAGATCTCCATGATTCAACTCTTCAAGTGTGCATTGCTTCAAAAGCAAATTCCTCACTATGCACATCTTCAGGGGGAGTTCTTCTATATCTTGCAATCAAATTCCTCAATATCGGTACTTACACTTCATATGTTTATCCCTGTTGAAAACTTAACCTATATTGTCATCAATCACCAAAAAGAGGGAGATTGTAAGTCCATCTAGTGCCCCTTAATGACTTTGGTGTATTGAAGACTTATAGGTTAAGGGACTAATGTGTTTATGAGTGTACAGAGGTCTATAAGTCTATGATGAGTTTGATATTTACAGTGAAAGTCGACCCCTAAAAATGAATATCTTCGACTGAAGATTTTGGTATTCCTGAAGACTTTCATGAAGACTTTGAAAGTGAAGAAATTGGTGTGTCCATGAAGACTTGATATTCATGCAAGGAATATGAAGCTTGAAGACTTTCGTTTTCATAGTTTTGTTTTTCTCTTTCTTGAGTCATAGGAAACACCGTACTGTTAAAGGGGGTCGAGGAAATACTAAGGAAAATTTTCCATGTGATGCTCAACTCAAAATCCTACACCTACCAATCCCGTCAAGTGAAGCCATTGGAAATCTCATACAGATCTGTCAATTTCTTCAGTGACAGAGACGAAGTTCTTCTGGTCGCTGAGGAATTTGTTCTGACTGAGGAGTTAGGAGTGCGGATTGCCTACACAGTGAGGAACATGATAGCCCTGAGGAATTTGAGAGTCAAATTTCCGACCGTTGTTGTGCTACGCGCCAGCTATTCCAAAATATCTTATCCACCTAACGGTCAGATCATTGAAGGGCATTTATGTCTTATCATGTCGGGCTGCTCCCTAGGCTATAAATAGCCGCCCCCTACAACCACTAGCTGGTTGGTTGCTCCGAGAGAAACTGACACTTGTCATTTGAGAGCAACCCATCCTCTGAGGACTTTGAGCAAAAATCATCGAGTGAGGAAAATCCCAAACCCCAAACACCTACAAACCAAAAGTGATTGAGCATCACTGAACAGATTGATCCTGCGTGGATCCGATGCTTGTTACCTTTGAAGACCGTGCTTCTTCCAGACGGTTAGGCGTCATGGTCTAGAGCATCTAAGAGGAATTGTTGATCGCCGAGTGACGGAAGTCTGTGAAGGTTTGGAAGTCGCCTGAAGACTTACCACGAGTGATTGGACAAGGTCTGTGTGACCTTAGTTCAAGGAGAATACAGTGAGGACTTTGTGTCCTGAGCTGCGTGCTCAGCGACTGGGTGTCCGGGACTGTCTGTCCTCGAGTTTAAGTACTCAGCCGCTCCAACCAGACGTACAACTGAGACAGCAGTTGGAACTGGTCTACCAAATCATTGTCTTCACCAACCTTACTGGTTCTATTTCCTCAACTCTTTCATTTCCTCATTATTGTGTTGAGTGATTGTTCATATCTGTGTTTGAAGACTCTGACTGAAGACTTTCTCAATTTCCTCAGTTCAATTTCTTCAGTCTGTTTGTCTTCATCTTGTGTTATCCTGTGTTTACGCTTTCTGTACTCTGTGTTTGTCTTCATTTCATCATGATGACTATGTGTGTATTCTGTTATGCTTATTTCTGAGTACTTATTCCGCTGCAAGTAGTTCTTCGCTAAGGAATTTCCTCACTGGCAAATTCCTCAGTGAAGAATTCATAAAAAATCGTCTATTCACCCCCCTCTAGTCGATATAACTCACTTTCAACCTGTCAGCGGGTGGAAAGTTTTTTTCACGAAATACAGAAGCCCGTCCCACGTACAGTGCGTAATAAGGAGGAACTTTCCTTGCATGCGACCATGGACCTCGTGGGTCCCAACCGTCAGGCTCTCCACGTAAAGTCCTCTTCCGATGACTCTCATATGTTGACCACGCCTCGCCGAGCGCACCAAGGCGGTGGACGACGGCGAGGCCCCAGACTGGAACAACCTGGAGATGGGAAGACACGACAGTGGAGTCGCAGACGGAGAGGAGTGGGAAACTTGACTGGTTCGGGTGCGGGGTGGGCCTACACTCGGCAGAGAATAATAGGAGGTGCGGAGTGGAGGGATGGCCTGGCCATCGGCGGGGTAGCGTTTTGCTGAGGAGCGCTAAACAACACCGCTGGACACCGAAGGCTGGAGCAGGCGCTTCCGGCAGCGCTAGGGGAAGAAGACAAGAGATTGAAGAAGAATGCTGGCCGTTGGATGTAAATCCAATGCCTTCTTAGGCTTCGACCTACTAGCCCACATGTCAGCCAGTCCATTTGTTTTTTAGTCCATTTGGTGGGCTGGGTGAAACAATGATGTACCATCTATGCAGCCCGTTTAAATCCCATTTGCATTTTTCCCGAAATCCGCAAACTTGCCGGGCTGGGTGAAAATATCATGTTGGGCTAGACAGAGAAATGTTATAAAAACATAAACACATGACTGCACGTCAGTAAAATCTTTGCAAGCTTATGTACGCAATAACTAGGAGTTAACTTGGCAAGTTATATATAAACAATTATTATTATTATCTTGTAAGAACTTTCAACTTACGAAATAAAATATCATTTTAATTTGATGAGTTAATAGTACGTGGGGTATTATTAATTTTTTAGCTAGACGTGGGACAGTTGAGTTGGTTCTAGGGGAAAGTACTGGGAGAAGACTCAGTTTACATCGAAAAAGAAAGTGGGAGAAAATTCAGAGACCTGCTGGGTCCACCTGAGGAGAGGAATATGTTGGGAGGAAGGAGATTCAAAGCACGGCAGCCAAGTGAACTAGTTTTTTTTACGGACAAGTGAACTACTTTACATACATAAGCAAATAGCCACTAAAAAAAGCAATCAGGTTAATGGGTTCTTAAAAGAAATATTTCGGACAAAACAGATAATTACGACACATAGGCTAATGCATGAAACACTCAGATGATAAAGGTGCTTATAAATAGATAAAGTACAACATCTAGACCTTCCTGGCACGCTTGATCATGACGCTGCGACTGTCCGTGTACTCATCGGTTACGGGAAGCAGACACGCCCTCATGTCCAAGATCTGCCTGTACATGTTGTAGCATGCGTATGCGTCCTTGGCCACGTAGGTTATGTAGGCTAGATTCAGAGGTACCTCCCACGTGTTCAGGTCGTCTTCTTTCATGTTGGCGCATCAGGGGTCAATGATGGTCTCAGCGAGGTCAACCACGGAGTCCTTCTCCTACCCGTTGCTGATGATCTTGTATTGCTTCTGGATGTTGACAAGCTTGTTGCACCAGATGGCCGAATCGTCGCGTTCTTCCTTCTCTCCACCGTAGTGAAGGTGTAGTCGGCGCTGCCGATGAAACGGGCGAATGCTCTAGAACCTGGTGCAGCCATAGGATTGAGGCGAGGTAGAGCTTCACCGAGTCCGTATGGTTGGTGTACATCACATTCAACTTGGTGCATCCATAGGACTGAACGGCGAACTCAAAGGGGAACTCCTTGCTGAAGTACATATCCAGTAGGATCACCCGTCGGATCGCCATTGCAGTCTCTTCGAGTGAACGAGTGTGTAGGCAGCGGCAGCAGTTTGTTTTTCAGCTCTTGGGGAACTGGATTCAATAGTAAGCTGAGTATGTACAGGCAACAACAGTTACTACCCCTCCCTTGTCTGCTGCACGCCCGGCAGAAGATGCACCCTCGGCGCATTCAAACGCCTCCATTAAGAAACCTACTCCGGCCACACGTCGGTTCACGAGCGGGTCTTTGGTACTGTAATAACAGGAGTTAGTGGTCACTTTACTTAAATTTAATTAGCTTTAATAGAAATTTATACTTAAAACAAGCAATGCATTCGCTAGTTCTATCAGTGCCACAGGATCAACATGCACAACAATTAGAATTATTATTCTCAGGACGCACACGATCAACTCATTTGTCGCACTTCCGCAAAGATAATACTACCATGTTTGAACTGTTTGTTATGATTGTTGTCCTCTGCATCATCATGCTATGTTTCCCAGCTTGCAAGATTTAGAACCAACAAATAAGATCCAAATAATAAGTACAACAAAGATGCCTACACATCTCATTGATTCCCACCTTGCAAGATTCAGAACCAACAAATAAGATCCAAATAAAAAGTACAACAAAGATGCCTACACATCTCATTGATTCCCAGCTTGCAAGATTCAGAACCAACAAATAAGATTCAAATAATAAGTACAACAAAGATGCCTACACATCTCACTGATTCCCAGCTTGCAAGATTCGGAACCAACCCATTAGAGCCTTTTGATAATGTGAATATCGGGATTAAATCCATCTTGGCTAGCCATGTCATACAATTGAAGAACTTGGCGAATGCTCTTGAACGTCACAACATCTGTAGTTGAGTATTCCTGTTTGCACAGCATGTTTGCACAACACAAACAAGGAGACAAGAGAGCATGATTTCACTTTAATAGCGGCCTCCTCGAACTCAACCTCCAGCTCTATTTGGATGAGGTCTGCCTGGAGTTACATGATTCAATTCATGCGCCTTTTTCTGCAGTTCACCTAAAATGAAGCAAAGATTGCATCATTCAGCTAGCAAGAAGTACTTGCTCTTGTGAGCTGGCAGGTTCTTCTTTAGTAGTTGCACTAAAATTGAGGAACATTAAGGTTGGCTGTCCGGCTCATGTAAGGTGCAACTATAATTTTCTTATCCTTTTGTGCAGTTCCACTAAAATAAAGTGCCATTGTGGTGACAGTGACAGCTCCATCTTGCAAAGGCTAATAAAATGTTGCACGAGATTACCAGTAGAACTTGACGGAGATTTTGGAAACTCCTATCACCATTTTGTGCAGTTCCATCAAAATGGAGAGACGTTGCCCACGTGACATTTTAGTTCAACTGCACAAGGCACTCATTCCAAAAAAAGTGTTTTGTGCAGTTCACCAAAAGGTCACAATAGTAACAAGGTGAAATGGATATCCCTATCTGCACAAAATGATAGAAAATAAACAGTTGCTGGTCAATAAGAATATACGAAACATATACAAAATGAAAGGAAGCATCTTAATTATGTTCATGGCAATCACGCAAGGACAGTAGAAATTTTAAAACGTCAGCAATGCTTCATGTTACCAGAAGCATTAGGATCAACAATGAGATTCCTCAAATATGGGATTACATTAATGGTGGCATTGCTTGTTTACGAGACACAGTAAATCAACAGCAGCTAAAGAGTTGGTTTAAGGGCATGGGACCGTTTGGACACCAGGACACTCAGCAGCGTAAAGGAGCAACTTACTTATCATACTGGGGAAAACAACAGGAGTGCCATTTATAACACAGTTTAATTGCATCTTATCACTGGAGGCATTGGATTTACAATAACACTGGTTAGACATGTCCATAAGGTAACAGTGTGATCACTTCATTTTACATGCGCCCTTACATTAACAAAAACAAAAGGTTGGTATAAGGACATGCCACAGTGGACGCATCAGCACAATGTACCTACAAGGAGGCATAAAGTGGTGATGTCGAGTTTGTTCACGCTATGTGAGGGCAGTAAACCTAATCCTGGAGACCTTGTACTATGTGAGGGCAGCAAACCTAATCCTGGAGACCTTTTACTATGTGAGGGCAGCAAATCTAATCTTGGAGACCTTTTACTATGTGAGGGCAGCAAATCTAATCCTAGAGACCTTTTACTATGTGAGGGCACCAAATCTAATCCCGAGACCTTTTACTATGTGAGGGCAGCAAATCTAATCCTGGAGACCTTTTACTATGTGATGGCAGCAAATCTAATCCTCGACATACTCTGTTGACTTGTCCACCAGCCGCCACTTTCTATCCTTTTTTCAACCAATAATAGATTTGTTCCTTATCCAGTTTTTACTATGTTTTCCCATTATTTGCCTTCTCAACCAAGAGACCGGTTGGGTATCCGGTCTCTACTACTTTCACCATATTATTTCCTCTTTTAATCAAGTCCTAGATTCATGCTACAACTTCCCCCCTTTCTTCGTTGTTTGAACAAATCCCTAGATTCGAATGCATGAAGTAGCTTTACCTCTAATAATACTAAAAATTTAGATGGCTTTGGAAGAGCTGATGGGAGTAGAAAAAGATGCACATGCAGACATGTGGGGAGCTGGGGCAGTCGAGCAAGGCCTCTTTCAAATAACTTATACCTAAGGGTCGCAGGGATGTCAGCGGCGGCTGGTCGGATCTGAGGATAATACGGCATGGAGGAAGAAGGGTCGGAGGACCTCCCGAGCCGGCGCTGTGTCGGAGAGAACGGCACATGCAGAGGATCGGGCCCCTCCGGCAGCTGTGGGTTTCCTCCCTCGGCGGCGATTACTGCCTGAATGATGCACCTTTTAGTCCTCTACACACACCGGCCGAAGGGATCCGGCCGGATCTGTGACCAGCGGTGAGCAGAGAAGAAATGTCGCTACCGCTATCTTGTTTATATCTGGAGTGGATGAGAGAATGAAGAGAGCAACCCTAGTAAAGCAAGCGCTCAGGCGCCTGCGTCCATATATAGTGGAGTGATTATCTTTTTTCTCTCCACAATAAGCGTTTCAATTTGTGTACGTGGCATTAAAGAAAAGAAACTCCTATTTAAGGTGACTAATCTACGACTCCTACTTACTACTACAGTATTGTTCACTTGTGCTCCCCGCCCCTCCATTCATTGAACAACCCCACAGGTGAATAAACATACAGTAAGTACTATATTTATATAGAACGAACAAGCTCGAACTATTTTCGCGTAGTTAAAAGTTGAGGGCGGGGCTTTTCCCGGGCAGTACGCCTGGCAGTTTTCGGGTAGGCGGTTTGACAGAGAGGTGAGGAGGGTCGGCGAGTGGGGCTGTGCGATTTGACAGCGCGTTACTGCTGGAAAGACTTGTGATATGACCACTCACTATAGTCATGAATTACTGGTGCTCCGACCGGGGTGATGCCCCCCTTCCGTTCCGCGCTCTAATCTGGTGCATGACACGTCGACCCGGATGCTGGTACTATACTACTCCTACTTACTAGTACTCAGGTCGGTGGAGTGCTAACCACGGTAACCTAGTGAACTAGCAGTGCGAACCATGGTAGCCCAGTGAACCAGCAGTAGAAAACAATGTGGTGATATGGCCATAAAAAACAATGTGCTACGGTCCACACTGTAGCATGTACATTAACACTCCTGTTTGTTTGGATGCCTGAGTTAGAGCTAGTTTGGGTTGAAATAGCCTCAAATTATCGAAACAAGAGGGGTTAGTTTGAGCTAGTTTGCTCTAACCCAGCTAAAAAAACTTGCCCGGTGGAGAGGTTCTAATTGGGTTAGTTATCCTCGGGCCCACTAAAAGAGAACTAAAAAATCTCACCTGTCCGCACCAGATCGCTCCCCCCTCTCGCACGAGTCCTCTCTGTTCCCCATAGGGCAACCCGCCCAAGCATCGCTCGCCCTCTCTCTCCTCCGGCCGCCCTCTCCTTCCGGCCTCCGCCTCCTACTCCGGCTGCCCTCTCCCTCCGGCCTTCGAAGGTCACCCCGCTCCCCCTTCACCAGTTGTTTTTCTCCCTCCGTCGTGCGCGGTGGCGGCGCATCTACCAGGGAGGTTGCGAGAGGGGTGAGTTTGTTCGTTCCTTCTCTGTCTCATGGCCATATCATTGATCTTGCTTGCTCTAGCGCTAATTCTGATTTGGAAAAGTAGATCACGATCAAACTTGCTATAGATTTGTGGTGCACGCATGGAATTGTTTGATGCTACATGAGGAGGTAATTAATCTTTCTAGAGGCCCAAAGATTCAGGTCACCTTTCTAGGTATTTCAATTTCAGGCTTGCATTATTTCTAGAGGCCCAAAGATTCAGTTCACCTTTCTAGGTATTTCAGTTTCAGGCTTGCATTATTTTTAGAGGCCCAACGATTCAGATCACCTTTCTAAGTATTTTAGTTTCAGGCTTGCATTAATTCTAGATGCCCAAAGATTCAGTTCACCTTTCTAGGTATTTCAGTTTCAGGCTTGCATTGTTTCTAGAGGCCCAATGATTCAGTTCACCTTTC
>NC_041381.1:302369146-302522389 GCF_002162155.2 Triticum dicoccoides
ATTTCAGGCTTGCATTATTTCTAGAGGCCCACAGATTCAGTTTACCTTTCTAGGTATTTCAGTTTCAGGCTTGCATTATTTCTAGAGGCCCAAAGATTCAGTTCACCTTTCTAGATATTTTAGTTTCAGGCTTGCATTATTTCTAGAGGCCCACAGATTCAGTTCACCTTTCGAGGTATTTCAGTTTCAGGCTTGCATTATTTCTAGAGGCCCAATGATTCAGTTCACCTTTCTAGGTATTTTAGTTACAGGCTTGCATTATTTCTAGAGGCCCAAAGATTAAGTTCCCAGTCGGCGGCATGTGGCCCTGCTACCCATGCCGGTGTCGACCTCAATTCGCAAGGGCCAACGTCGGAGGGGTTCCCGGGGCTTGGGCTCTACAGAGCCTTCCTCAATAGTGACGATGGAGAGCTCCTCCCTCGGTGCGTGAGGGGCTCCGGGCTCCCTCCCTATCGTGAATGACCTCCGTGATGAGATAGCTCATTCTTTGTTTCATGAAGTGTTTTTTTATTTTGTGAAGCTTGATTGACGACTTGTATGTTTAAGTGGGATATCCCATTTGTATGGACAAAGTAAAATTTATCATGTTTTGCATGCTTGATTTGTATAGATGGTTCGTTTATGTCAATTGTGAGCGGGAGGAGGCCACAGAAGAGCCGGCCACACCAAGAGGGTGCTTGGATCCAAGGGAGTTATTTTAGTCTGACTAAAAATAGGGTCCAAAGTAGTCACATGATTGAGATAGAACATTTATTGTCAATCTAACCCTGCCATCCATACACCGCTTTGGTTTAGAGTTAGTTCAGGGTTAGCATCTAACTCTAACCTCTAACTGAGTTAGAGTTCTCCTCGTCTCGGTTCATCGCCATCATACTTTCCCCATTCCTGTGTTTTTAGTATCCTGCGAATCAAAGAGGCCCTTTTTTGCGGGAAAAGTCAAAGAGGCCCTTAGACTGGTTTAGGTCTGGTCATTTTTTATAAATGTGTTATGTCCAAAATTTAATGAACGTGCTCCGGTCTCCACGAGGGTTTCATGTAGGATTCGTTCATTTATTTATTCTTCTGCGGGGGTTTGCATGTAATTCGTGAGGTCTGAAATGTAAAGTACCCCGGCATATGCTCCGAGTCGTGCATGCACTACGACCCAGATGCTCTATGTCCCACATGTCGGCGAATGGGAGCACGTGGAAATAGCCTAGGAGTACATATAGGAGGATAAATGCATGAAAAAATATGTACTGTGAAGCGTAACCGCGGTTCGAAAAGGAGACCTAAAGTGATGACAGCTATAGGTCGCACGCACCCAACTAGTGGTACTAGACATACGACTAATTTTTCCCTCAAAAATAAAGAGAGGCATGAGTGCTCAGTACTCCTATTCTATAAACACGAGTCCCATCTGACAACAGCGTTCGTGCTACAGCTAGCTCTCCTCCCTCGTTTCTCTCTTCTAATTCTATGCTCGGCCGACACCCGGTGGGTGGGGTGCGTTTGCTCAACTGCGGCCCCACCTCACAGTGAAAATGTTACGACTGGAATAAAAAATCTCATATACTCCCTCCGTTCATAAATATAAGCCTTTTTAGATACTAGTTCAAATGGAATACAACATATAGATGTATGTAGACATAGTTTAGAGTGTAGATTCACTCATTTTGCTCCGTATGTAGTAGTCACTTGCTAGAATCTTTAGAAAGACTTATATTTGGGAACAGAGGGAGTACTATACTAATAAAACATTAAGGCCACGAGGCGATGCAGTGCTGGTTACAGGAGGCAAGAAGAAGAGATGCATCCATCGACGACGTCCACCTCCTCGACTCAGGTAGCAGCGGCTTTTGTGGCCTGGTCGACGTGCTTCTCAACAATGGCGTCCAAAGATTCCAGCCGCTGGAAGAAGGCCAACGTCTTTCTGTCCTCGCTTGCCTTGTAGTGGCCTATGTAGACGATTTCCTCGTAGACGTGGATGTGCAGGTCGACGGTTTCTTGCATGGCGAGGCGCTGCGCGGCGAGCGCGGCCTTGAGGTGCATGTTCTTCGTCGCGACCTCCGGCACCTGCAGGGCCACCAGGGCTTGAAAGAGTTCGTCACCTTGTAGGCCGATCAGGGTGGCAGGCAATGAGGAGCATGGGAGCGCGTGCTAGAGCAGTACGGCAAGGTCGTCCGTGCGCTTCTTGACGGCGGTTAACTTGCGGATGGAGTTGACAATCATGTCGTTCATGCGATAGGCGAAGCCAGCGTCGGCGAGGGCTACGATGCTTGTGGTCGCCAACACCGTCTAGAAACGCTGCGCGGTGCGGGGCCGCAGGCCGGCGCCTTGGATGATTTGGCACAACTGGCTGCCGCTCGCGTCCATCGCCTCCATAGGTGCTTGTGGCTTCTGGTCACTTGGTCTTGGATTGGAGTGAGCAGTGTTGCGCAGAGACTTGGGAGTAGATGGATTGGAGTGGTGGGGCGCCTTTATTATATGAGAGTCCAAACTCTGTTGCATTCACATCATGCTGGATCTATTCTGCTTCTCCAATTAATTCCCTCTGCATGTAATTGAGGATGCATCATTGACCGTTCAACATCTCGGGAACCGCTACCCTCTTCCTCCTTGGCATTCAAGCACCTATGGACCTGTCGACGACGTGGTGCCTATGGTGACTTTGTAAATTTCAAGATGATAGTGACGTGCGTGTGTGCATTCATAGGGGTGAGTGTATGCGCGTGTATATGAGCTCTTGCGTCTGTACTGTGTCAAAAAAAATGTAAATGCGTGTCAAAAAGAGACTAGTCAGTATACTCAATATTGTGCACCTCGGAGAGGAAAACGATAGAACTAGTACGTATTTATTTACGGTGCAGATTCACTCATTTTGCTCCATATGTACTCCGTCTCGGTGTAGTCTAGTCACTTGTTGAAATCTCTAGAAGGACAAATACTCCTTTCTTGTTTACAGGGCTATACTAGCAAGTAGTTGTACGTACTAGTACAATAGTGCGCTCACATAGCAATTTTGTCTGATGCAAGAGCCTGGCTATATGCGTGCTCCAATGTTCGCAACTGCAACGTTCAGTTTGCGCTTGGCTCTTCGCCTCTTCGAGAAGACGAACAATGATGTTACTACTACTGCTTCTACAATGTCGAATCCAGTGCTGCATGTCCGTCCACCACGAGCGGGATGGATAGCTTGTTGTAGAAGTACTACTAAGCAAAAGCTTGTCCTCGTTTGCGAGCAACCACGCGCATGGGCGAGGGAGAAGGCGTGTAGTAAAATGAAGCTTCTCCTCATTGTACGAGTTGATGCGACACATCATAGCACTGGCCACACATGCTTGCCTCTAAACTTGGCTGAAAGACCCGCAATGTACAATATATTTGCTGCAACCTCTAACATTTACCCACCACAAATTAAAATATATGTGGCCGTATGCATCGTTCTGATGCAGAGGCCGGGGAGTCCCCCCTTTTTGAAAAAAAACAAATTAAAAAATATATATTCCTGTCTTGACCAGACGAGCGTGCAAACTACAGTCACCAGGGTGACAGGTTGGTCCAGAAGACTATTTTAATTTTTTTTTAAACATCGAGACGGCCACATAGCATGGAGCCGACCCCAACGATTTTAAGCCTACAGGCACGGTACACGCTATCCTAGACTACTCTACACATGAAACTGCCACACGAGCGTCCGGGCTGCGCTTGGCTCTTCGCCTCTTCGGGAAGTCGAACAATGATGGAGTACTACTGCACTGGGGGAGTACTACAGTACACTTCTGGCCATCTGACACCGATTGAACTGCTTCCTGTCCACCGCGTGCGAGAGGGAGAGGGTGTAGCGAAAGGTTCTCCTAGTCTTGCTAGCCACCACGCTCATGGGCGAGGGAGGGATGCTCCTTCCTTTGCGTGTATGACAGGTGGGCCCGACAAGTGTGTGGCCAACCTGTCATACAGCCAAAGGCAGGTGCAGTTAAGTCCGCGAGGGAGAGGATAATCAAACTTCTCGTTGATGTACGAGTTGACGCGACACATCAATAATTTGCGTTTACCGATGCATTAATTACAACGCATGCATGCATGCCGTGACTCTTCTTTTGATACTTGCACGTGTTGATTTAATGCACCTTGAAGTAGTACTCCCTCCGTTCCTAAATTATAAGTCTTTGTAGGGATTCCATTATGAATTACATACGGATGTATATAGATGCATTTTAAGTGTGGATTCATTCATTTTGCTCCGTATGTAGTCCACCTAGTGAAATCTCTATAAAGACTTACATTTAGGAAAGGAGGGAGTATAAAATATGTGACGGTAAAGCTTTGTAATACCCCGGCCCAAGTCAAGAGATGGTTGTGCACGAGGAGGGCGAGATCATGTAGACCGAACAGGAAGATGACCCGATGATGGAGATCTCTAAGGTCTCGATGGACCTCACTTTGCCCCACTGCCCCTTGTGCTCCGCCCCTTGATGCCTCCAGTGTATGAGGTTCGAATACACCTCGTCCATTTGGCTGATTGAGCAAGGTGCAGGTTTCTTGATTGATGTGTTGTTCGATTGATTTCTGCAGTGCAAGGGAGGGCACCTGGCCTGCACGGACCGCCGCGTCAAGCGCCCCGGGAACCAGCGGTAGTGCCATAAGTGCGAGCGCGGCGGTGGCTTCGACGTGCGGAACACGGCGGTGGACTCTATCCTTTCGTCGGTGAGGGTGGAGTGCCCGCACGAAGGTTGTGGGCTCTACGTCACTTACCACAAGCTCACCGATCACCAGAGCGTGTGTCCGCTCGCGCCCTGCAAATGCCCCGTGCCCATCTGCAGCTATGAAGGCCCACCGCCGGTGCTCTACCACCACATCAGCACCGCGCATCCCATGCCCGTGCATAGGATCCAGTACGGCAAGGTGCTCCAGCTGCAAGGGCCACTGTCGGAGCCACGGCTCTTGCTGTTCGTGGAGGAGGACCTCCGCGCGTTTTTCTTAGTCGGCGGCGTGCTCAACATCGGCGCGCCTATCGCCGTGTGGGTCGTCTGCATCAGAGCGGGGGCGTCCCCACTGCCGCACTACTTGGCCAAGCTGTGGGCGAACGTCCTGCCGGGGGAGCCCAAAGGCACGACCGACTCTGTCAAGGTGGAAATGGAGGTGACAAGCAGCAAGGATCCTGGTGACGTCGACGTGCAGGAGCTGACCTTCTTGACAGTTCCGCCCAAGCTGCTGGCCGGGGCTAAGCTTGTGTCCCTCCACATTCAGATTGACAAGCTCACGCACTAAATGTTTCGACAGTGCTTTCTGTTTATCTTAGTAATATGCTAATATAGGGATTACCTTGGTCTACTTTAGCTTAAGAAATGGTGGGTTTTGGTGGCGATGCAGCAATTACTTCGACATCAGATCAGTAATTTCCAACAGTCGAACGAATATTTTGTGTCTGTTGGATATAAAGTCCCTTTGGGTAAGAAGTACTACTTGTCATCAAAATGAATAAAAGGAGATGTATGTAGACGTATTTTAGTTCTAGATACGTCCCTTTTTATCCATTTTGATGACAAGCACTCCCTCCGTTCCACAATACATGCCTTCCATTTGTCAAAATATAGATGTCTCTAGACATGTTTTAGTATATAGGTACATCCATGATAGAGCCAATCAGATGGTTGAGAACACTACAATTCGTAGCTAAAGATGCGTGTGTGACTCCCAGATGCAGAGGCCGAGGGTCATCATCCTCCTTTTCGAGAAAAAACAGACGCGTGTGTGAGAGGATGAGTGCGTGCGTGCACCTCTTCTCTTCCTGTATAACGTACTACTAAACTCGGAGTACAAGTTTTTGTGGGAGGCATGATGGTGCGTGCGAGAAGTCCCGAGAGATAGGTTTAATGCGTCTGAAAAAAGGACTAGCCTAGAGCTCGCCACGCGGCTATTCCAGTCGAACGCCCCACTAACCGTAAGATATGTATATACGACGGTGCCAGTTATTGCACGTACGCAGCAGTACTCCCTCCTTTCTGGTTTATAGGGCTTAATTCAAAAATCTCACCAACCAAGATGGTGAGTGGTGGAATATTTTTTGTAGTTTGCAAAAGCACCTAATTAATGCTCTTGTTTTTCTCAAAAAATTATGTTTATCAATGCATTAATTGCAATGCATGCATGCATAAAGTACCTGCATTGGTCAATTTTCTCTTAATACTTGCATGCAGTGATTTAATGCACCTTGGAATCTGAACATGTGTTGGGGAACAACCAAATTGAGCCTTATAAAATTGAAAAACTAAAATTTCGAGATAAGCCCTATAAAACTGGAAAGGAGGGAGTAGAAAAATAAGTACTCCATCCGGGAATAGTGCCGCACTTCGAAACTAGAACGGTCAATAAATTTTGAGCTTGCGTCTCGTCACATTCCAAATTACTCCATGCTACTATATTGAATTGCAAACCTGTTCACACCGATCACAGCCTAAACGGTTTCCCACTTAGGAGCGTATTAGTACCACGCTATATAGAATTCCAAACCTGTTCACACCGATCACAACCTAAATGGTTTCCCACTTAGGAGCGTATTAGTACTCGGTTATAAATACTAGTATGTCAAGATGACTGCACATTCCTCCTCAACTCCTCATCCACAAAAACAAACAAGTCATTCAGCATCCTTCCCTTGCGTCTGCCATGGCCAGCGTGAGTTCTGGGTCGAGAGATTGCCACCAGGGAGAGGCGAGCATGGCAGCGGAAGCACGACAGATGTCCCGCCTCGCTGCGAGAGCAGCCGACATGTCCCGCCGCACGGAAGTAGCAGCAAAGAGGTCCCGCCGCACCGTCGATGCAGCTGACTGGTCCGGCTGCACCGCGGAAGTAGCAGAGATGTCCTGCCGCGCCACGAATGCAGCAGACATGTCCCGCCGTGCCGCGGCGGCCTGGGAAAATTTCTCGCGGGCAGGCGAAGACTGTTACAGGAGCATGCATGCGATCGTCCATAGCCAGATGGATCAGATCTCCGGCTGCACGAGGTTGCAGGACAATGTGAAAGCCTCATTTGAACAGGCTACCGGTGTCATCCGGCAACTAAGGGAGGGCAATGAGAGGCTCCGGCCGAGCACGACCTGCTGAGGGAGAAGATCGTCCGAAGTGCAGACCAGCAGGAGGAGACCAGTACCTTGTTGAAGAGGACCGGGGTCATCATCAAGAAACTCCTGGACGAGAATGACTTGCTCCGCAACGAGCACCAAAGGCTGGTGGAGAAATCCGTGGGTGTTCTCAAGCAGCGTCTTGAGGACACAAAAGAGCTCATCGCCGCTCGCCGCGGAGACTAGTTCCCGCGGCCTGCAGCAATGCATCAAGAAAGTAGAGATCAGCGAGCCAGATCCTTGTCTTCCTTCTTCTTTTGCCCTTGTGTATTTCGGGCGTAGCCGCATGTGGCTTTTTTAATTATCTTTATAATTATGTAAGACAATTAATCGTCCTTATCTTTCTGTGGAAGATCAATGTTGCGAGGCTGGAATGAAGAAAACTCTTGCTGTGGTGACCATGGCGTTGCTGTTCTTCTAGTTGCTGCTGGGCTTCCTTCATTTTCCTGGTTTCTTTTGATGTAATAATAGGTTTAGGATGTAGATTGTGTCATTAGTTGCGAAATGTTGGGTTCTAGCACGGATGTTTGGCCTTTGTTGGCCTCTTGGGATGTTGCGATTTCAATCTGGTAGCTTTTAGTCCTTCGTGTTAGGCTGGAGTTGTGCTGAACTTCTTGTGAATTGTGGTGGTTTTCATTAATGAAAATCGGAAGGGGCAAGCCCTTCTTTGATCAATTTTTTTAATCGTCCTTATATATTCATCAGTCTTGCTATAAGTCGCAGTAGATGCTATATAGGTCCGTCGGATCTTACATCAAGATCCGTGCTTTCAAATTTTGTTTTTTCTCTCTTAAATCTCAGTCGAGTGAGACATAGCCACGCCATTAAACAGAGGCTCGGGCGCCATTAATGGAGACCTTGGGAGAGAGGTGGACGGCAGATGGAGGTCAAAGGGCTCTCCTCCCGATAAGCACGCGCAGGGGTCTGATCGCACGCCTCTCGTACTCAAATAGCTACCCTGCACGACGCCTCCTAGCTAATAAAAAATGGGGACGCGTGGCGGCACGTAAATGGTACTAGTAGGTAGAACGCCCACGGTTTCAATAGTACTTGTGTTTCCGATTGTAACGTGACAGCACTTGTTCCAAAATGACTTTGTTGATTGTTAATGTGTGCGCCTTCGCAAATCGGACTGCAAATTTACCACACCATGTTGGTGCCATGTCATGGCACCAAGCCAAGTTTCATTTTTTTCATGCGTGTTTTGGATTTACAGGAATTAAAAAACTAAGTTTCTCAATGTTTCCAACCCAGCCACGACACCCAGAATTTTGAATTTCATTCCCATTTCTTGCATGGAACCTAGAAATTCACCCGAGGACACAAATGTGATTTTTCAACCAACTTTGGTGCACGGGAGCATGTGCTTGTAGTTCAAATTTGAATTATGCACATTAAATGACCAAAAACTCAATTAATGTGTAAATAAGGCCAAATGAAGCTGGAATAATTCCAAAATTTAACAAGGCACTCATGTAGTTCTATGTTGCCTTTGTAAATAAACTCAAGGGGGACAACGTATATCGTTTCACACTCAAAGATGGCACGTTCCCTCTCAGAACCACGAGCCTTCTTGAGAGAAGCTTCGGTTTGCAAGAAAAGCTTATACCAAAATCTGTTCCTATTCGGCAATTTTTTTTACCACAACATGGTAGTACCATGACATGACATCCATGCCAAGTTTCATGATTTTTAGACGTGTTTTGGATTTACAAGATTTTTAAAACCAAGTTTCTCAATGTTCTTGGCTGAGCCACGATGCCCAGATGTTTTAATTTTATTCTCATTTCTTGCACGGGACCAAGAAATTCACTCGAGGACACAAATGTGATTTTTCAACCAACTTTGGTGCACGAGAGCATGTGCTTGTAGTTCAAATTTGACTTATGCACATTAAATGACTAGAAACTCAATGAATGTATAAAAACAACGAACGAACCCGGAATAATTCCAAAATTTAACAGGGCACTAATGTAGTTCTATGTTGCTTTTGTTAAGAAACTCAAGGGGGGCAGCGTATATCGTTTCACACTCAAAGGTCGCACGTTCCCTCTTAGAACCATGAGCTTCCAAATCGGCCCAATTTTTTTACCACAACATGTTAGTGCCATGACATGACACCATGCCAAGTTTCATGATTTCTAGCCGAGTTTTGGATTTACATGAATTTAAAATCTAAGTTTCTCGATGTTCTCGGCAGAGTCATGACGCCCAGATATTTGAATTTCATTCTCATTTCTTCCATGGGACCTAGACATTCAACCAAGGACACACATGTGATTTTTCAACCCACTTTGGTGCACCGGAGCATGTGCATGCAATTCATATTTAGATTATGCACATTAAAAGTCCAGAAACTCAATTAATGTATAAAAAGGCCAAATGAACCCGAAATAATTCCAAAATTTAACAGGGCATTCATATAGTTCTATGTCGCCTCTGTAAATAAAATCAGGGGGGAGGCAGTGTATATCATTTCGCACACAAAGGTGACACGTTCCCTCTCGGAACCACGAGGCTTGTTAAGAGAATATCTTGTTTTGCAAGAGGCTTATACCAAAACTTGTCCCAATTCAGCCAAAAATTAGACGTACGAAAAAAGGGTTTAGATTATCCCGAACATCTCGCTACCTAGACCAATAATGTACTATGATTTGAATTCAACATAAAATGGATACAAATATTTGAATTGGAGAGCGTATCGTACATGTAGTTCATAGTGAAATATGATTACTGCTATATATGCATGTCTTTTTGTTATCAAGATAATATTTAAATTATTGTATAAATTGACAACAATCATATTCAAATAAGGAAAATTGAGTCAAATTTAGTCCATATGGTAGACGACAATATATATGTTCACATGGTGGAGAAAATGTTCATATATGATTGAAGATCAAAATGTACGACTACATGAATTATAAACCGCAAGGTCACCTAATGATATATTTGAATTCAACATAACGTGGATTCAAAAATTGAAATTCGAGATCATGGCATCTGTAATCATATAAAAAGGGACACTACTCTTTCTTGGGTGGGAATTGATTTGTTTTTTTGTTGTTGTTGCGGGAAGTGCGAATCGATTTGGTACTGTGCAGGGTAATCTTGTTCTCCCGATTTTTTTACATTTTTCTTGTAGTTTTTTCAATGGCATCTATAGCAATATAGTAAAAGGGACATGACTCTCTTGTGTCTTGTATGAATTGTTTTTTTACACGTTAAGTTTGTTCTGCCGAACAAGGAATCCGCACCTTGTTATCCCGAAATTTTCAAGCTCGAGTATCTTTTGTCTCACCTGCTTTGAAACTCCCACTTCCTCAACCCGTGTCGCGCCTTGTTATCCCGAAATTTGGACGCACGCGAGAACTCCCTCCTCATCCAAAATCGCTTCCGCAGCCCAGACATGCGAAATCCCCCTTCTACCCTCAACCGAAAATGAAGCTCCACGTCGCGGTGTGAAAACCAGTGGGGGTACGCTGGTAACTTACCCAACATTTTGGACAAGCGCATCCCTAAGCTTGGCTCCCCCTCCCCCTTTGCCCCCCCATTCGTACACCGAGGCCACCAAAACCCGCGAAACCCCACGCTCCTCCGTCGGCCTCCCGACCGCCACCCAGCCAAAGACTCTTCCCCAACTACGTCGTCCACCGCAACAACTTGCTGTCCCTCATCCACCGCACCAGATGAGGATCCGTTGTCGATCTCATCGTCCCGCCGGATCAGCCGCCCAGTCCTCCACCTCCAAGGAGCTGCCCCGACGTTTGCCTCATCTATCGCGCTACCTCAATCCCCACAGCACCGTCTTGACCTGCCCCACCGGAACCACAGCACCCTCACCAATTCCTCCGATGAAGCCGAGGCCAACTCAGTGCCACCAAGGAGGTTCTGCACTCACCGCTGCATTTTATCTTTTATTCGATCTCACGGGGCTACCGGTGCTCGATACCGAGCAGACATGGCATCTCCATCGACGGTGCCGTCGCCGGCCACATCATCCACGGCTTCTCTCCCCCATCGTTGCTTCCTCGGCGACGACTTCCACATCGGCACTAGCTGCAGCTGCTCCGGCACTCGCTCGCGCTGCGGCTCTGTTCTTGCTGTTGGTCGCGCTGCTGCACTGCTCCTGCTTTCGTTTGTGCTGCTGCTCTACTCTTGCTCTCACTTGCGCTGCTGCTGCTGCTGCACGACCTCCGGCAGCTACAGGAGTTGCTGCTTTAGCACTCGCTCGTGGTGCTACTGCACGACTTGCTCTCTGCTAGTGCGTTCCCTGCTCGAGCATCTGCTGATTTAGATCACTTCTTCTCTGCTACTAGTGCTCAAACGCCCTAAACATCTATTGCAATGCTCTGTTACTAGTTCAATCAGTTTTGACAGTAAAATTCAGTTTTGACTGTGAAGTTCATTTTCTTCAGTTAAGTTCAGAGTGAACAGTACTTACAGCATCTGTCGGAGCGGCCGTGGTGCGGCTTATGCATTTTACATCTAGCACTTTTTGGTGATGTATTTTACATCATCTATTGCAGATGATATTAGGGTCCCACTTCAGATTAACATTGTCTGTCTTGTCATGCTTCAGCCTCGTCGCCGTACACCTTAGCGGAGCTGCTCCAACGATGGAACCGTCCATCACAGCGGAGCAGTACCCTCGACGCCGTTTCCAGAGGCCTCGGGTCTTCTTCCTCGCCTTCGACAGTCACACCAGCATCATCACCATCCTCCACGTCCAACCCAATGATGTTGAGGTCCACAAGGCTATGCCAAAGAGGTTGTACACTGATCGCATCACTTTGTTTCTCCATTCCTTTGTTCTTCCAATTCATGGGAGCCAAACACCCAGGTTGACTGAAATCCTATGTTTCCAAATGCTCTGTTTTGCACGTGCATTCCTATCCCATTCCTATGTTTTTCCTGTCCCTGCGTTTATAGAATCCTCCAATTCTAAGGAGCCCATACAGATTTACTTCATTTTTAGATTGGCGTCAAAGAAAACTCTGTCTGTTATGTCCTGCTCCTGCCGTGCCATCATCCACCCCACCTGAGGTGCACCATCGACAGAAGCGTTCACTGCAGCAGAGATCCCCCTGCAAACTTTCTTTCACCGCCTCAGATCATCTTCCCCATTGCCGGCAGCCACGTCAACTGCATTACCATCATCGACTGAGCAGATGAACCTAAGGACTACACAGTTCCGGAAGAGAGGTCGCAGTCTTTCATGTTTGCTTACATTATACATCGGTTATTATTACCTACTACTTTATCGTTCAATCTTGAGTTTTGAATTGCCCATGGGTCTCATATCGAGCCAACAACAACTAGTATCTGTCTACTATCTGGTTCATCTGGGGTCTTCTATGTGGTTCATGTTTGGTGGGCAACAAACAATAGATGATCCATTGTCTATCTTTTTAAATTGAAGCTATAATCTACCTGCTATCATTAGTTTTGGATCCATCCACTCGTTTGCTACCATCAGTCTTGATTTTTGCATGCACCCCTTAGGCCTTAGAAAATCTAACTATTTTTTTATTATGCATGTCAGGTATTGTACACAGTCGTACCGAACATGTAGAGAAAAAGAGAAGACTGTTGCATGCGAATATAATGTCATGCAGACGCCGCTCCATGGTGGGCGAAGTGCCGCTCCATGGTGGGCCCCCTCTCCTGCATTTCCAGATCGTATTCCAGAGAAAGATAACTGTTGAGATGGAGATTTAGAAGGAGCCGACCACGCCTGTTTACCACCTGAGGTGTTTGCTCTAGCCTGGCATGCTGATGTTGGTCATATCATGCATATGGCGCCTTGCATTGCTTACATTATACATCTTATATGCCATCAACTTAGTTTAGATTTGCTTTGTGTGAACGCCACCTGTTTGGTTTCTATATCATACTCCCACCATTCCTAAATATTTGTCTTTTTAGAGATTTCAACAAGTGACTACATACGGAACAAAATGAGTGAATCTACACTCTAAAATACATCCGTATGTGGTAGTCCCTTTAAAACCTCTAAAATACAAATATTTAGGAACGGAGGGAGTATATGGGAATTATGCAATGCCATCTTCTTTAGCCAGACATCATATACGTGAATCATGCAATACCATCCTGTTTAGCCAGTCATCGTATATGTGAATCGTATCGTGCCATATTTTTTTCCATAATATATTCCATTTGTCAACAATGTTTATACATTCATCTACTCTTCCTATGCATCAGCCATTTGAGTCGGTCATGGGAAAATCTGGAGTGAAAACAAGGTCTTCTGAGCAGTCAGTGCTACCTGTCGATGTAGATTTCTTGCTGGTTACAGATAGCTCCTCAGAGGAGGATTTAGAGAGAGATGACCAGTCATATTCCCCCCCCCCCGAGGTGCATGCTCTAACTTGGCTATGTTATATTGCTCATATCATGCATATAGTGTCTTGCATTGCCATGCCATCTGCTTAGACTAGACATGCTTTGTGTGAATGCCTCCTGTTTGCTTTCTATATCAGATATGTGAATTATGCAATGCCATGTTTTTCAGCCAGTTATCATATACGTGAATTATGCACCGCCATGGAGCCAGGCATCATATATGTGAATTATCTCAGGCCATATTTTTTTTCATTACGTATTCCATTTGTCGACAATCTGTGTTTATTGAACTACTCTTCATGTGTGTCAGCCACTTGAGCCGGTTATGGAAAAATCTGGAGTGAAAACAAGGTCTTCAGAGCAGGCAATGGTACCTGTTGAAGCATATATCTCGATGGTTACAAGGAGCTCGTCAGAGGAGTATTCAGAGACAGATGACCAGTCCTATATCCCACCTGAGGTGTATGCTCTAAGTTGCAATGTTTATATTTCTCATATGATGCATATGGTGTCTTGCATTGCTTAGTTTAGACATCATATGCACAATATTCAATTCTATCTGCTTAGTTTAGAGATCATACATGCGAGTGCCAGCTGCTTAGTATATGAATCAATTATGTCAATTATATCATGCCATCCTGTATACTTAGACAACATGTATGTGAATTATTTCATCCCAACCTATTTTAGAAAGACATCATATAGTTTTGTCATGTCATCCTGTTTAGGTACTCATCATATGTTGAATTATGCCATTATATCCTGTTAAGTTATCCATCATATATCTAAAACTGTGTCACGCTATCCTGTTTAGTTAGGCATCATATATGTGAAATTGTGTCATGCTGTCATGTTTGGTTAGACAACATTTATGTGAATTACCACATCTATCTATCATACAATGTTTGTACGTTCAATATCTTTTCTTGTTTATCAGCCATTTGAATTGGAGGGGGTGATGGCAGTATCTAAGGGAGCAAAAACCCATTCTTCACAAAAGATAGTGCTACTCGTTGATGCTGATAGAACCATGGTTGTACTGGCCCACAAACTAGCCCCACCACACATAATCGAGACTCTTCCAGATTGCACACTTACACCATTGGGCAGAGAACCAGCTACAACCCATCTAACCACAACCCCAGCTGATAGTAACCCACTTATAGTTGACAAAGCACCATGTCCACCACAGAGTACCCCCACACGAGCAGTTTGTAAAGCTACTGCTGTGCCCAAAGTACGAAGACCACCACAGCTAACCCAAACTCCACGTTTAAAGCAGAAGAGCAACTGTTCTTAGGTCAGATTCCGTAGCTATGGTCCATAGTCCTTTGTTGTTGCATCACTGTATTTACTCATACCACCTACTTTCGAATTTGAGGATCCAATTGAAACTCCAATGGCGCAACAGGTATGTTTTAAACCTATTTCTTTAACTGGATTGTTGTTCTAACTTCTTGCTGTTGATTTCAGTTTAAGTTGTATAAATAGTTAAGTTCTCATGTGATGCACATTACAAGTGCTGCCAATGTTGTGTAGTTTCTCACACTTATATTCTGTCTATGCTACTGTGTCTTAAAAATATATGAGTTGAACTGTGTCTCTATCTTGATTAGGGAACATAAACTAGAATGATATGGACAATATAGTGGCCATAGTACATAGATATATGTTTGTTTCATGCTGTTATCCTGTCCACCTTACTACTGAACCGGTTTACCAAAATGAGTTTCCTATACTACAAGCTAAACCTGTTATGTGTCTGCTTGTTTCTCTTGTAGTATGCAAACAGAATATTGGAGAAGAGCACCCCACTATGCAATGGTAGAGAAAGTAACGTAGATAAGGTTCAAGATAGTGAGACAACCCTGTTGGTCTCCAAGAAAGGTGATAAAAACGATCTTGTAGACAGTGAGAAAACCCCACAGTCCTGCGTTGATGTAGTGTTCGAGTTACTGGCGAGTACCGCTGGCACAAGCTCTTCGAACTCGCTGCCTGAATCACTTCGGCTACTTCAGTCTTGGCTACAAGCTGAATGGCATCAGTCAACTGTGCTGCGGCAAGAAGCCGAAGGACTGAGGAAGTCCCTGCAGAATTCAGATGCGTACTTTCTTGTGCAACAACAAGCGCTGGAGGTTTAAGCGCCAAACAAGAGAAAGTTAATAAGCTTGCTAAGCATCTTGCCAACATTATAGGTACCCAGGATATTGTTTCTTGAACTCTTCTGAAGTGGTTTCAGTTTTGGTCTTGTTTTGCCGCGGCGTTTATATGCTGCTTTGTTCCCACAAGCAGAAAATGACAGTAACGGGCCGTAAGTAAACCAATGCTGGAAATGAGCCCAAGAATAAATGGGCTTTGAGAAGGCCAAAAGATAACATGGGCTGGAAACGGCCCAACATAATAACGGGCCCTTAATGGGTATAAAGTGATACACTGTTCATTACGCGCCAATTTCACCATGGGCCGTTAGTGGGTGTAAAGTGATACACTGTTCATTGCGGGCCAGTTTCACCACGGGCCGCTAATAGGCCAAGAGTTACATAGGGCCTCATATGGGCCGAAAGACGTCCTGGGCCATACATGGGCCAGAAGTGAAAACGGGCTGGAATCATATTGGATGGCCCAGATGACGCTACTGGGCCTAATTCGGATAGGGCGTAATGGGCCTTGGGTTAGCGGGCTGTAAATGGGCTATATGCGAACAGGCCGTTAACAGGCTTTCCATGGGACGGCTCGCCACCTTTTGACCAAGTCAAACGGGCCGGCCATTTCACAGGAATGGGCCTCTGTTGGGCCGTGCCACGTGTCGACGTATCATAGGCGCCTTCTGTCCAATGAGTGGATGACATCTGTCCCAACGATGAGTCGACACGTGTTTCCTCCAGCCAATGATGAGTTTACACGTGGAAAATCCCCATTGGTCGGGGTTGTTAACGGGTTATCGGATCCAAAACCCGACCCGATAGCTTAACGGCGTTCCGTTACGGTGGATGACACGTGTCGGTCACCCTTGACGAAAGCACTTCTGTGACGCGCGATTTATCGTTATGGAAGTGGACACTTCCGTGATCATAGTTTTGGTAATCTCATGGAACACTTCTACGACAGCACAGGTATGACTATCTTGATTTTGTCATAAAATCGTCATGGATGTACATGCATGACAAAAAATGCAACCTACTGTGACAAACACGTATCATCACGGAAGTGTATTTTTTTGTAGTGTATGGACCTTTTCTGCAGTGTGCCTCCATCACTGCCCAAGGTATGGACGCGCGGTATATATGCCACGGTTTTATGGGGCAATCGGTGGAGGCGAAACTGCTATTCAAGCTCTGGATCCACGGAGCTGTCGTTCTGCATAGTGCATCGTACTCGCTTGGCAGTGTCAGGGGTCTTAATGACCGATGAATTGTTCGGCTTGAGGAGGCCATTATGTACTTTGGCTGCAAGGGCCGCGGTGTGCTCCTCAGTACTAAGGGAGCACTCCATATTTCCATTGACTGTGGTAACGCCACGCGGTCCGGGCATTTTGAGCTTTAAGTAAGCATAGTGAGGGACCGCATTGAAATGGGCGAAAGCACTTCGCCCGAGCAGCGCGTGGTAACCACTATGAAAAGGGACAATGTCGAAGATCAAGTCTTCGCTTCGGAAATTATTTGGTGAACCAAAGACTCCTTCCAATGTTAAGGAGCCCGTGAAGTGGGCCTCTACGTCGGGAATCACTCCTTTAATGGTAGTGTTACTGGGCTTGATTCTTGATGGGTCAATACCCATCTTACGGGCAGTGTCTTGATAAATCAGGTTAAGACTGTTGCCGCCGTCCATAAGGACTCAAGTGAGATGGTATCCATCAATGATTGGGTCGAGTACAAGGGCCGCCGAACCTCCATGACGGATACTGGTTGGGTGTCCCTACGATCAAAGGTGATCGGACAAGCCGACCATGGGTTGAATTTTGGGGCGACAGGCTCTACGGCGTAGATGTCCCTTAGTGCATGCTTGCGCTCCCTCTTGGCGATATGTGTGACATATATCATGTTCAATGTTTCCACCTTAGGGGGAAATTTCTTCTGCCCCCCTGTGTTCGCTGGACGGGGCTCATCATCGTCCTTGCTTTGAGTCCCTTTCCCCTTGTTTCGGTATTTAACTTACCAGCCTGTTTAAAAACCCAGCAGTTTCTGTTGGAGTGGTTGGCAGGCTTTTCGGGGGTACCATGAATCTGGCAAGTCCTATGAGGGAGTCCTGGATTAAGGGGTCCTTGGACGGTTGGACTATGCAGCATGGGCCAGACTGTTGGGCTATGAAGATACAAGACATAAGACTTCTTCCCGTGTCCGGATGGGACTCTCCTTGGCGTGGAAGGCAACCTTGGCATTCAGATATGTAGATTCCTTTCTCTGTAACCGACTTTGTACAACCCTAGTCCCTGCCAGTGTCTATATAAACCGGAGGGTTTAATCCGTAGAGGCAATAATAATCATATAGGCTAGACTTCTAGGGTTTTAGCCATTACGATCTCGTGATAGATCAACTCTTGTAATACTCATATTCATCAAGATCAATCAAGCAGGAAGTAGGGTATTACCTCAATAGAGAGGGCCCGAACCTGGGTAAACATCATGTCCCTCGCCTCTTGTTACCATTGACCTTAGACACATAGTTCGGGACCCCCTACCCGAGATCCACTGGTTTTGACACCGACATTGGTGCTTTCATTGAGAGTTCCGCTGCGTTGTCATCAAAAGGTTTGCTCGCTCCGTCAATCATCTACAACAATGCAGTCCAGGGGAAGGTTTTCCTCCTCGGACAGATCTTCGTATTCGGCGGCTTCACACTGTGGGCCAACTCGCTTGGCTATCTAGAGCAGATCGACAGCTACGCCCCTGGCCATCAGGTCAGGTTTGGAAGCTTGAATTATGTGGCCTATATCCGCGGAGATTTGATCTTCGACGGATTCGAGCCCATGACGACCGCTCCCTGCCACCACAATGAACACGACAAAAATCTTTCGTCGGACAGTGCTCAGGAGATAGTGCCTGTAACTGCTCTAGCCCTAGCTCCGGAGCAGATTGCACCATCCGAGGATAGGAAGCTCAGCCCCGCCACGGAAGCCGCAGACTCAGCGGCCTTGGAGCCGCACATAGATCCAACCTCGAGCAGGGCCTGTGTCACCGGAACCTCGGATTCGTCTCCAGCCATAGGTTCCGAATCGCGTGCATCCACACCCATCGAACCTGATCAGGCACCGATCGTTGAGTTCAGCTCCATGGACATCTTCCGGCACTCGCCTTTAGGCGATGTGCTAAACTCATTAAAAGCCCTCTCCTTATCAGGAGATTCTCATCCGAACTATATCCGGTTTGAATTGGATGCTGATGGCGGTGAATTCCGCTTCCCACCCACCACCCGCTTCATAGCCATTGTTGAAGACTTAACCGACATGCTCGATTACGACTCTAAAGACATCGACGGTATGGACGACGATGCCAGAGAGGCACAGGCACAAAAACCACCGCTTATAGGGCGCTGGACAGCCACCTCCTCGTATGATGTATACATGGTGGATACACCCAAAGAGAACAACAACGACAATGAGAAGGATCTAGTCGAGGATGAGCCTCCTGAGATACAGTGAAAGCGCCGACGTTAGAGGCGCCGCTCTAAACCATGCCATGAAAAAAAAATACCAGTACAGGAGAAAATAATACTCCGGATGATGCCGAGGAAAATGAAGACCCCGTTGAGCCAACCCACGTACAGGACGAACGGGAAGATGGGCGAGTTAGCCCTGATGAACAGGCCATGAATGAAGACTCAGAGTACAGTAACTACCTTCCGCTCCCCGAGGACGCGGTGAGCCTCGGCGACAAAGACTTTATCGTGCTTGAGGAGCCCGTCGATCAGGAGCACTTTAAGCGCCAATTAATAGCCACTACAAGGAGCTTGAAAAAGAAGCTGCGGCAACTTCAAGCTGATCAAGATCTGCTCAACGATGGATGGACTAATGTCCTAGCAGCTGAAGAATACGGCCTCATGCACCCATCCAAAAGTACCCAAAGCTCAAATTGTTACCCCAATTCGATGACGAGGTGATGGAGCCCGTCCTACCAACGCATAATGCGACTGACCGACCACCACGTGGCCGGGACAAAGCGGCAACTCAGGACGAAGACTAGCCCGCACTACCTCGCCGTAAAAATAGAGACACAATAGCTCAGGGATATACATATGACCTACAACATGACCTGGACAACATAGCAGGTTAGACTAGATCAATCTATGGATCACGGGGGCGTGCCCCAACACGCGAGATGGCCACCTAGCCGGACGTGACAAATATAACCACGTCTAGGTCGAAAACCACAGACGAACTCCATCTGAGCTACGTCATGACTTGGCTCAATATAGAGGCGCTGCACACCCCCTCTGCTTCACTGATGATGTAATGGAACATGGATTCCCGGAAGGGTTTAAACCCGTGAACATCGAATCATATGATTGGACAACAGACCCCGCGGTATGGATTGAGGATTTCCTTCTCCATATTCACATGGCCCGTGGTGATGATCTTCATGCCATCAAATACCTCCCGCTAAAACTTAAGGGACCTGCTCGGCACTGGTTGAACAGTTTACCCGAAAACTCAATTGGCAGATGGGAAGACTTGGAAGACGCCTTCCTCGACAACTTCCAGGGTACATATGTCCGACGTCCAGATGCCGACGACTTAAGTCACATAGTTCAACAGCCCGGATAATCAGCCAGGAAATTCTGGACTAGGTTCTTAACTAAAAAGAACCAGATTGTTGACTGTGCAGATGCCGAAGCCCTAGCGGCCTTTCAACATAGCATCCGTGATGAATAGCTCGCCCGGCACCTCAGCCAAGAAAAGTTGAAGTCCATGGTGGCCCTTACGACGATTATGACCCGCTTCTGCGTGGGCGAGGATAGCTGGCTAGCCTGTAGCAATAACAATACAAGCGAACCTAGCACTTCTGAAGCCAGAAACAGCAACGGCAAGCCCCAACGCAACAAACATGAGCGTTGAAGAAACGGTGACAACATCGAAGACACAGCGGTCAACGCCGGATTCAGCGGCTCCAAGTCCGGTCAGCAGAAGAAGCCATATAAAAGAAACAATCCGGGTTCGTCCAGCTTGGACCGCATACTCGATCATCCATGTCAGTTGAACGGCACTCCAGATAAACCAGCCAATCATGCCAACAGCGAGTGTTGGGTTTTTAAACAGGCCAGCAAATTAAATGTCGAGCATAAGGAGAAGGGGTCACAAAGCAAGGACGATGACAAGGAGCCCCGGCCACCGAACACAGGGGGACAGAAGAAGTCCCCCTCCCCCTAACTTAAAATAGTGAACATGATATACGCTACCCATATCCACAAGAGGGAGCGCAAGCACGCGCTCAGGGATGTCTACACAATGGAGCCAATCGCCCCAAAGTTTAACCCATGGTTGTCTTGCCTGATCACCTTTGATCGTAGGGACCATCCGACCAGTATCCGTCATGGCGCTTCAGCCGCACTGGTCCTCGACCCAATCATTGATGGATTCCATCTGACGCGAGTCCTCATGGACGGCGACAACAGCCTGAACCTGCTCTATCAGGATACAGTGCGCAAAGTGGGTATTTATCACTCAAGGATCAAGCCCACAAAAACAACCTTTAAAGGAGTCATATCAGGTGTAGAGGCCCGCTGTACGGGCTCAATCACACTGGAAGTGGTCTTCGGATCCCCGGACAACTTCTGAAGAAAAGAGTTGATCTTTGATATCGTCCCCTTTCGCAGTGGCTATCACGCACTACTCGGACGAACCGCATTCGCTCGATTCAATGCGGTGCCACACTACGCTTATCTCAAGCTCAAGATGCCTGGACCACGAGGTGTCATAATAGTCAATGAAAACACAGCACGCTCCCTCCGTACCGAGGAGCACATCGCTGCCCTCGCAGCAGAAGTACAAAGCGGCCTTTTTAGGCAGAACCTTAATTCGGCGGCCAAGCTCCCGGACACCGTCAAGCGAGTCGAAACTACTCTGCAGCAGGATAGTCCAGCTCGTTAAGAGCTTGAATAGCAATTCAGCCTCTGTCCCAGTCCTGACCGAACGGCGGCATTCGTACCGCGCGTACATAACTACACACTCAAAATACCATGGGCATAGACGGAGGCACAACTAGATCGTGGTCTATAATACGGCTCAACCTTCCCTGGACCCACATACTTTCACCTTTTCTTTTTCTTTCCAGGTTTCTTCTCTCGGCGTTCTGGGAACAGGGGTCCCCAGACTTGCCTGCCTGCGGCCTGCAGCGTGGCTCACCAGCGGCCCAGTACGGCCCGTCTTCATCAACCCAAGCTCAAGACCCGCACGAGGGGCCAAGCCTCGTGGGGCGGACGGCACGAGGCCTCCTCAGGGGAGGCCTCACTAGGCAGGCTCGCGACGAGGCGGAGAGATCAAGGAAAGGGTTACCTCGCGAGGTGCTCATGACGCAAGCCATGACGATCAAGACCAGGCGGGTCCCAGCCTGCGTAGTGTCCTCGTTTCCTCTTTGGTGCAAAGGGGGCAAGCACAGGCGCAGAGTACCGAGACATCAAGCAAAGGTTTCCATATCAGTGCAACGAGACCAAGACCAGCAGGACGGTAGGACGGAGGTCACCGTGGAGCCCAAGACAGCGTCATCACCAGAGCCTTTTGCAGTCGAAGACCACCTTTAGTCAGGATAGCTTGTACTAGCTGTCCCCTTTCAAAATGGCCGCTGTTGTCTCCCTTCCCGCTCAATATTTTGGAAGAGGACCAGGGCCTCTATAAATAGAGATAGCCACAACAGTAGGCTGGGAATCTGATCCGAACCTAGCTCATCTATGCCACCACTACAAGAACACCTCTCCTCGCGAGGCCGTTCTTCCTCTATACTATTCATCATTAGCCCAAGAGGCAATCCACCGCAACACACACTGGATTAGGGTATTACACCACAACGGTGGCCCGAACCAGTATAAACCTTGTGTCTCTTGTGTTGTTCATCGTACTAGCTTAGATTCACAGCGAGGTTTTGGGGAGTGTATCAGTTGGGAGAAGATTTTCGTGCGCATACCAGAGTTTGAACCTTAAGGGTTTTGCCCGAACCCGATATCCGACATTTGGCGTGCCAGGTATGGGTGTGCCAAAATCTTTTCTCTGCTAATCTGCATCCCATCGCTCTGTCGCATCCATGGCAGACGCTCACTGAGCTCGCGCTGAGCACCGGGCTGCTCTCACCGCCTGCGTCGCCCAGATGGCTCTCGTTGGTGGGCCGCCTCGTCTTTCTCCGTCGCCTGTCGCCAATGCCACCACCGGCCCGGCGGGGAACGAGCAGCAAGCATCTTTGCTGCACCCCTCAGTGCGGCGGGAAGGCCGCACCGCCACTCCGTCGCTGACTCCAACTGGTTCATTGTCTCATGCTCATCGAGCCCCCACGAACGCGTGGGCCGCATTGCTCCTGGCACATGAGCTCCTGCACTACCGTGCCTTCGACGACCTCTACGAGGAGTGGCTCGCTCGCATCATCGAGCTCGTCAGCGCCGCAGGGGGCTCTATTGGACCGTCCCTCTCGCTGCCTTGCCCTCTGTCATGCATGGGTGACGCACCTCAGGGAGCGCCTCCTCCACCTCCTCCTCAAGAAGGCGCCCTGGCTCCAAGGCGCGCGGCTCCTGGACGTGACCCGCCGGGTCCGGCGCCTACGCGGCAAGAAAGAAGCTGCCAAGATATTTCTCGGCCCCAAGAAGGCGCTCACGTGCTCCTTGTACCGGCACGGAAAGGCCGCATCCCTGCACCAGCACGCCCAGACCCCCGCTGCCCCTGGCGGTGGCGTGCGGGAACCATCAAGAGCAAGCCCCGCTGTCGGTGTCAAACCGGTGGATCTCGGGTAGGGGGTCCCGATCTGTGCGTCTAAGGCTAATGGTAACAGGAGGCAAGGGACACGATGTTTTACCCAGGTTCGGGCCCTCTTCATGGAGGTAAAACCCTACTTCCTGCTTGATTGATCTTGATGATATGAGTATTACAAGAGTTGATCTACCACGAGATCGTAGAGGCTAAACCCTAGAAGCTAGCCAATGATGATTATGATTGTGTCTCTAAGGACTAAACCCTCTGGTTTATATAGACACAGGAGGGGACTATGGTTTACACAGAGTCGGTTACAAAGAAGGAAATCTAATATCCCTATCGCCAAGCTTGTCTTCCACGCAAAGGAGAGTCCCATCCGGACACGGGACGAAGTCTTGAGTCTTGTATCTTCACGCTTCAATAGTCCGGACAAAGTATATAGTCGGGCTGTCCGGATACCCCCTAATAAAGGACTCCCTTAGTAGCCTCTGAACCAGGCATCAATGTCGATGAGTCCGGCCCGCAGTTTGTCTTCGGCATTGCAAGACGGGTTCCATCTCCGAATACTCCAAAGTAATTATCGAACACTTTAATCATGTCCGGATCTGTAAGATGATCTTCATGTACCACCGTAGAGAGAATGATATTTTACAAATATACCCTGCTGACGACTTTTAGATGAGGTGACACGACAAAATGGTCGAGTCACTATTGAATCATGTTCCCACAGCCGGCTAACACACATATCGAGGCAGTTTCCTCGGCACGTCTTGTCGAAGCAGAGATCATGTCCCCTTATCACGGGATTCTCATCAATACGGGTACGGGTAACCCAACCGCACCATCAATCGTGTCGCTTGGGAAATAAGTGATTTTCAACAGGCAAGTGTGGAGGCGCACCGTTTTCGTCGCCTCTATAAAGGGATAAAAATTCCTCCTTTTTACCCACGCCTTCTTCCTCCTATGCTTATCCATTCTCACACCCTCGAGCTCCAACGCCCTAGTTCACGCCTTCTCCGCACAACCAAACATGTCCGGAGTTGGAGGCAAGTGGGTAGCCTCCACCGTGAAGGAGGAGCACATTACGAAGCTCCGGGCGGCCGGATACTTGGCCGCAGATATCGCGCACCGGCTACCGGACAGATGGCAGATCATTCCAACTCCGGGACCCCATGAGAGGGTCGTGTTCCTTGCCCACTTCGTCCGTGGACTGGGATTTCCAATTCATCCCTTCGTCCGCGGGCTTATGTTTTACTACGGGCTAGATTTCCATGATCTAGCCCCAAATTTCGTCCTCAACATCTCGATGTTTATCGTCATGTGCGAGGCCTTTCTCCGCATCAAGCCCCACTTTGTCTTGTGGCTACGAACCTTCTGCGTGAAGCCGAAGATCGCGAGCGGCCAGCAAGCGGAGTGCGGAGGAGCCATGGTGGGCAGGATGCCCAATGTTACCTAGCTCGACGGCTCCTTCTCGGAGAACGTAAAGGGGTGGCAATCGGGATGGTTCTACATCACCGAGCCACGCGACGCCGACCGGGCGGCGGCCCCCGAATTCCGATCCGAAATCCCCCTGCGGCTCACCTCCTGGGAAAAGAAGGGCCTGGCCTGGGGCGAGCCTGAGGAGCTGACAGGACTTCAGAACTGCATCAGGAGTATGATGGACAAGAAAATCAAGCTTGTCAACATGGTCCAGGTCATGCTCGTCCACCGAATTCTCCCGTGCCAAAGACGGGCATTCACTCTGTGGGAGTTCGTTCTGGCCGAACACCAGACACTTCAACAGCTCTACGACATGACACACAAGGACGCATGGAAGGTGCTGTTCACGGCCTCCGAAATACCTCCTCCCACGTCCGAAGACCGCGGTCTTCATACCGCGCGGCCTCCCCGTCTAGTGAGTTTTCTAACCATCACCAGGTGTAGTTTTCCCCATCATACTCACGGGAGGACCTTAAGTCATCGTGTGTATTTACTCAGGAGTATGTGGAGGCGGCGGAGAGGATTGACTGTCCGGCTCCACTGCCAAAAGGTCCAACAAACGCTCTCCTGACGGAGAGGCTAGTCCCGGTGCCCTACAAGGCGCCAGAGAAGAAGGCCGAAAAGAAGGCCCCGGGGACCAGGAAGGGTCTCCGGCGTAAGGTTGTACCGAACGCCTTGTCCGAAGATGACGAGGCACACTCCACCCCCGAAGGGGAGGAGGAAAAGGAAGGGTCCGCTCCACCTGAGGAGGCCGAAGGGCCCAGAGGGCGACCCGGGGGACCAGGAAGGGTCCTCGGCGCAAGGCCGTCATAAGCTCGTCGTCCGAAGACGACGAGGCTGATTCCTCCCGCGGAGGCCGGGGGAAACACGTGGAAACTCCGCCTCCCCCTACTAGGGAGGAGAAGAAAAGGAAAGCCGCCCTAGAGGGGGAGTCTAGGACGCCCAAGAAGGGAAAGGCGTCCCTTCCGGACTACTCTGGCACGGCCGCCTAAAGCGAGGAGGAGTGGCTGCCCAGGGGGATGCCCCTAGTACAGTCGTAAGTATCCGCACTCTGTTATATTTTAGTGCGACTTTGTTTTATAGTCTGTTATAACGCTGAACACGTATATGCAGTCCGGCCAGGGCCCATCCCAAGGTATCTTCTTCGGATGGGTCTGTGAGCGATTCGGAAATGAATTCGCTCCCAACGGCCACTTCCCATCGGCCTGCGGATGACACGGAGGTGTTATCCCAAAGGGTCCCCGAGCAGGGGGAGGCAACATTGGAGACGCCCCAAGGTGAGATTCCAGACGCGGGGCCCACGGATTATGCCGACGAGAGCCGCAGCAAGTTGGGCTCTCAGCCGGACACAATACCGGAACCTCTGAGGGTTCCGGATTTGGGCAGGCAGCCCCTCGCTAAGGAGGGCTAGCCGGCCGTGCCGATGACTTCCGTCACGCCAGAAGTGCCGGACAGTACGCTGGAAGTGCTTCGTGGCGCTTCCATGGATGAAGAGCACCATACTCTTATGAGTGCGGTGATTCAGAAGGTTCGGTCAGCCAAGAGCGGATTGACCGAAGCCTGCACTAGCCTCCTGACAGGTTTTGAGGTAAATAATCAAAAGTGTGTGAAATTATCACCCGATAGACAGTAGCCCCTGATACTCTGTGTGGTGTTCGGAAAGAGAAGCCAAACAGAGGGTCAATTTTGATCCGTAGGACTCTATTAATAGGTGTCTATGTGATTAAGCAAACAGTGCTGCTTGCCGCTGCCGCCAGCATGGCAGAGGTCACCGGACTCAAACGGGACCTAGAGCGGGTCAAAGAGGAGCTCAGCCTCACAAAGAGGTGGCACAAAGAGAACAAGGGTGAGTGATACCCCATTCTCATGTCATATAGAGAAGAAGAAAAAATTGGTAACGCTAAAAAGCATAAAGATTTTGTAATAGGGACCACGACCGAAGTGGCAGCCCTGAAGAAAGCGCTATCCGAGGCTGAAGATAAGGCGGCCATGGAGCGCATTGAGCGTGAAAAGAAAGATGCTAGAGTGGGCGAGGTACAGCAAGAGCTCCAGGAGCTTGGCAAGAAGTTTGAGTCCTTGGAGCGCGATCTCAAGACGAAAGAGTCTGATCTTGCGAAGGCCCTTTCGAGCATGAAAGACGCCAAGGTTGAAGCCGAAAAGGCCCAGCAGGAAATCCAGGCGGCCAAGAAGATAGCGGCGGGTAAGACATTCTTTATGCAGAGCAAGCATGTGGAGGAGGCATTTCTTTTACTTACCCGAATTCGGAGCTCTCCAGGGGCATTCGCAGATCTTCCACGCACCATATCAGATGCCGCGGAGTTCTACCGTGCCGAAGAGGGGAGCTCAACGGAGAATCTGTTCTGGTCCTAGTATGCTGGAGCCGAACACCCGATGCCTCTGAGTGACCGATTGAAGCAATTGGTGGAACTCCGCAGGGTGGCCGAAGTGGCTATGAAGGATTTCATAGTCCGGATGTGGCCCGGTGAGTCCCTGCCTACCAGCTACTTCGGCCTGATAAAGTGAATGGTGAATGCCTGTCCGCAGCTTGAAGTGATCAAGCGATCCGTTTGTATTGAGGGTGCCCGCCGGGCTTTTGCCCGTGCGAAGGGGCATTGGGGCAAGCTGGATGCGGAGAGGCTGGTGAAGGATGGACCGCCGGAGGGCAAGGAGCATCGTTGTCCCGAAAAATATTACGATGGCATTATGAAAGGCGCTCGTCTCGTGGCTGATGAATGTACCAAGGACACCATCTTTGAGTAAATGTACTCCTGTTGTGTTTGTAATATGAAAACAAATTTGTGTTGCACTATATAGCGCTTTGGTGATTTAAAATATTACCTTCTGTGCGGCTGTTTATAAAATTCTGAAAGTAGGCCAGTCGTCGGCTTCCGCCCCCATGTAACTAGTACTGGGGTGTTCGTGGAAAACCCAAAACACTCTTTTATCCAAATGTTTGGTCCATGAAGGAGGTGTTTGGCGCAGCGAACAAGGCAATCAAACTATGCAGCTTTATAACTCTCACTTAGCCATAGAAGTCTATAATTTTAAATTGCGGCGAAGCCCCTAGAATTCGGAAGGCCAAATTGGGGCGCTATACACGCCAAAATCGGACGAGGCCGACTCCTCGACTAAAGCGGAAAAAATCTTGAAGGGTTTCAAGACCACTCGAACAGCGACCAGCTCTCACCGCATCTTGACAATCAGTTTTTGGCTTTCCCTACTAAGGTGCTCGTCCGGAAGAACCGGGACACAATCGCAGTAGTTCTCCCTGCGCTATCTTGGCCGATATAACGGAACGTAAGGTACCAAAACAAGGGATCCGGGCTAACCCAACTATTGACCCAAGACATGATTCGGAGCTGATGCATATAATGCTATAAGTTCGGGGTGCCGCACTGTCGAAAGTGTTCGAACTTATCTTGTCGTATTAAGGGGCGCCGCAAGAAGCCCCAGGCAAACTGAACGTACCAAGGTGTACGGATGCAATATGAAATAAACATTTATAGGAAAAACGTGCAGATAATAATAATAAGTTGACGCTATATATTATCTCCCATTGATAAATAATACATCTAAGCATATGTTTACAATGAATGCATTAAGCAAAAGTAAAGAGGACTATTTGACATGTCCTATCCAAGGGCGGGCCGCATTTTGGAATGTAAAATAGGTATAACGATCGTGAATAGATTCCACCTGGGTATTCCTTTTGTGCGCAGAACCTTTTGCCTCCTTGGTTTTCTCTCCTGTGAAAGTCCGACAATCTCGTTCTTCTGAAGAGGCCGCCCAAAAGTGGGGTCGTGAAAGATGAAAGGGGGTTATTAAAGTACGCTACAGCTGTACCGAACTGTTGACTGAGTCACTATTGCGCCTTCGTCTGTGCCCATGGTATTTTTAGTGCATAATTGTGTACGCGCGGCACGAATGCTGCCTTGATGGGGCTGGAGCGGAGGCCGGACTGCTAGTCGCACCCTTGGCGTGCCTGGCGATCCCGTTGCGGGGTACTCCGCACTCGCTTGACGGCGTTCGGGGTTGTCGCCGGATTGGTGGTTTGCCGGAAAAGGCTGCTTTGCACTTCTGCCGCGAGGGCTGTAGTATGCTCTTCTGTACGGAGCGAGCGGTCCATGTTTCCGTTAACTGTTATGACCCTGCGAGGTCCTGGCACCTTGAGTTTGAGGTATGCATAGTGTGGTACTGCATTGAACCTAGTGAATGCGGTTCGTCCAAGCAGTGCATGATAGCCACTACGGAAAGGGACGATATCGAAGATTAACTCCTCGCTTTGGAAGTTCTCCGGAGATCCAAAGACCACCTCCAGTGTTATGGATCCCATGCGATGGGCCTCTACTCCTGGAATACCACCTTTGAAGGTGGTTTTGGTGGGCTTGATCCTTGAAGGGTTGATGGCCATTTTGCGCATTGTGTCCTGATAAAGCAGGTTCAGGCTGCTGCCGCCATCCATAAGGACTCGCGTGAGATGGAATCCGTCGACGATTGGGTCTAGGACCAGTGCGGCTGAACCGCTGTGACGGATACTAGTAGAGTGATCCCTACGATCAAAGGTGATCGGACAGGCTGACCATGGGTTGAATTTTGGGGCGACTGGCTCCATCGCATAGACGTTCCGTAGTGCTCGCTTCCGTTCCCATTTGGGAATGTGGGTGACGTAGACCATATTGACCGTTTTCACCTGGGGAGTAAATTTCTTGTGTCCTCCCATGTTCGGACACCAAGGCTCCTCGTCATCATCGTTGTGCAGCCCCTTGTCCTTGTTTTTGGCATTTATTTTACCCGCCTGTTTGAATACCCAGCAATCTCTGTTAGTGTGGTTTGGTGGCTTATCCGGGGTGACGTGAGTTTGGCACAAGCGATCAAGTATGCGGTCCAGACTGGACGGTCCCTGATTGTTCCTTTTGAACGGCTTTTTCCACTGACCGGATTTTGAGCCACTGAATCCGGCGTTGACTGCCGGGTCCTCAGTGTTGTCGCCATTGTTCCGTCGCTTATGCCTGTTGCATCGTGGCTTGCCGTTATTGTCGCGAACGGTTGGAGTGTCAGAGTTCATTGGCGTGGTGATACTTCAAGCCAGCTAGCTGTCCTCGCCCGCGCAAAAGCGGGTCATGAGTGTCGTGAGGGCCGCCATGGACTTTGGGTTTTCCTGGCCGAGGTGCCGGGTGAGCCACTCGTCGCGGATATTATGCTTAAAGGCCGCCTGGGCTTCGGCGTCCGGACAGTCGACAATTTGGTTCTTTTTAGTTAGGAACCGAGTCCAGAATTTCCTGGCTGACTCTTCGGGCTGTTGGGTAATGTGACTCAAGTCATCAGCATCCGGTGGTCACACGTACGTGCCCTGGAAGTTGTTGAGGAATGCGTCCTCCAGGTTTTCCCAACTGCCGATTGAATTTGCAGGTAGGCTATTTAGCCAGTGCCGGGCTGGTCCTTTGAGCTTAAGGGGAAGATACTTGACAGCGTGCAGATCATCGCCGCGGGCCATGTGAATGTGGAGAAGGAAATCTTCGATCCACACTACGGGGTCTGTGGTGCCATCGTATGATTCGATGTTTATGGGTTTAAACCCTTCTGGGAATTCATGGTCCATTACTTCGTTAGTGAAGCAGAGGGGGTGTGCGGCGCCTCTGTGCCAGGCTATGTGGCTACGTAGCTCGAATGAGTCTGGTTGGCTATGTTCGGCCCGGCCGGACTTGTCAATAGTGTGCCCGACGTGACGGTCATCGTCACGTGTCGGGGCGCGTCCCCGCAATCCGTAGAACGATCTTGGATGTCCTACCTTTAGTGTATCTTGCAGGTCCTGCCTATTGCCACAGGCCATAGTGTATTGGCGTAGGGGTGCGGGCTGGTATTTGGGCTGATACGCCATTTTGTCCCAGCCACGAGGTGGCCGGTCAGCCGGGTGGCACTCGAGTCCATATTCCTCGGCTGATAGGACTTCAGTCCATCTGTCTGTGATTAGGTCTTGATCAGCTTGGAGCTTCTGGTGCTTCTTTTTTAGGCTCCTTGCAGTGGGCATAAGCCGGCGCTTGAAGCGCTCCTTCTCTACAGGGTCCTCCGGTATGCCGAACTTGTCATCGCCGAGGCTAATCTCGTCTTCGGAGAGGGGCATGTAGTTCTCCTCTTCCGGGTATCCTTCCATCGCCTATTCGTCTGGGCTGACCTGCCCATCTTCTTGTTTGGCCTGCTCGAAGGCAGGCTGATCGGGGTTGTATTCATCTTCGGCACCATCCGGGCTATTCTCGTCTCTTGTGCCGGTATTGCTATGGAGGGGCTTGGAGCGGCGCCGACGATGCCCATGCTTTGCTTTCTTCCTTGAGGGGTTATCCTCTATTGCCTCATCGCCGTTGGTTTCTTTCGGAGTGTCCGCCATATATATATCATATGAGGAGGTGGCTGTCCACTGCCCCATGGACGGTGGTTCCTGTTCTTCTCCTACATCGTCGTCCGCACCGTCGATGTCTTCCGAGTCGAAATCAAGCACGTCGGTCAAATCATCGACCGTGGCAATAAAGTGGGTGGTGGGTGGGCAACGAATTCCCTCGTCACCTGCTTCCCACTCGAGCCGGACATAGTTCGGCCAAGAGTCTCCTGACAAAGGAAGAGACTTTAACGAGTTCAGCATGTCGCCAAAGGGCGAGTGCTGGAAGATGTCCGCAGCGGTGAACTCCGGTACGGGAGCCCAACCAGATTCGGCGGGCTCGGGGATGCGCAGACTGGAACCTACAGCCGGACACGAGTCCGGGGGTCCGGTGTCACATGCTTCCTTGGGGGTGAAGTATGTGTTCGACTCTACCGCCGATGATTGTGCGGCCTCTGGGGCGGGGTCCATCCACCCGTCCTCGGACGACGCCATCCGCCCCGGATTTAGGTCCGGGGCTCCTCCAGGCGCGATATCCCGAGTATTGTTCGACAGAAGGTCTAAGCCGCGCTCATCGTGATTGTTCGGCGCTCCTGGCACGGGCCCGAATCCGTTGAAGATCAAGTCTCCTCGGATAGCTGTCGATGTGCTCCAGATGGCCAACCGAATTGGCCCGTATTGCGAAGCCGCTGAACACGAAGATCTGTCCGGGGAGAAAAGTCTCACCCTGGACCGCGTTGTTATTGATGATTGAAGGAGCCATCGAGCCTTGAAGCGACGACACAGAGGAAGTCTCAATGAAAGCACCAATGTCCGTCTCAAAATCGGCGGATCTTGGGTAGGGGGTCCCGATCTGTGCGTCTAAGGCTAATGGTAACAGGAAGCAAGGGACACGATGTTTTACCCAGTTTCAGGCCCTCTCAATGGAGGTAAAACCCTGCTTCCTGCTTGATTGATCTTGATGCTATGAGTATTACAGGAGTTGATCTACCACGAGATCATAGAGGCTAAACCCTAGAAGCTAGCCTATGATGATTATGATTGTGTCTCTAAGGACTAAACCCTCCGGTTTATATAAACACCGGAGGGGACTAGGGTTTACACAGAGTCGGTTACAAAGAAGGAAATCTAATATCCGGATCGCCAAGTTTGTCTTCCACGCAAAGGAGAGTCCCATCTGTACACGGGACGAAGTCTTGAGTTTGTATCTTCACGCTTCAATAGTCCGGACAGAGTATATAGTCCGGCTTCCCGGATACCCCCTAATCCAGGACTCCCTCACCCGCATCTGCCAAAAGCTCCGGTGGCCACGGCAGGTTGCCGCGCCTTCACCACCGAGCTGCGCAGTGTCGCCTGGCCAGGCAAGTTCAAGCCGGATCTGCCTCCTCACTATGACGGCACTGCCGACCCCGCGGAGTTCCTGCAGCTCTACGAGCTGGGCATCGAGGTGGCCAGCAGAGAAGAAAAGGTCATGGCGAACTGGTTTCCTATGGCGCTCAAGGATGGTGCCCGCACCTGGCTCCTGAACCTGCCACCCGGCTTGATCTCCTCTTGGGAAGACATGCCCAGCCGTTTCATCGCCAACTTCCGGGGCACTCGCGACCGCCCTCTGGCTGTGGGTGACCTGCGCCGCATCAAGCAGCAGCCTGGAGAGACCTTGCAGAAGTACATCCAGCGCTTCAACAACGCTTGCCTCAAGATCCCCAAGGTGACTGAGGAGGCCATCATCTCAGCGTTTTCTGATGGCGTCCGTGACATCATGATGAAGGAGGAGCTCGCCATCCACGAGGACCTGTGCACATCTCTGGAGTTGTTCAACCTGGCGACCAAGTGCGCAAGAGTTGAGGAGGGGCGCCTCTCCCTTCTCGAGCTTCCAGCTGCTGACCCAGAAGAGAAGAAAGCCAAGGCCAAGGACGTGAAGTGCCAAGGAGCAGCTGTGCTCGCGGCAGAACCAGACACGAAGCACGGCAGGGAATAGCCAGAGTCGTCCGAGGGTAACGGATTCTGCGCCTACCACAAACTCTATGCCCACAACACCAACGAATGCCAGGAGCTCAGAGCCGTTCGAGAAGGACGCATCAGTCGATGCCCCGAGCACAATGACCGGGGCTACGGCCGAGGAGGAGGAAGTGGCAGAGGACGATGGGACGACCGAGGCCCCTGGCCGACCTCGCGAGGATCGTTGGCAGGACCAGCTTCTCGAGGGAGCTTGGAGGGATCAGCCTCGCGAGGATCGCCCGCAGGGCGACGCAGGCCTTCCTCCTCTACCACCACCGCCAAGAAGGAATAAAGACCACCACCAGGACGAGGGGGCTGGGGGTTTCCAGGAGCCACGTGCTATCGCTTGCATCTTAGGCGGTGCCCAGGCCCCAGCCTCTCAGCGCATCTTCAAGCAGTTTGCTCGCGAGGTGAATGCAGTCCTCCACAAGATCGAGGCCACGCGCCCGCTCAGATGGTCCACGTATGTCAGATGTTCGGTTCCGGCAGACCGTTAAGGTTCAAACTCTGGGGTGCGCGCGAAGATCTTCCCCCTACCTATCCGCGTCTGATCGCCTCACGGGAATCTAAGCTAAACGATGAACAACACGAGGGACACGAGATATATACTGGTTCGGGCCACCGTTGTGGTGTAATACCCTACTCCAGTGTGTGGTGTGGTGGATTTCCTCAGGGGCAGATGATGAATAGTATAGGGAAGAACTGCCTCACGAGAGGTATTCTTGAGCTGATGCAGTGTCCTACTTGGGCGAGTTCGATCGCCTCTGGATCTAACGAGAACTCGATGCCCTCTTCTATGGTGGATAGCCCTATTTATAGAGGCCCTGGTCCTCTCCCAAATATTGAGCAGGAAGGGCCCCAACAACGGCCATTTTGAAGGGGAACATCTAGTACAAGTTATCCTGACTAAAGTTGGTCTTCGGCTGCCTAAGGCACTGCTGATGACGCCGTCTTGCGCTCCATGGTGACCTCCATCCTGCCGCTCTGCTGGTCTTGGTCTCGTTGCACTGAAATGGTAACCTTTGCCTGATGCCTCGGTACTCCACGCCTCTGCTTGCCCCCTTTGCACCAAAGAGAAAACAAGGACACTGCACGGGCCGGAAACCCGCCTGTGGCCCGCCGGGTCTGGATCGTCACGGCTTGCGTCACGAGCACCTCGCGAGGTACCCCTGCCTTGATCTCTCCGCCTCCTCGTGAGCCTGCCTGGCGAGGCCACTCCTGAGGAAGCCTTGTGTCGTCCGCCCCGCAAGGCTTGGCCCCTCGCGAGGGTCTTGAGTCTTGCGCTAATGAAGATGGGCCATACTGGGCCACCACTCAAGCCACGCCTTAGGCCGCAGGCAGGCAAGTCTAGAGACACCCGTTCCCAGAAAGCCGACAGTATCCCCCGGGCCCAAGGCGCGCTCGGACTTGGCTTAGCAGAGAAGCGAAGGGGCAAGTGCGGAGCGCCGCGTGGCGGTTGATTGGACGTGGGTGCCTCTGCTTCCCCACGCTCCCCCATTATGCACCTGGCTAGGCGGCCACGAGGCTTGTACACAGTTATTCTCCCTTTGCTGCCTGCATGCTTCTTGTTCCCTTTTCCTCCTCGAGCCTCTGCTTCCGCCTCCAATCCATCTTGAGTTCTTCCCTCTCTCCATTGCCAAGGCGTCAACGAAAAGGAGAAGGGGAAGAAACCTACGCCATCGTCCAGCGCGCCTCCGGCGGCTGCTCCCGCCGTCGACAAGTCACTCATACTCAATCTGGAAGCCTTGGAGAAGGTCTGCTCCGTGCTCGCCTCCAGCTTCAATGAGCGCGGGCGGACGACGTTCTGGCCCGTGTCCCATGCCTCCTTTGACAGGATCGTCACGGAAGTCCGATTCTTTGTCGATGCCTTGTGGGCGGGCCTGGTTCCCCCATTTTCCGCTTTCTTCAATGCGGTGCTGTCCCATTACCAGATCCACATGATGCATCTTGGCCCCCAATCTATTACTCTACTTGCTGTCTTCGCCTTCGTCTGCGAGGCCATGGTGGGGATTCCTCCTTCCGTTGCCCTTCTACGCCACTTCTTCTCCCTGCGCCTGTCTGACCCTTCCGAATGTTCGGGATGCATGAGCTTCCAGGCCGTGCCGGAGACGGCCGCCTCGGGGATCGATTTTGGCCTCCCATCTTCTGCGAGCGGGTTCCGGGAGAGATGGCTGTATGTGGATGTTGGGGTGCCCAGCCCCTGCTCGCGCACCCGACATTGCCTACTATTCCCAGTCCTGGTTGGGGTCACGAGGAGCTTATGAGCCCCCAGCTTGCTTTCGGCTGGCATCGCTTCGACATGTTGAGGAAGCTCGGGGTGACGGTGCCCCAGGTGGTGAAGGAGTTCCTCCAGCGCCGCATCGCTCCACTCCAGCGCCATTCCTGCCCAATGTGGGCTTTCTCCGGCCGTCAGGACCGTATGAGGCTCCAGGAAGAGGATCTCGCGCTTGAGACGCTGAAGAAGGTGCTGCAGGTTCTGACTGGCAACTCCTCTCCTGGCAGCGTCCGTCATGGTGGCGCCCTGTGGTATCTTTGCTCAAGTAGGGTCGAGTTCGTGAGGCAGATGCCCTACTTCGACGAATGGGGACTGTGCCCGGCTGGCCTCGCGGGGCCCCGCGAGAACCCAGTTGCTGCGGTCCTTCCCCTAGTCGCCCGCACCGACCTTGCCTCAGGAGTCGCTGCAGGGAGGCAAGCATAGGCGGGAGCTGGGGGGCCTGATGTCGAGGTGCTGATGTCACGCGGGGCTCCCGAGGCGTCATCCTCCGAAGCTTACGGAGCCCCTCTCGAGATGGTGGCTGATGATGGGGCGTGACTTGCAGCTCCCGAGGACGAAGCCCCTGAGGCCTCGGTAGGGCACCAAGAGGTGGCACCTGATCGCTCCTCTCAGGCTGGTGCCCTTGATGTAGGCCGTCCTGATGCTTTGGCTCCTATGCCGCGCGCTGGCCATCACGTCACGAGCTTGGGCCGGTTCCGCATATATTTCGAGGCCCTTCGCAAGAGGAAGGAGGCTTCCGGTGGTGATGATCGCCCGTGCCGCCCATTGAAGCACAGGAAGTACTTCGCCGTGGACGAGTAAGTCCCTTCTTCTTATAGTTCCTTATTTGCCGTTCCCTTTGCTGACCGTGGCCTTTCAGGATCGCCCCTGCCGAGCCCACGGAGCCAGACGAGGAGCCGCTTCCTCAGGCTTCTTCTCCACCACGGGCCTTGATCGCCCCAAGTCTGTGTGCCACCCTCTGCGTGAGCTCGGCTGGAGAGGTAGGCCGGCCTGCAGTGCACCTTGAACCTATGGGCGCGCCGCTCCTCCTTCGCGAGCTCTCCTTGGGCACAACCAGCGTGCCCCGGGCTCCTCCGCTGATCATAGGCGGTGAGTGGCTGAAGTCGATCTTCGGTTCCTGATCGGGAGGTGGATCGGTGCCTGGCTGGGTCCCTTGCGGGGCCCGCCCGACGATCGTGGGGGCGCCAGCCCCCAGCCCCCTGCCGAGAGGGGGCGAACCACTCCAGGGTCCTCCGCCAGCATCGATGGCGGAGGATGACATTGACGACATGCTCAAGCGTGCGCAGGAGCGCAGCGCCGTCCGCCGGGAGTTCCTCCAGAAGGCGACTGACGTAGTGAGCTAGCTTGGTGCAGAACTTGCGGGCGAGGATGCGCGTCTTGAAGCTGAAGGCCTGTGGCTGATTGAGGAGCGACGCAGCTGAAGGCGGCTGTTGGTCTCGCGCGCCATCAGCGTGATCTCGACAATGCCAAGGCCGAGGCATATCTAGTGGCCTCTCGGGAGGCCTGCTCCCGGGCGATTGAGGAGTGTCAGTAGGCAGATAGGTGATGCGAAGCTGCGGAGGAGCGTGCGTGGGAGCTCGAAGACTGGTGCAATTCCCTGGAGCAGCAGGTGGAGTTGCGCCGAGCCGCCCTTGCGTCGCTGAAAGGGGCGCCCGCTGAAGAGGAGGAGCTCCGGAGGCGCGAGGAAGCGCTGTCATTGGAGGCTGCCGAGCGCAACCTCAATCTTGAGCGGTTGGAGACGAGGGAGCGCCAGGACACCCAGTCGAAGGGCGACTGTCGGTGTCAAAACCGGCGGATCTTGGGTAGGGGGTCCCGAACTGTGCGTCTAGGCGGATGGTAACAAGAGACGAGGGACACAATGTTTTTACCCAGGTTCGGGCCCTCTCGATGGAGGTAAAACCCATGTCCTGCTTGATTAATATTGATGATATGGGTAGTACAAGAGTGGATCTACCACGAGATCAAGGAGGCTAAACCCTAGAAGGTAGCCTATGGTATGATTGTTGTAATGTATGTTGTCCTACGGACTAAAGCCCTCCGGTTTATATAGACACCGGAGGAGGCTAGGGTTACACAGAGTCGGTTACAATGGTAGGAGATCTACATATCCGTATTGCCAAGCTTGCCTTCCACGCCAAGGAAAGTCCCATCCGGACACGGGACGGAGTCTTCAATCTTGTATCTTCGTAGTCTTGGAGTCCGGCGGATAATGATAGTCCGGCTGTCTGGACACCCCCTAGTCCAGGACTCCCTCAGTAGCCCCTGAACCAGGCTTCAATGACGATAAGTCTGGCGCGCATAATGTTCGACATTGCAAGGCGGGTTCCTCCCTTGAATAATCCAGAGAAGATCATGAACACCAGGATAGTGACCGGCTCTGCAAAATAAATTCCACATTCCACCGTAGAGAGAATAAAAATGTACACTCAATTTAATCTGCTAACGTTTTATGCGGCGTGACATCACACCGCTACCAAGCCTTTGTTTGAATCGTTTTTTACTATACCACCTCAGCACGTTTAGCGAAGCGGTTTCCTTGGCACGTCTTGTCGAAGCAGAGATCGTGTTCCCCTTATTCCGGGATTCTCATCAATACGGACGTGGGTAACCCAACCGCGCCATTGATGGTGGCGCTTGGGAGATAAGTGAGTTTTACCAGGCCGGTGGGGGACGCACAGTTTCGTCCCCTATATATAAGGGATAAGGATTCACCTTCTCACCTACGCCTTCTTCCTCCTTTGCTTATCCATCTCCGCGCACTCAAGCTCCAACGCCCAAGCTTGCGCATCTCGCCTCGACCTTCTCCGAATATGTCCGGAGCGGGAGGCAAATGGTTGGCCTCCACCGCTAAGGAGGAGGACATCACCAAGCTGCGTAGCGCCGGATACCTTTCCAGCGATATCGCGCATCGGCTGCCCGACGAGGGGCAGCTCATCCCTACCCCTGGGCCTCATGAGAGGGTCGTCTTCCTCCCCCACTTCCTCCGTGGACTAGGCTTTTCGCTCCATCCATTTGTCCAGGGGCTCATGTTTTACTACGGCCTGGATTTCCATGATCTGGCGTTGAACTTCATCCTCAACATCTCGGCGCTTATCGTTGTGTGCGAGGCCTTCCTCTGCATCCGGCCCCACTTCGGCCTGTGGCTCAAGACCTTCAATGTCAAGCCGAAGGTTGTGAAGGGCACGCAAGCAGAATGCGGAGGCGCCATGTTGGGCAAATTGCCCAACGTCACTTGGCTCGAAGGGGCCTTTGTGGATTCCGTCAAGGGGTGGCAATCGGGGTGGTTCTACATCACCGAGCCGCGCAAACCTACATGGGCGGCGGCCCCCAAGTTTAGATCTGGCATCCCCACTCAGCTCACCTCCTGGAAAGAGAAGGGCTTGCAGTGGGGCAATCCGGTGGAGGTGACGGGACTCCGAGCCTATATCAAGAAGATGGTGAGCAATAGGCTCAGGCTCGTCGACGTGGTCCAAGTCATGCTCATCCGGCGGATCCTCCCATGCCAAGAACGGGCATTCAATTTGTGGGAGTTCAATCCAGAACAGCACCAGGCGCTAAGCGGGCTCTTCGATACAACATATGAAGGCGCCTGGAGGGTGCTGTTCAAGGGCGCCGAAGCCCCCGCATCCGCGACAGAAGATTGCGGATTCAGCTCGCAGTATCCAACTGACGAGGTAAGTGATTCAACCCCATTACGGGACACTTGTGATAACTAAATTGATTCTAGTGAGGTTTCATTCTGCCTCTTCCTTTGACAGGAATGGATGGAGAAGGCCAAGCTGCTTATCAGCCCGGCTCCCATGCCAGAAGACCCAGTGGACGCCCGCTTAGCAGGGCTACTGGTTCCGGCACCGCACGTGGTGCCGGAGAAGAAGGCCAAGAAGGTGGCCGTGGGGACTCGAAAGAGTTCCCGCAATCAGGCCTCTGACGAGGACGCAGACTCCTCCCCCGAAGACGAGGAGGAGGAGTATTCTCTCCCGGAGGAGGGAGAGAAGAAGAGGAAGGCTTCCCCAATCGGGGAGGCCGAAGGGTCCAAGAGGGGGAGAACTATCCCCCCGGACAGTTTCGCCAACATCAACGTTGGCGAGGATGAGTGGCCTCCAAGGGCCAGGCATCCGGCAAGATCGTAAGTATCCGGATCCTTGCTATGCAATATCTTTCATGTCACGTAGTATCCTTCTAACGCCGCATTCTGCCCGTAGTCCGGCCGATGACGATCTCCCCGACTCATCGAGCGGGTCGTTGGCCTCTTTGGATGTGAATTCACTTCCACCTACCTCTACCCCACGCGCCGACGAGGACGCCGAGGTGGGATCCCAGAGAGGGACCCATCAGGAGGAGGCTCCAGAGGCGCCGTCAGGCAACCTCCCGGACTTTGCGCTGGACTCTACACCGGAACCCGCAGTGGTTCCAGAGTCCGGCAAGCGGCCCCTTCGAAAGAAGGGCAAGACCGTGACACCGGCGGCCTCCGTCCAACCGGAGGCGCCGGATAACCTGCTGGAGGCGCTTAAAGGCGCTTCCATCGAGGAAGAACACCGCACTATCATGAGTGCGGTGATTCAAAAGGTTCAGCTCGCCAAAAGCGGGCTGACCGAAGCCTGCAGCAGCCTTTTAACAGGCTTTGAGGTAAGAAGTTAAAATTATGTAATGTAATACCGCATAGACAGTAGCCCCTGATGCTCAGTTCGGTGTTCGGAAAGAAAAGCCGGACTGAGGATCTAACTAGATATGCGCAGGGTTGCTAAAAATATGTCAATATGGGTTTGCAGGCTGCGCTGCTGGCCTCTGCCGCATTAACGGCGGAGGTCGATGTGCTGAAGCAGGATCTCGAGCGGTCCGAGCGAGAGCTCGGCCATGCGAAGAAGCAGCTCGAGGAAAAAGAAGGTGAGCAACACCACTTTGAATAGGTACCTTACAGAAAAGGATTTTGGTTGCAATAAAATTAACAAGGATAATATGTGTATTGCAGGGGCCACTAACGAGGTGGCCGCCCTGAAGGATGCTGTGTCCGCGGCCGAGCATAGTGCGGCCGCGGAGCGGGCAGAGCAGGAAAAGCAGGAGGCACGGGTGGCGGAAGTTCAGCAAGAGCTCCAAGCTCTCATGGAAAAGCATGAGAGTTTGGAGCATGACTCTAAGACTCGAGAGTCCGAGCTTGCCTCGGCTCTCGAAAGTGCCAAGTCCGCCAAGGCCGAGGCCCATAAGGCCCTTCAGGAGGTTGAAGATATAAAGAAAATAGCAGCGGGTAAGGCATTTTTCATGCAAAGCAAGCATGTTAATGTGAAATACCTGACACTTACCCGCATTCGGAGCTCTCCAGGGGCGTTTGCAGATCTGCCGCGTAGTGCGTCCGATGCCGCCGCATTCTATCGTGGCGAGGAGGGGAGCTCGACGGAAAAAGTCTTCTGGTCTCAGTATGCTGAGGCCGGACACCCAGTGCCCCCAAGCGACCAGCTGAAGCAGCTGGTCGAACTCCACAAGGTAGCTGAGCAGGCCATGAAGGGCCTTATAGTCCGGCTGTGGCCTGGACAGGCCATGCCTGGGAGCTACTTTGGCCTCGTGCGGCGGCTGGTGGATGTATGCCCCTGGGTGGATGTCATCAAGCGCTCCGCCTGTATTGAGGGCGCTCGCCGGGCTCTCGCCCGCACAAAGGTGCAATGGGGCAGGTTGGATGCGGAGAAGCTTCTCACGGACCCACCGCCGCCGGGCAAGGAGTATCGCACGCCCGAGATGTACTATAAAACTGTCCTGAAGGGAGCCCGCAATATTGCGGATGAGTACCCCCTAAATGTAATTTTCGAGTAAACTCGTTATGTATTATCCTGCGCGCTGAAACTTTGTTCATGTGCGCGTTTAAGCAACGCTTGTTTAATCTAAAATATTACCTTCTGTGCGGCCGTTTATAAAATCTGAGAGATGGCAAGTCGTTGGCTTCAGCCCCCAAGCCGCGAGTGCTCGGGTGTTCGGGATAAACATGAGCACTCTTGTTCCCATTGTTGGGTCCATCGAGGGAGGCGCTCAACACAACGAACAAGGCAACCAGACTTATAATGCTTGAACACTCTCACTTAGCCATAGAATTCTATAATTTTAGATTTCGGCGAAGCCCCTGGTATTCGGAAGACCGAATTGGGGGCGCTATCCACGCCTTCTTCGGACATTGTCCGAAACTTCGCTCGAAGCGGCGTGAGTCTTTAAGGACCCGAAAAAACCTCTCGAACAGCGACCGGTCTCTCGCCTTATCATGCCAGTCAGTTTTAGCTTTCTCCACTGAGGCGCTCGCCCGGCTCAACCGGGGCACAATCGCAGTGGTTCTCCCAGTGCTACCTTAGCCGACGGAACGGAACGTAAGTTACCAAAACATGGGAGCCGGGCAAACCCAACTATTGACCCAAGACATGATTCGGAGCCGATTCATATAATGCTATAAGTTCGGGGTGCCGCACTTGTGAAAGTGTTCGGACTTATCACACCATAGAGTGGGGAACATAAGCCCCCAGTGTATTATGCCGTACCAAAATATACGGGTGCCAGATGTCATATAATGAGCATATATATATATAAGGTAATGCAATTGCGATCATAAAGGTGCTGCATTATGTATGAAAGAAAAGTCTGCTAGTAGAGCGGACTGATACAAATAGTGCGGTAAGCAAGGGATTTGGACTAAATAAACATGTCCCCCTCCAGGGATGAGCTGCGGACTTGGTGTATATAATCGAATTTAATGCTCGTAATTGAGACCACCTGAGTGTTCGGCGCGGCCTTCTTTAGTCCCTGACTGTTGCATCATGAGTTCGGTAGGTTCGCCGCCGGACAGGGCTTCTGGTTAACAGAGTCCTGTGTACATAAAAGAAGAAAAAATGAAATAAAAAAGGGGGGCACACTTGCGAGCCCCCGATGTGGCGAACCGCACTCCGGGTCCATTGCGATCGTGCCCCCTCCCCTGTGCCCATGGTATCTCCAAAGCGTAATGATGTACGCGGAGTGTTATTCTTGCGATCATGCGTGGGCGAGGGTTGGGGCCGCATTGCTACGCATGCTCTGATCGTGCCAGATGGTCTTGGTTGGCATTGCTCCGGGCGCGCTTTACTGTATCCGGCCTTTTAACGGCCGGACTCGAGAATTGCCTTAAAAGGCTGCTCTGTACTTCTGCCGCGAGAGCCGCTATATGTTCCTCCGTTCTGAGGGAGCGTTCTGTATTCCCATTGACCGTGATGACTCCACGAGGGCCTGGCATCTTGAGCTTTAGGTATGCATAGTGCGGCACCGCGTTGAATTTTGCAAACGCGGTTCGTCCGAGCAGAGCGTGATAGCCGCTGCGAAACGGGACTATGTCGAAGATTAACTCTTTGCTCCGGAAATTATCCGGGGATCCGAAGACCACTTCCAGTGTGACTAAACCTGTACAGTTGGCTTCCACTCCTGGTATGACACCTTTAAAAGTTGTCTTTGTAGGTTTAATCCTTGATGGGTCTATGCCCATTTTGCACACTGTATCCTGATAAAGCAGGTTTAGGCTGCTGCCGCCGTCCATCAGGACTCTCGTGAGGTGGAACCCATCGATGATTGGGTCTAAAACCAATGCGGCGAATCCGCCATGGCGTATGCTGGTCGGATGGTCTCTTCGATCGAAAGTGATCGGACAAGAGGACCATGGGTTGAACTTTGGGGCGACTGGCTCCATCGCGTAGACGTCCCTTAGTGCGCGTTTCCTCTCCCTCTTGGGTATGTGGGTCGCGTATATCATATTCACCGTCCGCACTTGTGGGGGAAAACCCTTCTGTCCTCTGTTGTTCGGCGGTCGGGTCTCTTCCTCGTCATCGCTATTGAGCCCCTTGTCATTGTTTTTGGCAATTAACTTGCCAGCCTGCTTGAACACCCAGCAATCTCTATTGGTGTGGTTAGCTGGCTTTTCGGAGGTGCCATGTATCTGGCATAAGCGATCGAGTATTCGGTCCAGATTGGACGGACCCGGAGTGGTTCTTTTGAATGGCTTCTTCCGCTGACCAGGTTTAGAGCCTCGGAATCCGGCGTTGACTGACGTATCCTCCTTATCGTCGCCGTTAATGCGGCGCTTGTTTTTGTTTCGACGTGACCTGCCGTTGTTGTCCTTAGTATCCGGACTGCCAGAATTTTTACGGAGATTGTTGCTGCGGGCTAGCCAGCCGTCCTCTCCCGCGCAAAAGCGGGTCATTAACGATGTGAGGGCTGCCATGGATTTCGGCTTCTCCTGCCCCAGATGCCGGGCTAGCCATTCTTCCCGGATGTTATGTTTGAAGGCTGCAAGGGCCTCTGCATCCGGACAATCGACGATTTGATTTTTCTTCGTCAAGAACCGTGTCCAGAATTGTGTGGCCGATTCGTCTGGCTGCTGAATGATGTGTCTTAGGTCATCGGCGTCTGGTGGTCGCACATATGTGCCTTGGAAGTTATCAAGGAATGCGGCCTCCAGGTCTTCCCAACACCCAATTGACTCTGCGGGCAAGCTGTTAAGCCAATGCCGAGCTGGTCCTTTAAGCTTGAGTGGGAGGTACTTGATGGCGTGGAGATCATCGCCGCGGGCCATATGGATGTGGAGAAGATAGTCTTCGATCCAAACCACGGGGTCTGTTGTGCCATCGTAAGATTCGATGTTTACAGGTTTAAACCCTTCGGGGATCTGATGACCCATTACTTCGTCAGTGAAGCATAGCGGGTGTGCGGCGCCTCTGTATTGAGCAATATCCCGACGCAGCTCGAGAGAGCGCTGTCTGCTGTGCTCGGCCCGGCAAGGGTTATTGTATCCGGCACGACGGTATTCGTCATGGGTCGTAGGGCGCCCACGTGCTCCATAGATGGATCTGGATTGCCTTGCTTTGTCCTCCAATATGTCTCGCAAGTCCGGCGCGTTCCCTCTTTGCTTCGTACTTTTGGAGCGATGCCGGGGTATGGTTTTGGCTGGTGGCCTGGATGCCTCTCTGTCACGACCACGGGGTGGTCGGTCAGCCATATCGTGCGCTGGTGATGGAGGTATGTATGCTTCGTCCTCTAATCGGGGGAGTAGCTTGCGTCTTGGGTAACTTTTGGAGGGACGTTCGAGTTTATACTCTTCGGCCGCGAGGACCTCGGTCCATCGATCGGCCAGCAGGTCCTGATCAGCTTGAAGCTGTTGCTGCTTTTTCTTTAGGCTGTTTGCTATGGCAATAAGCCTGCGCTTGAAGCGCTCTTGTTCGACGGGGTCCTCAGGTACGACGAATTCATCATCGTTGAGGCTTGCTTCGTCTTCAGAGGGAGGCATATAGTTATGATCCTCGACCTCTTCGTCTGCCACCCTCTCATGAGGGCATGCTTCTGCATCCTCCTGCGCTGAGTCTTGCAGGAGGGGATTGTCTTCAGCACTTTCTGGAGTATTATTATCTCCTGTGCCAGAATCTCCATTCTTGCTGTGGCGGGATTTAGAGCGGCGCCGCTGACGTCAGCGTTTGGGCTGCTTCTTTAGAGAATCTGCCTCCGCTACTTCTTCGCCGTCCCCGAGTTTTGGGGTGTCCACCATATATATGTCGTATGACGAGGTGGTCTTCCAGTGCCCCGTAGGCGCTGGTTCCTGTTCGCCTCCGGCATCGTCGTCCATAGCGTCGATGTCGTCGGAGTCGTAGTCTAGCATGTCAGTTAGATCATCGACACTGGCTACAAAGTGGGTGGTGGGTGGGCTCTGAATTTCTTCGTCGTCCGTATCCCAACCATCCTGGCCATAATCCGGCCAGGACTCTCCTGATAACGAGAGATGCTTTAGTGAATTCAGGATATCGCCAAAAGGCGAGTATTGGAAGATGTCCGCGGCGGTGAATTCCATAACCGGTGCCCAGTCCGGATCGATTGGTAGGGGCGCGGGAAGCTCGGAGTCCGGCGTGGAGTCCGGCGCCTCGGAATCACGAGTTTCGGAGGGGACAAGACTAGTGTTCGGCTCCATCGCCGTGGATGTTGAAGCCCCCGGGGCGGCGTCTATCCACCGGCCCTCGATCTGGGCGATCGGCTCTGGGCTAATGGCCGAAGCGGATCCATGTGCGGCCACCAAGGCACTGTTCGGTGGCAGAGCTAGATCATGCCCGTCGTCACAGTGCGGCGCGCTTGGCTGTGGCTCGAGTCCGTCGAAGATCAAGTCTCCGCGGACATCGGTCGTGAAGTTTAAGCTTCCAAATCTGACCTGACGGCCAGGGGCGTAGCTTTCGATCTGCTCCAGATGGCCAAGTGAATTGGCCTGCAGGGCGAAGCCGCCGAACACGAAGATCTGTTCGGGGAGAAAAGTCTCACCCTGGACAGCGTCGCTGGTTGAAGATGCCATCAAGCCTATCGGTGACGACACAGAGGAACTCTCAATGAAAGCACCAATGTCGGTGTCAAAACCGGCGGATCTCGGGTAGGGGTCCCGAACTGTGCGTCTAGGCGGATGGTAACAAGAGACGAGGGAAACGATGTTTTTACCCAGGTTCGGGCCCTCCCGATGGAGGTAAAACCCTACATCCTGCTTGATTAATATTGATGATATGGGTAGTACAAGAGTCGATCTACCACGAGATCAAGGAGGCTAAACCCTAGAAGCTAGCCTATGGTATGATTTTTGTAATGTATGTTGTCCTACGGACTAAAGCCCTCCGGTTTATATAGACATGGAGGAGGCTAGGGTTACACAGAGTCGGTTACAATTGTAGGAGATCTACATATCCGTATTGCCAAGCTTGCCTTCCACGCCAAGGAAAGTCCCATCCGGACACGGGACGGAGTCTTCAATCTTGTATCTTCGTAGTCTTGGAGTCCGGCGGATAATGATAGTCCGGCTGTCCGGACACCCCCTAGTCCAGGACTCCCTCAGCGACGTCGATGCGCGGGAGGCCCGGATCTAGGAGGAGATCGACCATCGTGTGGCGTAGGCTCGCGCTGGTCTTGAGCGCGAGTATGAAGAGCGGTAGGAGCTGATCAAGGTTGAAGCCGCAGGCAGGACTGCTTCTCTTAGGACCAGGCTGACCGAAGTCACGCAGCGAGCTGAGGCCACTGCTGGCGCACTAGGCACGGCGCAGGCTGAGCTGGCCTCCTCCCATACCGAACTGCTTCTTCTTCAATGGCGGGTTGATGATGCTGAGGCTGTTGCGCTGCGGAATTCGGACGAAATCCGCCAGCGGCAGACGCTGGAACACATGCATGGCCCCATGTTGCGGACACTCACGGAAAGGGCCAACACGGCCTTGGGCAATATCTGCAAGGCAGCCGCTGAGGAGCCGCATGTGACCAACTAGGCCGGCAATATCCAGTTCCTCACTGACGTGGTGACGCATCTGGAGAGCCGCTCTGAGAGGTCTCGCCAGCTGGTGGAGGAACGGAGCTGCTGACGAAGGCGATGTGGTGAACGGTGGTGAAGACGATGCCAACAACGGTGATGGGGAGGCCAGCGGCAATGACAGCGGAGCCAGCGACGCCTCTGGGGACGCCCTGGGGGATGCAGTGAGCGACATGTCCGATTGATCCCACGCTTCCCCCTGCTGTTTGTCCTGCGCCGGAAGAGACTCGGGCATGGCCCTAAAGGTTGTGAGAGCATTTTGGGAGGGGAAGCCCCTCATGTAAAAAGATTGTTGCCTATGTGATATCGAGATCGGCGCCGGATGGGCGCCTTCATGATGTCATGATCTTGGCGATGAGTAGGTTGTCGTGGTTTTACCTTTGTCTTGACGGGCCTCAAGTAGGCTCGCAGCGTCCATCCGGGGGCCTCATGAGGGTCCCGTTTGACCATGCGGCGAGAGCCTGGCGAGAGCGAACATCGGCCGCGGGACGGCCGGTGCACATGCTGGGCCCTGCCCTACTCGCGAAGGGCTCGTGAGAGGGAGGCAGCTAGTGTGAACTTCAATTTGAATAGAAATCGGAGCACGAGAAAGCACAGGAATAAGACACGACACCCCTCCCCGCAAACGCAAACACAAATTCGACTTCAACTTAGATCCGAAACGAGAAAGCTTGTTCGCACGAAAGGAAGCAAAAGCAAAAGGACGCGTCCGGCACCTAGTCTAGTATTCGACGTCTTCTCACCAGCACGGAGCTAAGTGCTGCCATTGGGCGTGGGAGGGAGCCCCCGAGGCCCGAGGGCGGCTCTCCGGAGACTCCGGGGCGTGTACAGCCCCAACTCATTATTACATGAGAGTGTCATGGGCGGTGAGCTTCACAGGCACTGGGCCTTCTTCACAGGTACCGGCCTTGCTTCATATCGCTAGATGAGGGCCCCACCTTGCACCACCATTGACCACCATCGATGGCGACCCGAAACCGGTATGATGCCAATGGGGAAAAGGGGACGCCAGCGGTTCCCCCGATGACCACGGGTCCTCTGCCTGGGGCAGGCCTTGGGGCACCTCCCCGGCAGAGGGCCTACCTCCGAATAACGCCTTGCTACGCATGCCGTGGGGAGGAGCCTGGCTCCCGGCCCCTCTCTTGCTGCCCCCAGTGCCCTCCTCCTGAGGGGAGGGAGGCTGCTGCACTAGGGCGACCATCCACTGCAGCAACCCGAACCTCCTGCGACCCATGGTTAGCATAAGCTTGCTCCTGAGGAATTAGCGGTACCCGATGGTTGTTGCCGCTGGCATGGTTGTCAAGGCTTCCGTGAGGCTCCTGAAAGAGCTCGGCTTCTGGCGCCTCTTCCTCCCAGCCTGGCCCGAGGAACGAGTCATGGTCTTCGTCCAGTGTGTACTCTCGATCCACCATGTGGGGCACATAGGCCTCCGGGGTCACCACCCCAAAGGCCTCGCCGTAGTGCTCTGCGCGCCATGTAGTTTGACATGAAGCTCCATCTTGGAGGCGGTAGGGCGGCGGCCCGCTAGGGTCGTAGGCGGTGATGCGCATGCCCTCGCTTACCAGGGGTGGTGCCGGCGCAGCTTGCCGCCCGGCGCTGATGGCAGGCTGGTGTTGATGAAGCCTTGAGGTGCGCCCGGGGACGCGTGGGCACGGATTGGCCCGCAGCGTGATCCACCCGGGGCCTGGGGTGGAAGGTGGACGTAGAACGGGGGTGCCCCTGAAGCAGCGGCATCCAGGAGCTCGGCGACGCATTCCAGCAGCACATCATGGCCGCTTTCTTGCAGTTTGCACCGCAGCAGCTCTCACACCACTGTGAGCGTGACCTTCATGTTTGCCTGCTCCCGTTGGGTGTGGGATGCTATGGCCGCAACATGGCTTGAGGCCCTTGCTACCGATCGTACCTGCCGCGGAGTGAGGGCAGGCGACGCCTGACCGCGTCGCCCACGCCCTGCAGCGCTCTGCAGGGTGCGGGCTGCCTGAGGTGTGGGGTTGAGGTCACCTTGGGCAGGCAACACGGCATGGGCAGGCCATGCTGCCCATCGGTCGGAGTTGCCATCGGGTCGCCGGACATGGAGGCGGTGAAGCGGCGGAACGCAGGACGGAAGAAGGAAGATTTCGGCGACCCCTACCTAGCGCGCCAAATGTCGGATGTTGGGTTCCGGCACACCCTTAAGGTTCAAACTCTGGGGTGCGCGCGAAGATCTTCCCCCTACCTATCCGCGTCTGATTGCCTCGCGAGAATCTAAGCTAAACGATGAAAACACGAGGGACACGAGATTTATACTTGTTTGGGCCACTGTTGTGGTGTAATACCCTACTCCAGTGTGTGGTGTGGTGGATTTCCCTAGGGGCAAATGATGAACAGTACAGGGAAGAACTTCCTCGCGAGAGGTGTTCTTGAGCTGATGCGGTGTCCTACTTGGGTGAGTTCGATCGCCTCTGGATCTCATGAGAACTCGATGCCCTCTTCTGTGGTGGCTAGCCCTATTTATAGAGGCCCTGGTCTGCTTCCCAAATATCAAGCGGGAAGGGCACCAACAACGGCCATTTTGAAGGGGAACATCTAGTACAAGTTATCCTGACTAAAGTTGGTCTTCGGCTGCCAAAGGCACTGGTGATGACGCCGTCTTGGGCTCCACGGTGAGCTCCATCCTGCCGCTCTACTGGTCTTGGTCTCATTGCACTGAAATGGTAACCTTTGCCTGATGCCTCAGTACTCCACGCCTGTGCTTGCCCCCTTTGCACCAAAGAGGAAACAAGGACACTGCGCGGGCCGGCGCCTGCCTGGCACCTGCCGGGTCTCGATCGTCACGGCTTGCATCACGAGCACCTCGCGAGGTACCCCTGCCTTGATCTCTCCGCCTCCTCGCGAGCTCTGCCTGGCGAGGCCGCTCCTGAGGGAGCCTTGTGTCGTCCGCCCCGCGAGGCTTGGTCCCTCGCGAGGGTCTTGAGTCTTGCGCTGATGAAGATGGGTCGTACTGGGCCACCACTCAAGCCACGCTGCAGGCCGCAGGCAGGCAAGTATGGGGACCCCCGTACCCACAACGCCGACAACATGCGCCATCTCTTTCAGCTCAGCAGATCAACTCAAGTGTGCGGCTACAGCTGGCGTTCTCCCAATGCTTTGTTCCCCATTTATCAGCAATGTGCAAGTTACCAGGACCCTTATCGATGGCGGCGCAGGACTCAACGTTCTGTCCGTCAAGACGTTCAACAACCTTCAAGTGCCATATGATCAACTTCAGCCTACCAAGCCTTTCTCAGGAGTCACTCACGGCTCCACCACCCCGATAGGGCAGGTCCGTCTCCCTGCCACTTTCGGTCAATGCAACAATTACCATATCGAGATCATCAACTTCGACGTTGCCCACATTCGCCTGCCATACAATGCCATCCTCGGGTATCCAGACATGTCCAAGTTCATGGTAGTGACCCACCATGGTTACAACGTCCTTAAGATGCCAGGAAGTGGCAGAATCATCAAAGTCCCCTGCGAAGAGAAGGATGTGGTGTGCTCCCTCGAGCGCGCCTTCCAAGCTGCATCAATCGAGGACCTGGACAACAAGAGCGAGAACCCTCCTGAGGCAGTTCCCAAGAAGAAGAAGACATCGCCCAGCTCAAGGCCTCAGGAGGTTCGCATCTCCGGAGGTGTCGCGTCTGGATTCGCGCCCGTGCAAGGGGCACCTCCCTCCATCGCATAGGAAGGCGCGCCCGGTGCCCTCCTCGGGCACAGCTTGGGGGCTCTCTTTTGGAGGGCCTTAGACTTTGCCAAGATCACGAGGGAGGCGCTCGTGCACCACTTGGAGGCATGCTTCGCATCACGTTTCCCTCAGGAAGGCATGAGGCAAAGAAGGCCCAACCCTCAGGAGTTCATCACCAAAACCACTCAGGAGCTTCACGAATCAAGAGTCATACGCGGCGATCGCTGCCTGCCTGGCGTAGCTCCCCATCCAGGCGAGGATGGCGGGCTACGCGTCTGCATCGACTTCCCAGGGCTCAACCGAGCCACGTCTCAGGAGCGCCTCTAGCCTTCGCGCGTGGGACGTTGCGAGGCTCCACCGCACAGCTATGTTTGCATGACTTTCGGTCTACCGAACGCGGTTGCTACTCACCAGCGCCATCTGCGGAGCATTCTGGCGGCTCAGGAGGCCAGGCGTCACGCGGTCCTGGCGGAGATGGAGATGGTCCTCGAGGAACCGCCTGGACCCCCGGAGCCTCCCGAGGCTCAGGGACCCGGTGGCTCGTGAGGGTCGGCCTCTTCACTGCGCACCTTCAGCTACTCCAACACCCCCTCTACAATGGTACCAGGTGACATCTTTCGAGTTCATTTCAGCTGGGAGCGCCCTCAGGGCTGCATCATTCCTAGGTCGCACGAGTCCGTCCCTGCGGCGTGTATCCCTTTTGCTTATGTCTTTAGTTTACCTTGCTGGGGGCGCCCCTCGGGCTGCATCATCCCCAAGGCGCTCGAGCCTCACCCAGGGGCGTGTATCCCTCCTGCATTTATCTAAGTTGATTTGCCTTTCATGCTTAACCTGCCTATGATTATCATCTGGCTCCTACCACAGGCCTTCTCTCCCTCATGCAAATCGCTTGCACGTTAAAAGTGGGGCCCTGAGCATCGCGACTCAGGAGCTCTTACTGGCTCTCCAGCCCTCACCCCCTGACCTTTTCCACGATATCGCGACCTGGCATACCAGTGGCGGCTGAGCTCGCTCAAGGGCCGGGACCTGAGGACGTACAACATTTGTATCTAACCATCTCGCAGGAACACATAGCTGCCCAAGGCTCAAGACTAGGCGCAACCCGCCTTGAGGTAGGGCCTTGTGAGTCGCGCGCTAGCTCACGGGTGCCCAGATACACCTCGTCCAGCCCTCCCGTGCAAGCCACGTGTCAGGGCAGGGTTGTACACACCCCGAGGGCTCCTCCTGGAGGGCCCCCCCTCCCACGTACCAGTGGAAGCGCCATGCTCCGTGCTGGCTAACGACACTGCCAAGGAGGGGCTATGCCCATACACATACGGAAGCGCTATGCTCCGCGCTGGTGATAAACAACTGAGGGCGGCCCACAGTTGTATCAACCTTAGGGAGCCCAGAGCTCAGTGTCTGGCCTCATCACAACACCTCCCCTCGGGAGCGTCACGCGAGGGGGCTGGACACAGGGGCTGCGCCCGGGTCACGCCCGAGCGCACGCCACCCAGCCAGGTCCCTCGGACCTGGTCATCGCGCGCCCCTCCCCGAGCGGATCCAAGGTATGAAGACCGTTTGAAAGTCAAGGGGGACTCCTGAGCATCACGACTCAGGAGCTTAACTGGTCACGTAGCCCCTCACTCCTTAGTTCCGCAAGGCTAACGGCGGTTGAGGTATGCGCGGGGCCGGGCCCTGCCGACGTAAAACGACAGATCTACTCCTACACTCCCTCCCTATTTGTTGTTTGCGCATCAAGGGGGACTCCTGAGCATCGCGACTCAGGAGCCTAACTTGTCACGTAGCCCCTCACTCCTTGGTCCCGTCCTGGTGATCCGGTTGGGGCTTACGGCGGCTGAGGTATGCGCGGGGCCGGGACCTGCCGACGCAGAACACAAAGCAAATAGGAAGGAAACCGCAAAATCTCGAAGAAAATCCAGAAGCAAATATTACAAACCATAATTGTCTCCACGATTCGAAACGCAAGTTTAAACGCCTCCACGAGGCACGGCACATATTGCAGGAGTTAAAACAGGAAAGAAGACGCGAGAAGATCACCCTTGGGCAACACCGTCATTCGCCAAGAGCACCGCCCCCGTGGTGGTGGTGCCTGTGTCAGCTCCACCTCCCGAGGCCGCGGAATCAGCAGCACCTGCACTGGGCTCCAGCAGCTCGTCGAGGTTGGCGCCATGGTCGCGAAGGTAGACGTGGCTGAGGACACGCGTCAGCGCCGTAGAAGAAAGGAAGCGAGCTTCAACCTCGGCCATGGGGCCGACGCCGGTCACGACTTCCTCAAGCGCTTCGACCAAGAAGGGAAGCAGCTGGGCGGGGCCGTCCTTGGCCCCAGCCAGCAGCTTCTCCAAGCCACCATCATAGAGCGTCTTCAGTGCCTTGCGAGATCTCTCCTCAAGATCCGCGAAGGCCACGTGGTCCTCGGCCAGGACCTTCGCCTTGGCGTCCAGCTCGGCCCTCTTCCTCTTCAGCTTCTGCTCCAACGTCCCCAGCCGGCCGCGTACAGCGGTCATCTTGGTGTCGCGGTCCCCGATGGCGTCCTCCCGAGCCTTCTTCTCCTCCTCCTTCGCCTGGCAGTCGCGAGCTTCCTTGGCGAGCTCATCGCGTAGACCCTGCAGCTTGGCCTCCATCGCCTTGCAATGGTCCTCGGCGACTGTGGCATCCTTCAGTGCCGCATCGCGGGCGGCTGCAGCCTGGGTGGCGGCTCCCTTCTCCTCCTCAGAAGCTGCCGCAGCCCGGCTCAGCGCTGCCCAGACAGAGGCATCAAAGTGAACCCAACCAGAGACCAGCTCCAGGCGCTCGGCTACCAGGTGGGAGTTGGTGCGCTGGACATATTCTCGTAGCTGGCCCAGCTCGGTAAGGGCGCGGTCCAAGACGGTGGAGGAGGCAGAGGAGTCCAGAACCAGTGGTGCCGGAGGAGAAGGCGGCATCTTGACCATGGCTTGGGAGACTGGGGGCTCCTGAGCCCTGGACACCTCAGCGGTAGCTACAGGCACCGGCACCTCGCTAGCACCCCGACAGACTCCTAGGCTCGCGAGGATGATCGGGTAGGGGAAGTGCGAACTTCACCGCCTCCACTTCCCACGGATGAAGGCGCGGCCACAACAGATGAGTCTGCCCCAGGTGGAGCCACCATGTCCCCCTTCTTCCTCTTCGCCGCAAGCGGCGGCCTAACCAAGTGATGAAGGACGTCAAGCCCCGATAGCAAAAACGAGAATAAGATAGAGTTCAAGCACTTACTGGTCAATCGCGGCATAGGCCACCGGCCTCTTGCCAAGCTTAAAGCCCGTAAGCCTCTTTGGTCCAGCGCGCAGCCTCGAGAGGTCCAGAAGCAGAAGAGGGCGCACCAGAATGGCTGGAGGCGGCTTCGACCGGTGCCTAGGCAGGAGTAGCCCCTCGAGAGATCAGCCTCGACCTGTCTTTCTTCGGGATCACGGGCGGGTCCTCTTCCTCTCGCATGGCGTCGCCCTCGTCGTCGTCCGGCAGGCTGCGGAGGATACTAGCCCTGCGCCGGGGGGAAGTCTCCCCCGTACCCACTAGGTCACGCTCCTCTTCTTCTTTGTCTTCCTCTCCTCCCCCGCGGGAATCATCAGAAGACAATTCCACCGGCGTCGTTGCCCCCTGGCCCTCAGGAGGCACCGCCGGCACTAGACCGCGCCCATCAAAGGTGGGCATGGCATCCACCACCTGTTGCCAGTTGTCGCGAAGGAACAGTGGGGCAGGAGCGCCCTCCAGACCTTCCACGTCCTCTCCAACCAAGAGGCAGAGAGCTGCGACTAGATCCTCGACGGGCAAGGCCGTCGAGCTCAGGCTAAGATCATCGTCTGCACCGCCAAGCCTTCACAACGGGTGCAAGTGCACCTGAAGTGAGCCTCCCGCTGCGTCAGGAACTCCCTTAGGAGCGTGGCTCCTGTCAGCTTCGCCACCTTCATGTTACCCGGCCTCAGGTCGGCGTTGATCTTCCCCAGCACCAACTTCGCCTGTCTGTCATCAAGCTTCGCACGAGACCACGCCTCATCGGGCTAGGGCTGCTCCATTGGCAACACCAACCTAGAGTGGACGCATCTGGCATCCATCATGACCCACTTGCTCCGGAAGCCGTCGATCCTCTTCCCGGTCTTCGAGATCATGTTGGCCTTGGAGTATGCGGCGAAGCCAGCGCACGCTGAGGTATGACCGCCGGTGATTCGGAGGGAGAAGAAGTGGCACAGCAAAGCCACGGACGGCATCACCCCAACATGCGCCTCACAGTAGTAGGCGAACATCGACAAAAGGAGGTCGGAGTTGGGATGGAGATGAAGGGCCTGCAACCTGTAATGGTGGAGGACGGTGTAGAAGAACTCGGAGAAGGGAGGAACTAGGCCGGCTATGACGGTGCTCATGAAGAAGGGGTAGAAGGTGCTCCCCTACGCAGCCGGCCTGGAGTCCGGTCTCCCCCATCTCTCTCCCTTGCGCCGCCGTCACCACGCGCGTAGCGACGAGATTCTTCTCCATCATGTTGGGGGGATCCAGGGCTGGCGAATATCAAACCGGCAGGGCCTCGGCCACGGCCTTGCGATGCGCCATTGCTCGCTAAAAGGTGAAGGATGGAGCGGATCTGGAAATTTCGGAAGCAAGAGAGTAAGGAAGGGGATCTGGAGCAAGGTGAAGGAGAGCAATGAAGGCAAGCCTTACCCAGGCTAGTCTTTCTGTCAGTTGGGCAGTTACCGAAGCACCGTGGGGAAGCGGAGACGCCCACGTCCAATCAACCGCCACGTAGCGACCAAGGCCGCAGGCTGTTGGGGCCCGCGGCGCTCCGCACTTGCCCTTTGGCTTTGCTCCTAAGCCAAGCGCGAGCGCGCCTTGGGCCCGGGGGCTACTGTCGGCGTTCTGGGAACGGGGGTCCCCAGACTTGCCTGTGTGCGACCTGCAGCGTGGCTCACCAGCGGCCTAGTACGGCCCGTCTTCATCAGCCTGATACGTCCATTTTGCATCATGCTTTTATATCAATATCTATTGCATTATGGGCTGTTATTACACATTATATCTCAATACTTATGGCTATTTTCTCTTATTTTACAAGGTTTACCATGAAGAGGGGAAATGCCCGCAGCTGGAATTCTGGCTGGAAAAGGAGCAAACGTTGGAAACATATTCTGCATAGCTCCAAAAGTCCTGAGATTCCACGAATGGATTTAATAAGAATTTATGAGCAAAAGAAATAGGCCAGGGGGCCCACACCCTGTCCAGGAAACAGGGGGCGCGCCCCCCCAGTAGGGCGCGCCCCCTGTCTCCTGGGCCCCCTGGTGGGCCTCCAGCGTTCATCTTCTGCTATATCATCACTTTTACCATGGAAAAAATCGTGGGCAAGCTTACGGGACGAAACACCGTCGCCACAAGGCGGAACCTTGGTGGAATCAATCTAGGGCTCTGACGGAGCTGTTCTGCTGGGGACACTTCCCTCCGGGAGGGGGAAATCATCACCAACGTCATCACCAACGATCCTCTCATCGGGAGGGGGTCAATCTCCATCAACATCTTCACCAGCACCATCTCCTCTCAAAACCCTAGTTCATCTCTTGTATCCAATCTTGTATCAAAACCACAAATTGGTACCTGTGGGTTGCTAGTAGTGTTGATTACTCCTTGTAGTTGATGCTAATTGGTTTACTTGGTGGAAGATCATATGTTCAGATCCTTTATGCATATTATTACTCCTCTGATGATGAACATGAATATGCTTTGTGAGTAGTTACGTCTGTTCCTGAGGACATGGGTGAAGTCTTGCTATTAGTAGTCATGTGAATTTGGTATTCGTTCGATATTTTGATGAGATGTATGTTGTCTTTTCCTCTAGTGGTGTTATGTGAATGTCAACTACATGACACTTCGCCATTATTTGGGCCTAGAGGAAGGCATGGGGAAGTAATAAGTAGATGATGGGTTTCTAGAGTGACAGAAGCTTAAACCCTAGTTTGTGTGCTGCTTCGTTAGGGGCTGATATGGATCCATACGCTTAATGTTGTGGTTAGGTTTACCTTAATACTTCTTTTTGTAGTTGCGGATGCTTGCAATAGTGGTTAATCATAAGTGGGATGCTTGTCCAAGTTAGGGCAGTACCCAAGTACCGGTCCACCCACATATCAATTTAGCCAAGTACCGAACGCGAACCATATGAATGTGATGAAAACTAGCTTGACGATAATTCGCAATGTGTCCTCGGGAGCTCCTTCCTCATTATTAGAATTTGTCCAGGCTTATCCTTTGCTACATAGAGGATTGGGCCACCTTGCTGCACTTTATTTACTTTATTTACTTGTTGCTCGTTACTATTTATCTTATCACAAAACTATCTATCACCTACAATTTCAGTGCTTGCAGAGAAAACCTTACTGAAAACCGCTTATCATGTCCTTCTGCTCCTCGTTGGGTTCGACACTCTTACTTATCGAAAGGACTAGGATAGATCCCCTACACTTGTGGGTCATAAAGACTCTTTTCTGCCGCCGTTGCCGGGGAGTGTAGCGCTTTTGGTGAGTGGAACTTGGTAAGGAAACATTTATATATTGTGATTAAATTTTCTATTACTTGTCTGTATGGAAACTAATCCTTTGAGGGGCTTGTTTGGGGTATCTTCACCCCAACCAGAAGAGCAAATAGTTGCTCCTCAACCTACTGAACTTTATTAAAATATTCACTTTGAGATTCCTTCGGGTATGATAGAAAAACTGCTAGCTAATCCATTTGCAGGAGACGGAACATTGCATCCCGATTTACACCTTATCTTTGTGGATGAAGTTTGTGGATTATTTAAGCTTGCAAGTATTCCCGATGATGTTGTCAAAAGGAAGGTCTTCACTTTATCTTTGAAGGGAGATGCATTGACATGGTATAGGCTATGTGATGATACGAGATCTTGGAATTATAAGAGATTGAAGTTGGAATTTCACCAGAAGTTCTATCCTATGCATCTTGTTCATCGTGATCATAGTTACATATATAATTTCTGGCCTCACGAAGGAGAAAGCATCGCTCAAGCTTGGGGAGGCTTAAGTCAATGTTATATTCATGCCCCAATCATGAGCTCTCTCGGGAAATGATTATTCAGAATTTTTATGCTCGCCTTTCTCTTGATAATCGCAACCTGCTCGATACTTCCTGTATTGGTTCTTATATGCTGAAGACTATTGATTTCAAATGGGACTTATTGGAAAGAATTAAACGCAACTCTGAAGATTGGGGTTCCAATGATGGTAAGGAGTCAGGTATGACACCTAAGTTTGATTGTGTTACATCTTTCATGGATACCGATGCTTTCCGTGGATTTAGCTCTAAGTATGGACTTGACTCTGAGATAGTAGCTACTTTCTGTGAATCTTTTGCTACTCACGTTGAACTCCCTAAAGAGAAGTGGTTTAAATATAATCCTCCTGTTGAAATAAAGTAGTTGCACCTATTACAGTCAAAGAAAAGATTATTACCTATAGTGATCCTATTGTTCCTACTGCTTATGTTGAAAAACCTCCTTTTCCTGTTAGGATATAAGATCATGCTAAAGCCTCGACTGTTGTTTGTAAGAGTAATACTAGGACTTATACACCTCCTGAGAAAATCAATGTTGAACCTAGTATTGCTATGGTTAAAGATCTCTTGGATCAGGACTTAGATGGGCATGTTATTTCTTTCTTGGGTGAGACTGCTAATATTGCTAGACCTGATACTAAGACACGCAAACCTGTTGTAGGCATGCCTGTTATTTCTGTTAAAATAGGAGATCATTCTTATCATGGCTTTTGTGACATGAGTGCTAGTGCTAGTGCGATACCTTATGATCTATATAAAGAAATTGTGCACGACATTGCACCCGTTGAATTAGAAGACATTGATGTTACTATTAAGCTTGCTAATAGGGATACCATTAAACCTATTGGGATTGTTAGAGATGTTGAAGTTTTGTGTGGGAAGGTTAAATACCCTGCTGATTTTCTTGTTCTTGGTTCCCCACAAGATGATTTTTGTCCCATTATTTTTGGTAGACCCTTCTTGAATACTGCTAGTGCTAAGATTAATTGTGAAAAGAATATTGTTACCGATGGCATAGATGGTATGTCTCATGAGTTTAATTTCGCTAAGTTTAGTAGAAAACCTCGTGAAAGGGAACCACCTAGTTATTGGTCTTGCTTCCATTGTTGTTCCTCCAACTGATCCGTTAGAACAATATTTGCTAGACCATGAAAACGATATGTTTATGAAGGAAAGGGAAGAAATATATGAAGTGTTCCTTAAACAGGAACCTATGCTGAAACATAACATTCCCGTTGAAATTCTTGGTGATCTCCCTCCACCCAAGGGTAATCCCGTGTTTGAACTCAAACCATTACCTGATAATCTTAAGTATGCTTATCTTGATGAAAAAGAAATATATCCTGTTATTATTAGTGCTAACCTTTCAGAGAAAGAAGAAGAAAGATTATTGAAAACTCCGAAGAAGCACCGAGCTGCTATTGGATATACTCTGGATGATGATCTTAAGGGCATTAGTCCCACATTATGTCAACACAAAATTTCAGTGGAGAAAGATGCCAAACCAGTTAGAGATCCTCAAAGATGATTAAATCCCAAGCTGAAGGAAGTGGTAAGAAAGGAGATACTAAAGCTCCTTGAGGCAGGTATTATTTATCCCGTTGCTGATAGTGAATGGGTAAGCCCTGTCCATTGTGTCCCTAAAAAGGGAGGTATTACCGTTGTTCCTAATGATAAAGATGATTGATCCCGCAAAGAATTATTATAGGTTATAGGATGGTAATTGATTTCCGTGAGTTAAATAAAGCTACGAAGAAAGATCAGTACCCTTTACCTTTTATTGATCAAATGCTAGAAAGGCTATCCAAACACACACATTTTTGCTTTCTAGATGGTTATTCTGGTATCTCTCGGATACCTGTATCAGCGAAGGATCAATCTAAAACTACTTTTACTTGCCCTTTTGGTACTTTTGCTTATAGACGTATGCCTTTTGGTTTATGTAATGCACCTGCTACCTTTCAAAGATGCATGATGGCTATATTCTCTGATTTTTGTGAAAAGATTTGCGAGGTATTCATGGATGAGTTCTCCGTCTATGGATCCTCTTTTGATGACTGTTCGAGCAACCTTGATCGAGTTTTGCCGAGATGCGAAGACACTAGTCTCGTCCTGAATTGGGAAAAGTGTCACTTTATGGTTAATGAAGGCATTGTCTTGGAGCACAAGATCTGTGAGAGAGGTATTGAAGTTGATAAAGCCAAAGTTGATGCTATTGAAAAGATGCCATGTCCCAAGGACATCAAAGGTATAAGAAGTTTCCTTGGTTACGCCGGTTTTTATAGGAGGCTCATTAAGGACTTCTCTAAAATCTCTAGGCCTCTCACTAATTTATTGCAAAAAGATATTCCTTTTGTTTTTGATGATGATTGTGTAGAAGCATTTGAAGTACTTAAGAAAGCTTTGATCACTGCACCTATTGTTCAGCCGCCTGATTGGAATTTACCTTTTGAAATTATGTGCGATGCTAGTGATTATGCTGTAGGTGTTGTTTTAGGGCAAAGAGTCGATAAGAAATTGAATATTATCTATTATGCTAGTAAGACTCTTGATACTGCACAGAGAAATTATGCTACTACTGAAAAAGAGTTCTTAGCAGTTGTGTTTGCATGTGATAAGTTTAGACCTTATATTGTTGATTCCAAAGTTACTATTCACACTGATCATGCTGTTATTAAATATCTTATGGAAAAGAAAGATGCTAAGCCTAGACTCATTAGATGGGTTCTCTTGCTCCAAGAATTTGATTTGCATATTATTGATAGAAAGGGAGCTGAGAACCCCGTTGCAGATAACTTGTCTAGGTTAGAGAATGTTCTTGATGACCCACTGCCTTTTAATGATAGCTTTCCTGATGAACAATTAGCGGTTGTCAATGCTTCTCATACTGCTCCTTGGTATGCTGATTATGCTAATTACATTGTTGCTAAATATATACCGCCTAGTTTCACATACCAACAAAAGAAAAAATTCTTTTATGATTTAAGACATTACTTCTGGGATGATCCACACCATTATAAAGAAGGAGTAGATGGTGTTATTAGACGTTGTGTGCTTGAGCATGAACAGGAACAGATTCTACGTAAGTGTCACTCTGAGTCTTATGGAGGGCACCACGCTGGAGATAGAACTACACACAAGGTACTACAATCTGGTTTTTATTGGCCTATTCTCTTCAAAGATGCTTGTAAGTTTGTCTTATCTTGTGATGAATGTCAAAGAATAGGTAACATTAGTAGACGTCAAGAAATGTCTATGAATTATTCTCTTGTTATTGAACTGTTTGATGTTTGGGGCTTTGATTATATGGGACCTTTTCCTGCCTCTAATGGTTATACACATATTTTAGTTGTTGTTGATTACGTTACTAAGTGGGTAGAAGCTATTCCAACTAGTATTGCTGATCATAACACTTCTATTAAAATGCTTACAGAAGTTATTTTTCCAAGGTTTGGAGTCCCTAGATATCTTATGACTGATGGTGGTTCACATTTTATTCATGGTGCCTTCCGTAAGATGCTCGCTAAGTATGATGTCAATCATAGAATAGCATCTCCTTATCATCCGCAGTCTAGTGGTCAAGTAGAGTTGAGCAATAGAGAGCTCAAATTAGTTTTGCAATAGACTGTGAATAGATCTAGAAAGAATTGGTCCAAAAAACTTGATGATGCATTATGGGCCTATAGAAGTGCATACAAAAATACTATGGGTATGTCTCCTTATAAGATGGTTTATGGAACAGCATGTCATTTACCTCTTGAACTTGAACATAAGGCATATTGGGCTATCAAAGAGCTCAATTATGACTTCAGACTTGCTGGTGAGAAGAGGTTGTTTGATATTAGCTCACTTGATGAATGGAGAACCCAAGCATATGAGAATGACAAGCTTTTCAAAGAAAAAGTCAAACGCTGGCATGATAAGAGGATACAAAAGCATGAGTTTAACGTAGGAGATTATGTGTTATTATCCAACTCTCATTTAGGATTTTTTGCATGAAAACTTCTCTCAAAATGGGAAGGTCCCTAAGTTATCGAGGAGGTCTATCATTCTGGTCAACTTTGAAGGCACAAATCCAAGGGTGGTGTCGGTGTACTAAAGTAGGGGTACCTTAGTACCCCGAACTTGGGCACGGGCAGTCGCAGCGCCCCGCGGCAAGGCTTGTCGGGCGCCCGCCAAGATCCTCCGTCATCCCTATTTACTGCCATTCAAGAACAAAGTGTTAACTAAGAAGACAAGGCCCCGGCAAGAGGAGCTTGCCGGGAAGGACAAGGCCCCGGCAAGAGGAGCTTGCCGGGAAGGACAAGGCCCCGGCAAGAGGAGCTTGCCGGGAAGGCCAGCCAAGGCACTTCAGAAAACTTGCCGCGACGCCCCGCGCGTCCCGGCATGGCCCGGCGGGCGGCAAGCTCGCTGGTGCGACAAGACAACGGCCGCGGCAATACGCTTGCCGCGGCGAGGCTACCACTCTGCACCCAAGCTCCAGCGCATCCAACGACGTGTCACCCCAGGACTATCCCAGGAGCACGTGGCGAGGCGCTGTGCAGCCATGCGGTGCGAGGTGGAAAGCGAAGCTGACAAGGAGGCCATCGTGGCGATCGGTGGCGCCCCTAACGGTCGCTTCCTTGCACTGTTGGGGCGACCGGACGGGCATTAAATGCCCTTGTCCCCTGCCGTCAGAGTTTGGTAGGGGACACTGTTGGTAGCAGTTGTACCAACCTGCGTTTTTACCTTTTACCCCTCTTTCTACGCTGCCACCTGTCGGTGACCCCCTTTAGACTATAAAAGGGAGGCCCATGCGCACGTAGAAGGGGTTCGGAATTTCGGTTCCGCAGTCGGTTCATTCAACTCATTCAACACCATAGCATACCCACGCTCTCAGAGCAAGAACAAATACAAACACAAAGCAGTAGTAGGAGTTTTATCTCTCCGGAGAGCTCCGAAGCTGGGTAAAGATCCCCCGCGTGCACTCGCCTCGATCTGCTCTGCGTGCGCCCTCCGCTCCCTTGCCGGACCAGAAGGGGCCCCCTGCCCCATAGGTGCTCGTGCTCCCACAGAAACCCACAACATCTTTGGCGCGCCAGGTAGGGGGGCGTCGAGGTCGTACGCATCTGATCCGGCGTCTGCGCGCGCTACATCAACATCTTCATCGACATGCCACCGAAGAATAAGACTTCGGAGGTGGCCGCTCCGTCTGCGGATATCCTACCGCCACCAGAGAAAACGGGCGGTGGGGTGGACGCCGGCGGAGGAGCGGGCGCTGCCGGGGGGACTCACATCGTCACCCGGTTCAAGGACAAGGCCCCGCAATGTTCAGCGTCTGCACATCCACCGCACCCCTCTCAGGAGGTGCAAGATCGACAACGCCACGGTGCCCCTAGCACCGTGCTCGCGTTGGAATAAGGCCAAGCTGGTGGGTCACGGGACGCTCAAGGCCAACGTACCCGTCAACACGCTGGCACGAGCGCAGTGCGGTCGCCTGGACGAGACGTTGCTCCTTCTAACACTGTTAGGAGTTTGAGCATGTCCCGCACCTCGTGCCGCTCACCGCCGCCACCCAAGACTCCAGAGGAAGCGCTGGCCCGAGCCCAGCTGCTCCTGGATTACCCTCCAGCGCCGGACAAGATCGACGACTAGAGGGCTGCCATTTATAGCCTCATTGGCTTCGCCAACGCCGACAAGCCCCGGCAAACGAGCACGTCGAAGCCGCGGCAAGACGCTCAGGCGCAAGCCGACGCTGACAAGACCGTTGGGGGTGCCACCACCGTGCACTCCCCGCCCCGAAGGCCAAGGTCGCCGACTCGCCGGGCCAACCTCGACGCCGACTCCACCGCGTCGTCGGACCCGCGAGCTCGCCGTGATCAACGCCACGTTCTCCAAGAATGACGACACGAAGATGCTCGTACTCGCATCGAGCGCAGAAGAGAAGCGCGGCGTCAATCTGACCAGCGCGCTGGGCCCACTGTCGATATGCATGCGCCAGGGGAACCAGGCGACTTGTCGTACGCGGCAGGTTGCCCTGCGTTCACCCGTGAGCTGCGGCAAGTCCAGTGGCCCAGTACCAAGAACTTCAAGCCAGACGTACCCGAGAAGTACGATGGCAGGATACATCCGTCGGAGTTCCTCAGCGTCTACACCATCACGGTGCAGGCTGTCGGGGGACGCGACGAGAAGATCCTCGCCAACTACTTTCCGTTGGTGCTCAAGTCCAACGTCAAATCTTGGCTCATGCACTTGCCGGACAACTCCATCTCTTCATGGGCGGACCTGTGCCATCAGTTTGTCGGCGCCTTCATAGGCGGCCACAAACCCCATGGTCAGGAGAGCGACCTGCATTTGCTAGCCCAGAAGGAAGGAGAACCCCTACGCAAGTACATACAGAGATTCAGCCAGGTGCAGCGCAACATCCCAGACGTCCACCCTGCCGCGGTGATCAGCGCGTTCCATCAGAACGTGCGTAACCGCCGGATGAGGGAGGAGATGGCGATGGGCAAGATCAGAGATGTCAGCGAGCTATATGCTCTGGCCGACAAGTGCGCACGGGCTGAGGAGGGGAGGAGAATCCCCGGAGAGAATGCAGGAGCAGAAGGATCTGACAGTGAGGATGCCCCTCCGGCAAGGAAGAACCGGAGGCGGAACAATAGAAAGAGAAAGGCTAAGGATGTGCTAGTTGTCGAGCATTCTGGCAACGGAGGCAGCTCCGACAAGGCCAAAGCTGGTGACTCCGGCGAGGCTGTGGTGGCAAGCAATATTGCAAGATCCACCGCACCAAGGGCCATGACCTCCAAGCCTGCAAGAAAGTTGAGCAGATGGCGGAGCTACATAAAGCAGAATACGAGCGCCGCGACAAGGAGAAGGCCCGGGAAGATGGCGGGGGATTCGGCAAGAAGCTTCCCGCTCGGGGAGGGCGCCGCAGCAAGGCCAAGCCGCGGCAAGGAGACAGACCTCCCCATGGCCGCGACAAGGACGAAGACGAAGATGAAGATGATGAGATGGAGGAAGATGAGACTGACGAGCAGGAGTTCCAGAAGGCAACAGAGGTGTTGTGCGTCGACGGCGGTGCTTCTCTGCACACCTCGCACCGCCAACTCAAACAATGGGTGCGAGAAGTGAGCGCAGCAGAACCGTCCGTTGAATCGCGCAAGCCCCTGAAATGGTCCAGCACGCCCATCATCTTCGATGTTGAGGATCACCCTGATCGAATCACTGCGGTCGGGTGCTTGCCGATGTTGGTTTCGCCAACAATCCGCAACCTCAAGGTCACGAAGATGTTGGTTGACGGCGGGGCTGGCCTAAATCTGATTTCCTCCGCAGTGCTCAAGAAGCTCCAGATCCCCGACAGCGAACTCGAAGAAACTGGTACATTCCAAGGAATCAACCCAGGAAGGAGCCAGCCGAAGGGGAAGATCACACTGCCAGTGACGTTTGGCAGTGAGCTGAACTTCAGGATAGAGAGAGTCACGTTTGACGTTGCTGATTTCCCATTGCCCTACAATGGGATACTCGGCCGTCCAGCACTTGCCAAGTTCATGGCAGCCTCTCACTACGCCTACAATGTGCTCAAGATGCCTGGTCTGATAAGTGTCATTTCTGTCCAAGGCGACAAAAAGGATGCACTTATCTGTACCGACAAGATCTACCGGGAAGCAGCAGCCGCAGCAGAGCGCAACCCACTTGCCGCTGAAGCTCCCGGAGGGAAGAAGAAGAAGATCAAGTCCGGCAAGAGTAGCTCTGATGCCCACTCCGGCAAGCGCACCTCTTCGGAGTACTGCGCTACCGTCGAGGACGCACCATCGAGCTCCACCGGCAAGTGCCAGAAGGCAAAGACAGCTTCACCAGAGACCAAGAAAGTGGCCGCCAAGGAGGACGGCACTGGTGGTACCTTCACCATCAGTGCCACGCTTGATCCTAAATAGGAAAGAGCGCTCGTTGCTTTCCTGCGGGCGAATGTCGATGTGTTTGCATGGTAACCATCTGACATCCCTGGTGTTCCCAGGGAAGTAATTGAGCACCACCTTTCCATCTGCCCTCACGCGCGGCCTGTCAAGCAGAGAGTTAGGAAGCAAGCAGTAGAGCGTCAAGAGTTCATTGCAGAGGAGATCAAGAAATTGGAAGCAGCAGGCTTGGTCCGAGGAGTACTCCATCCAACGTGGTTAGCCAATCCAGTAGTTGTGCGCAAAGCAAACGGGAAGTGGAGGCTTTGTATTGACTCCACTGGTGTTAATAAAGCTTGTCCCAAGGATCCATTTCCCTTGCCGCGCATTGACCAGATTGTCGACTCCACAGGAGGATGTGATCTGCTTTCATTCCTTGATGCATACTCAGGATATCACCAGATCTTCATGGCAGAAGAGGATGAAGAAAAAACCGCGTTCATTACTCCATGTGGCACGTACTGCTTTGTACGGATGCCTTTCGGACTAAAGAATGCTGGCTCAACATTTGCAAGAGTAGTCAGTCATGCTTTTGAACCACAGCTGCACAGAAATGTGGAAGCTTACATGGATGACATAGTGGTCAAGAGCAAGGACAAAGAGACTTTGATCCAAGATTTGGATGAGACTTTTGCAAATCTGTGCAAGGTCAATCTCAAGTTGAACCCCGAGAAGTGCGTGTTTGGAGTTCCTTCCGGCAAGCTTCTTGGGTTCTTTGTGTCTCAGAGGGGGATTGAAGCCAATCCCGACAAGATCAAAGCATTTGAACAGATCGAAGCACCGAAGCGCGTCAAGGATGTGCGAAGACTTGCCGGCTGTGTTGCTGCTCTCAGTAGGTTCATCTCTAAGTCTGCTGAGCGCGCCCTGCCGTTTTTCAAAATTTGGAAAAAGGCAGGTCCAATGAAATGGACTCCGGAAGCGGAGGCTGCGCTGCAGGACCTAAAGAGATACCTATCCTCCACTCCAACACTTGTCGCACCTAAGCCACAAGAGAAGTTGCTGCTATATCTGGCGGCAACCGATCAAGTGGTTAGTGCTGTGTTAGTTGCAGAGAGGGAGGCGGATGATGAGCCAGCAACCGCGGCAAGCGAGCCCGACGACAAGCAGGGGGCTTCCCCGACAAGTTCTGGCTCCGGCAAGGATGGATCTATACAGTTGCCGGAAGAGAAACAGAAGAAGATGGTGCAGCGCCCAGTTTACTTTGTCAGCTCCCTCCTGCAGGGGGCTAGATCAAGGTACTCTGGCGTGCAGAAGTTGCTTTTCGGCCTTCTCATGGCCTCGAGGAAGCTGCGCCATTACTTTCAAGCACATGAGATCACAGTTGTCACTCGCTTTCCGTTGAAGAGGATATTGCAGAATCCAGAAGCAACAGGCAGGATTGTCGAGTGGGCACTGGAACTGTCAAGCTTTGGCCTCAAGTTTGAGAGTACCTCATCTATCCAGAGCCGAGCATTGGCAGAATTCATAGCAGAGTGGACGCCAACACCCGATGAAGAAACTCCGGAGAAGAGCATCCCCGTCAAGGAAGCGAGCAAAGAATGGATCATGTACTTTGATGGTGCCTTCTCGCTGCAAGGCGCCGGTGCGGGCATACTACTTGTCGCACCCACCAGAGAACACCTCAAGTACGTGGTCCAAATGCACTTTCCAAGGAGCAAGCATCAAACAATACTGCAGAGTATGAAGGCTTGCTTGCCGGACTCAGGATCGCGGCCGAACTTGGAATCAAGAAGCTTATTGTCAGGGGTGACTCACAGCTTGTCGTCCGTCAAGTAAACAAAGATTATCAGAGTCCGTTGATGGAAGCATACATCGATGAAGTGAGGAAGCTAGAAGAACATTTTGACGGCCTGCAGATGGAACACGTTCCGAGAGCTCAGAATGACATTGCAGATGGCCTGTCAAAGTGTGCCGCACTCAAATTACCTGTGGAACCAGGGATTTTTGTGCTCAAGCTGACTCAACCATCTGTGACATCATCAGCTGGACAGAGCAAAAAGAGGAAGTTGGTTACTGGCGACTACTTTCCGGCAAAGCTCCCCGGAGCCGCCGCCAAGAAGGTCCCCAGGATCAACACAGAGAGTGATGAGGAGCAGTCTGCTCCGGCAAGCCCTAGGGTTTGTTCCATTGAAGCAGACGCTCCCGACAAGCTGTGTCCCGACACGCTTGCCAGGGAGCATCACGCTCCGGCAGGATCCCAGATTCTTGCCGTAGAAGCAGATGTTCCCGCAGCAGCATTTGCGCCTTTAGTCCTTGTTGTCGAGCCGCAAGCTCCAACATGGGCACAGCAGATAGTCCATTTCCTTCAGACAGGAGAACTTCCCGAGGAGCAAGAAGCAGCGGAGAAAGTAGCCCGACAATCAAGTATGTACCAGTTTGTCGATGACATACTGTACAGAAGAAGATTCAATGGAGTGAAATTGAAGTGCATTTCCCGGGAAGATGGACAGAAGCTGTTGGCGGAGATTCATGGAGGCATATGTGGTCACCACATTGGCGCAAGAGTGCTTGCCGACAAAGCCTTCCGGCAAGGTTTCTTCTGGCCGACAGCCCTCCAGGATGCAACTGCACAAGTAACCAAGTGTGAAGCGTGCCAGTTCCACTCCAAACAGATTCATCAACCAGCTCAAGCTCTCCAAACAATCCCTTTATCCTGGCCATTTTCGGTCTGGGGGCTCGACATCCTCGGCCCCTTTCCCTGAGCCGTCGGGGGCTTTGAGTACTTGTACGTTGCAATCGACAAGTTCACAAAGTGGCCTGAAGTGGAACCAGTGAGGAAGGTGACAGCACAGTCAGCAGTCAAGTTCTTCAGGTCAATTGTTTGCCGTTTCGGAATCCCTAACAGGATCATCACCGACAATGGCACGCAATTCACGAGCCGCACCTTCATGCAGTACGTTCAAGATCTTGGTACCAAGATCTGCTTCGCTTCTGTTGCTCACCCGAGAAGCAACGGTCAAGCGGAGAGGGCGAACGCTGAAGTGCTGCGCGGGCTCAAGACCAGAACTTTCAACAGGCTGCACAAGTGCGAAAGAAATTGGATCGAGCAGCTGCCAGTGGTTTTTTGGTCGATCAGAACGACGCCAAATTGAGCCACTGGCCAGACACCCTTTGCTCTTGTCTACGGAGCAGAGGCAGTTCTCCCCACGGAACTCGTATACGGATCGCCTCGAGAGCTTGCTTATGATGAGCTTGAGCAAGAGCAGCTGCGGCAAGATGACGCGCTGCTCCTCGAGGAGGATCGTCTTCAGGCTGATGTGCGAGCTGCTCGCTACCAGCAAGCTTTGCGCCGCTACCATAGCCGCAAAGTTAATGCCAGAAGCTTCGAGGAAGGTGACCTTGTTCTTCGGCGTGTTCAATCCGCCAAGAATTCCAACAAGTTGACGCCGAAGTGGGAAGGCCTTTATCGGGTGAAACGAGTCACTAGGCCCGGCGCTGTCCGCCTTGAGACCGAAGATGGCATTCCAGTGAGCAACTCCTGGAACATAGAGCATCTTCGCAAGTTTTACCCATAAGGCGCGGTTGCCGGGCCCCGTTCCGGCAACCACCTTTTGTACAAGCCTTGCCGCTCTTGCATGTAACCCTTTGTACAAAGCCGGGCGCAGCTCCCGTGCGTAAATAAAGTTTATGTGCCTCGCACATCTTGTCAAATTTAATGCATCTTTCTTTTTTGCATGTATATCTGACACTTTGTGCAGCACTTACCCCCGGTAAGCAATAGCGAACCTTAAGGTTCCGTATCATTATTTTCTCTTCTTTCTTCTCAAAAAGATGATTCGTCCGCCCACAAGTTCACCGGGGGGGAGGAGAAGATAAAGGTGTGGACCAGGCGTTGTTCAAAGGAATCTAGCCTTGCCGGGACGCAGACGACAGAAAAGCTAAGTTGCCAAAGTTTGAGCATAACCAAGTTTTAAGTTTTTAAGTTATACTCCTTGAAACGTCCGTGCCTTGTATAGAAAACCTGTGCGCGGAGGAACCGGCTCGTGGCTAAGTTGCGCCCTTGATTTGTTTTCGAGTCCGCTCAACAATACAAGCGCACTGCAACTAGCCCCGACAAGGTTTCTTGCCGGAGGCAGCACCGCCAGCAAGGCTGCTGATGTTCCGCACTCAGCAAGTGTGCTTGCGCCGGCAAGTTCCCTCAAATTGTAGGGTAAAAACATACGAGGGATGTAACTGAGTAAAGGATATAACGTAGCAAGCGTTGCCCAGGACAAAGTAATATTACGAAAGTAACTTGTTAAGGCATTGACTAAGTTGTTCTCATAACTGAAATAACAGCGACAGGGAAAAGGAGAGAAAGGAGCGTCGGCACCTGGGTCCCGGCAAGCCAGCATTGCTGGGGGCTACGAGTACTAAGATTCATCCCCGGCAAGCCAGAGTTGCCGGGGGCTGCGATATCAGATAAGTTTTTCATCCCTCATCATGCATCCTCTTATGGACTGGGGAACGCAAAGTTATATCCCTTGAACGACCGTCCCTTGTATGGGAAACCTGTGCGCGGAGGAATCGGCTCGTGGCTAAGTTGCGCCCTTGATTTGTTTCGAGTCCGCTCAACAATACAAGTGCGCTGCAACTAGCCCCGACAAGATTTCTTGCCGGAGGCAACAGCGCCAGCGGGCTGCTAATGTTCCGCACTCAGCAAGTGTGCTTGCACCGGCAAGTTCCCTCAAAGCGTAGGGTAGAAACATACAAGAGATGGAATCAAGTAAGGGATATAACATAGCAAGCTTCCCCTTTTCATTAAAAAACATCCCACTCGGGTACAGTCCATAAAGGATGAAAAACATGAAAGAGAGGATTACAAGTTTTAAATGCAGCGAAGGCCCGAAGGCTTACAAACTAAAAAGATAAGATGCCCGTAATCCTTTTCCTACCCCCCTTTTTCAGGAGGTAGGTCAAGGAGGCGAGAAGGGCAAAAGGGGCGCCTAGGCGAACTACGGGTGCCAGAAGACACCAAGAGAACATCCCGGGAGCCGTCCGAAGGCTGGATGGTGATGGCGGCGCTGGAAGCAGAGCTAGAAGACGGGGCGGCAGGACGTCAGCACACTGTCGAGGGCACCACGCCCTCGTACTCCGACTTGACGGCCTTGCCGCCGGCCCTCTTCCCCTTCTGCAGCCTCCCTACGCCAGCCGCCCAAGGAGACGACCCCGAGGAGTTCAAGGGGCCGGCGACCCGGATGATGGGGTCGCCGGTGACGCACGAGGCGACGCCCGACGCCTAGTCGGGCCCGCCGCCCTCGTCTACGCTGTCGCTCACCTCCTCGTCACTCTCGCTCGAGGGGGAGTCTTCGCTATCGGAGGAGCTGTCCACGCAGCATCTCGCCTGAGTGTCGGAGTCCCCGAAGACCTTGACGGAGAGGAGGTCGCCCTCCATTAACTTAAAATGGAGGGTAAACCCCGCCGTCAGGCTATGGATGCGGGCGAACGTCTTCCACCCTCGATCAAGATACATCACGTTAGGGGCTGGGGAGACAACGCTGACTCGCGTGCCGCTGATCCCACAGCCCCTCATGCGCAATCTCAGCGTCTCGGGCGGCTCCGGCTCCATCGCGCTCGCAAATGGAGCTGGAAGCCGGAGGCGACGACGAGGCGCCCGGCGCAGCCTGACGAAGAACTCGCAGGGGTCGTCCCCCGTATGTACCGCCGGGAGGAGAGGAACCGCCGGCGGAGGCGAAGCTGACACGCCGCCCCGTCCGCCTCTTCCCTGCGCGCCTCGACCTCGTCCTCGACCTCGCCCACGACCTCGCCCCCTCCCTCTTCCCCTTGTGGCTGGCTCTGCCACCACGGGCGCGGGGTAGGGAGGGATGCGCTGTCTGGCGGCGACCCTCGCCGCCACCGATGAAGGACCAGGATTCCCTTTCTCCATGGCGGATGAGAGAAAGGGGAACAGAAGCTGGAGAAAGGAGAAGATGAGAAAGTGCGGGTTCCTGCGCTCCCCTCTCGCCCTTCTTAAAGGAGCGAGGTGGGGGCTCGGCCGCCCCGCTCGGCGAATCAGAGCAAGGGAAGAGCAAGGAGTCGGGGCCGACCCGCTGCCTCCGCCCGTGACGGCTCGGTTTCCCACCTCTGCCGTCCGCGACCCCGAGTGCATGGGAGCCGCGTGGCAGGGATGCAGAGCCGAGGCGACAGATGAGGTGACCTCACCCCGCCCCGTGATCACGGGGGGGGTGGACGCCTCGAAAATCGCGCACGCCACCCACGTCTCCCACGACGCCGCGATCGACGCGTGCCGTTACGAGAGGACGCGGTGGATTCGGAGTGGATCCGTTTTCGACCCAGGCCGCGTGTGCCCGTGCCCTGTTTTGGGCCTGGCCCAACAGCGCTCGGCACCGTGTATGGCCCAGGCCCGGGGGCTCGTGTCGGTGTACTAAAGTAGGGGTACCTTAGTACCCCGAACTTGGGCACGGGCAGTCGCAGCGCCCCGCGGCAAGGCTTGCCGGGCGCCCGCCAAGATCCTCCGTCATCCCTATTTACTGCCATTCAAGAACAAAGTGTTAACTAAGAAGACAAGGCCCCGGCAAGAGGAGCTTTCCGGGAAGGACAATGCCCCGGCAAGAGGAGCTTTCCGGGAAGGACAAGGCCCCGGCAAGAGGAGCTTGCCGGGAAGGCCAGCCAAGGCACTTCAGAAAACTTGCCGCGACACCCCGCGCGTCCCGGCAAGGCCCGGCGGGCGGCAAGCTCGCTGGTGCGACAAGACAACGGCCGCGGCAAGACGCTTGTCGCGGCGAGGCTACCACTCTGCACCCAAGCTCCAGCGCATCCAACGACGTGTCACCCCAGGACTATCCCAGGAGCACGTGGCGAGGCGCTGTGCAGCCATGCGGTGCGAGGTGGCAAGCGAAGCTGACAAGGAGGCCATCGTGGCGATCGGTGGCGCCCCTAACAGTCGCTTCCTTGCACTGTTGGGGCGACCGGACGGGCATTAAATGCCCTTGTCCCCTGCCGTCAGAGTTAGGTAGGGGACACTGTTGGTAGCAGTTGTACCAACCTGCGTTTTTACCTTTTTACCCCTCTTTCTACGCTGCCACCTGTCGGTGACCCCCTTTAGACTATAAAAGGGAGGCCCATGCGCACGTAGAAGGGGTTCGGAATTTCGGTTCCGCAGTCGGTTCATTCAACTCATTCAACACCACAGCATACCCACGCTCTCAGAGCAAGAACAAATACAAACACAAAGCAGTAGTAGGAGTTTTATCTCTCCGGAGAGCTCCGAAGCTGGGTAAAGATCCCCCGCGTGCACTCGCCTCGATCTGCTCTGCGTGCACCCTCCGCTCCCTTGCCGGACCAGAAGGGCCCCCCTGCCCCATAGGTGCTCGTGCTCCCACAGAAACCCACGACAGGTGGTGAACGGTCAAAGAATTAAACACTATATTTCAGGTAATCCTATCAATGTTGAAACTAATATTATTGAGACCGTAACCCCTGAGGAATATATAAGGGACACTTTCCAGAACGTTCCAGACTCCAAAAAGGTATAGGTATGTGGTACGGTAAGTAAACAACTCCAACGGCAATTTTTATTAGTTTTGGATTATTTAAGAATTTTAGGAAGGAAGTAGTCCGAAGGGGACACGAGGCCCCCACGAGAGTGGAGGGCGCGCCCCCCCTGTAGGGCGCGCCCCCCTGTCTCGTGGGCACCTCGTGTGCCTCCCAGACTCTGTTTTCTTGTATGTTACGTATTTTGGTCGGTAAAAATTCATTATATATACTCCCGAAGGTTTTGACCACCGTATCACACAAATATCTTATGTTTTCATTTCGAGGTGTTCCTGTTGTAGAATAAAGCAAGATGTCTTCTCAGGAGTCAGTTGGGGAGAGCCGGGTGTCTCACCCAACGCCAGGTCCAGGAGCAAATAGCGATGCCCATCACTTTGGACCATCAATGGAGGATGAGATGGAGGCTGATTTGAAAAGGATAGATGCCATGGAGGAAGATCAAGAAGTTACCTCTCGTCTCTGAGCAGAATTCACTATGGGGGAACTACCTAGCCTGGCCGTCCCTGCTTCGGTCATCCCTTCCAACTCTAGATTTCTTTCTTATGAAAATATGAAAAAGAGTTTCACTTGTTCTCCAGAAGCTATGGAGCATCCTTGGGTAAAAGGAGCCTTGGCCGTTACGGGCAAGCTCCATAAAGAAATTATGGACCTCAAGTAACAAGTCAGTAAGCTCGAGGAGGAGAACCGTATCCTGAAGGGCATCATCGCCAAGAAGATCATAACACCAATGGTGAAGGAGAAATAATCACATGGGCATGGGCACTCCCCTTGGCAACTACCAAGCTTGGGGGAGGTGCCCCGGTATCGTATCACCACCACACTCCTATATTTACCGCTTTATTTAGTTCGATCCTTTTAGTAGTATCTTGATCTAGTAGTTTGAAGTTTTGATATCCAGTAGTTTTGAGTTTTGCTTTGTGATCTCTTTATGTAATCGAGTTTGTGTGCTATCTATAATAAAGATAAGTGTTGAGTTAAGGGCTTTGCTATGTTGCTATGATATTGAGAAAGTAGAAAGAATAAAAGAGTTCATATTAATCTTATGGATAGTGATAACTTCACACATAGAAAATATGAGGCATAAAATTGTTGAGAGTTGATGAATGTAGCCTTTGTCATCGTTGCAATTAATAGGAAGTGATAAGGAAAGAGGGGTTCACATATAAATATATTATCTTGGACATCTTTTATGATTGTGAAGCACTCATTAAGTATGACATGCTAAAAGAGTTGATGTTGGACAAGGAAGACAATGCAATGGTTTATGTTTTCCGACATCTCAGTTAAAGTATATTGTCATTAACCTTCCAAACATGTTGAGCTTGTCGTTCCCCCTCATGCTAGCCAAATTCCATGCACCAAGTAGAGATACTACTTGTGCTTCCAAATATCCTTAAACCCAGTTTTGCCATGAGAGTCCACCATACCTACCTATGGATTGAGTAAGATCCTTCAAGTAAGTTGTCATCGGTGCAAGCAATAAAAATTGCTCTCTAAATATGTATGACTTATTAGTGCAGAGAAAATAAGCTTTGTACGAACTTATTGTGGAAGTAATAAAAGCGACGGACTGCATAATAAAGGTCCACATAGAAGGGGCAATATAAAGTGACATTCTTTTGCATTAAGATTTTATGCATCAACCCTAAACGCGCATGACAACCTCTGCTTCCCTCTGGGAAGGGCCTATCTTTTACTTTTTCATTTTTCATTTTATCCTTTGGCAAGCTCCTCGTGTTTGATAGATCATGATGGATATATCCAATTGGATGTAAGTTAGCATGGGCCATTATTGTTGACATCACCTAAAGGTGAATACGTTGGGAGGCAACACAATAAGCCCCTATCTTTCTCAGTGTCCGGCTGAAACTCTATAACCACAAGTATTGCGTGAGTGTTAGCAATTATAGGGGACTACGAGATAGTTGAGTATGTGAGCTTGCTGAAAAGCTCTATTATTGACTCTTTCTGATGTTACGATAAATTGCAATTGCTTCAATGACTCAGATTATAGTTTGTTAGTTCCCAATGAAGTTTTTGAACCATACTTGACATTGTGAATTGCTTATTACTTGAGCATAGGAAATCATATGACAAAATCTATATATGTTGCTGTTATTAGAATGATCATGATGCCCTCATGTCTGTATTTTATTTTTATCGACACCTCTATCTCTAAACATGTGGACATATTTTTCGATTTCGGCTTCCGCTTGAGGACAAGCGAAGTCTAAGCTTGGGGGAGTTGATACGTCCATTTTGCATCATGCTTTTATATCAATATCTATTGCATTATGGGCTGTTATTACACATTATATCTCAATACTTATGACTATTATCTCTTATTTTACATGGTTTACCATGAAGAGGGGGAATGTCGGCAGCTGGAATTCTGGCTGGAAAAGGAGCAAACGTTGGAAACCTATTCTGCACAGCTCCAAAAGTCCTGAGACTCCACGAAACAACTTTTCAGATTTAATAAGAATTTATGAGCGAAAGAAATAGGCCAGGGGGCCCACACCCTGTCCAGGAGACAGGGGGCGCCCCCCTATAGGGCGCGCCCGTCGGATTTCGGGTTCCGGCAGACCCTTGAGGTTCGAACACTGGGGTGCGCGTGGAGATTCAACCCTCTACCGGCTCGCTCCTCACCGAATCGCTAGAACCTAAACTACCAAACAAAACAGCACAAGAGACACAAGATTTATACTGGTTCATGCTACCATTGTGGTGTAATACCCTACTCCAGTGTGTGGTGTGGTGGATTGCCTCTTGGGCTCGAAGATGAACGATACAATGCAGAACAGCCTCGCGAGGGTCTGTTCTTGGCTGGTGCAACGAACTGCTGGGAGGAGTTCAATCACTCTATCTACTGGTTTCTTGGTGAGGGTTCTGTGTCCCCCTTCCTTGTGGTGGCTAGTCCTATTTATAGGCAAAGGCCCTGGGCCTCTTCCCAAATATTGAGCGGGAAGGGCGCCAACAATTGTCCATTTTGAAGGGGAACAGCGGGTACACTTATCCTGACTAAAGTTGGTCCTCGCCTGTCAAAGGCTCTGGCGGTGACGCCGGCTTGGGCTCCACAATGACTTCCTTCCTGCCGTTGGGATGGTCTTGGTCTTGTTGCACCGAAATGGATGCCTTTGCTTGATGCTCTCGCCTGCGCTTGCTCCCTTTGCACCAAAGAGGAAAGGAGGACACTGCGCGTGCTGGCACCCGAGTGGCGCCCTTGGTCTTCATGGCTTGCGTCATGGGCACCTCGCGAGGTACCCCGCCTTGAACTCTCCGCCTCCTCATGAGCCAGGCTGACGAGGCCGTGCCTGAGGAAGCTCCTTGTCATCCGCCCCGCGAGGCTTGGCCCCTCGCGAGGGTCTTGAGCTTGCGTTGATGAAGATGGGCTGTGTTGGGCCTCCTTTGAGCCACGCCGCAGGCCGCAGGCAGGCAAGTCTGGGGACCCCCATTCCCAGAATGCCGACAGTAGCCCCCAGGCCCACGGCGCGCCCGAACATGGCCGAGCAGAGAGGCAAAAGGGCAAGTGCGAAGCATCGCGGGCCCTAACAGCCTGCGGCCTTGGGCGCCGTGTGGCGGTCGATTGATCGGGGGCGGCTCCGCTTCCCGACAACGCCTTGGTAACCGCACGGATTCGACAAGTTCCTTCATGCAAAACGGGTAATGATTACCTGCGACCGTGGAGGTCGACGGTTGGCCTTCGCCGGCTATAAGTACGGAACGGCATGCGCCTTTCCAGCCTATCCCCTCTTGCTTCTCCTTCTTCTCCATGGCTCCACCAAGGAAGCTTTCGGCCACAGAGAAAGGAAAGGCCCGCCAGGTCGAGTCTTCCTCTCCCCCGCCCAAGCGCGGTCGAGGTCGCCCTCGCAAGTATCCTGTGGCCTCCACGACATTCCCCCGCGGTCACGGAGGTGGCTCTCTGCGCGGCGATGAGCGGTTGGCCATGGTCGGCGGGTGTGCTCCGGCCATGCGACCCCCGAGGCCGTGCCTCCATGCTGCGGAGGTGCTGCCGGAGTTCATTGTGTGGGCGGTGGAGCCGTCCGGTGCCCGGCTTCAGCTCCCTCGCTTCCTCCTGGGTGAGCTCCCAGCTGGCGCCTTGGGTGGCCTCTGGCTCCAGGCGGATGGCTGCTGCAGCCGGGCCTCGTGGGCTTTGCTGGAGGTCTCCGCTGCAGGGAACCTGGCCCTGACCCGCGGCTGGCAGACGTTTGCTCGCGCGCGTGGTCTCCGTCGCCGGTGCTCTCTGCACTTGTGACGCCCCCGATTCAATCGTACACTAATCATGCACGCAACCGTGTACGATCAAGATCAGGGACTCACGGGAAGATATCACAACACAACTCTAAAAACATAAATAAGTCATACAAGCATCATAATACAAGCCAGGGGCCTCGAGGGCTCGAATACAAGTGCTCGATCATAGACGAGTCAGCGGAAGCAACAATATCTGAGTACAGACATAAGTTAAACAAGTTTGCCTTAAGAAGGCTAGCACAAACTGGGATACAGATCAAAAGAGGCGCAGGCCTCCTGCCTGGGATCCTCCTAAACTACTCCCGGTCGTCGTCAGCGGGCTGCACGTAGTAGTAGGCACCTGCGGTGTAGTAGGGGTCGTTGTCGGTGGCGTCTGGCTCCAGGGCTCCAGCATCTGGTTGCGACAACCAGAAAGAAAGGAAAGGGGGGGGGGAAGCAACCGTGAGTACTCATCCAAAGTACTCGCAAGCAAGGAACTACACTACATATGCATGGGTATATGTGTAAGGAGGCCATATCAGTGGACTGAACTGCAGAATGCCATAATAAGAGGGGGATAGCTAGTCCTATCGAAGACTACGCTTCTGGCAGCCTCCGTCTTCCAGCATGTAGAAGAGAATAGATTGAAGACCTCCAAGTAGCATCTCCAAGTAGCATCTCCAGGTAGCATCTCCTGTCGCATCGCATAGCATAATCCTACCCGGTGATCCCCTCCTCGTCGCCCTGTAGAAAAGCGATCACCGGGTTGTCTGTGGAACTTGGAAGGGTGTGTTTTATTAAGTATCCGGTTCTAGTTGTCATAAGGTCAAGGTACAACTCCAAGTCGTCCTGTTACCGAAGATCACGGCTATTCGAATAGATTAACTTCCCTGCAGGGGTGCACCACATAACCCAACACGCTCGATCCCATTTGGCCGGACACACTTTCCTGGGTCATGCCCGGCCTCAGAAGATCAACACGTCGCAGCCCCACCTAGGCAAAACAGAGAGGCCAGCACGCCGGTCTAAACCTAAGCGCACAGGGGTCTGGGCCCATCGCCCATAGCACACCTGCACGTTGCGAGGGCGGCCGGAAGCAGACCTAGCCTAGCAGGCGTTCCAGTCCAATCCGGCGCGCGCCGCTCCGTCGCTGACGTCTGAAGTGCTTCGGCTGATACCACGACGCCGGGATACCCATAACTACTCCCACGTAGATGGTTAGTGCGTATAGGCTCGTAGCCAACTCAGATCAAATACCCAGATCTCGTTAAGCGTGTTAAGTATCCGCGAACGCCGAGCAGGGCCAGGCCCACCTCTCTCCTAGGTGGTCTCAACCTGCCCTGTCGCTCTGCCACAAAGTAATAGTCGGGGGCCGTCGGGAACCCAGGCCCACCTCTACCGGGATGGAGCCACCTGTCCTTTCAGCCCCCTCATCAGAATCACTTGCGGGTACTCATCGAGCTGACCCGACTTTAGTCACCATCTGTATAGTATGTATGTATGTATAGTATATACCCGTGATCACCTCCCGAGTGATCACGGCCCCATAGTATAGCAAGGCAGACTGACAAGAATGTAGGGCCAATAATGATAAACTAGCATACTATACTAAGCATCTAGGATTGCGGGTAAGGTATCAATGACTGTAGCAACAATGACAGGCTATGCATCAGAATAGGATTAATGGAAAGCAGTAACATGCTACACTACTCTAATGCAAGCAGTATAGAGGAGAATAGGCGATATCTGGTGATCAAGGGGGGGGGGGCTTGCCTGGTTGCTCTGGCAAGAGAGAGGGGTCGTGAACTCCGTAGTCGAACTGGGCAGCAGCAGCGCCGGTCTCGTAGTCTACCGAAGAGAAGAGGGGGAAGAAACAATAAATACAATGCAAACATAAGCAAGACAACACAAGACATGATAAAGAGCGAAGCTAGTTGTGTCCTAACGCAGTATGAGGTGATGCCGGCGAAGGGGGAAAACATCCGGGAAAGTATTCCCGGTGTTCCGTCTTTTCGGGCAGAGGAGCCGGAGGGGGAAACTTGCGAGTTTGATATGTTAGGGGTGTGTGGCGGACGAACGGGCTGCGTATCCGGATTTGTCCCGTCGTTTTGAGCAACTTTCATATACAAAGTTATTTCATCCGATTTACGGATTATTTTCTATGAATTTCTAAAGTTTTATTATTATTTTGAATATTATTAATTCGAATTTAAAAAGGAATTGGCTGGGTGCACACAGCAGCGGCTTAGTTTCAGTGGCTTACAAGTGGGGTCCAATGGTTGGGTTGACTTAGTCAACAACTTTACTATTTAACCAATGAACAGTACACTGGGCCCTACTTGTCATTGGCACAAACTATTGATTAGGCTTTTAAATAAAAGGGGCCACATGTCATCTGTACATAGACTATTTTAGCCATTAATTAACACCTAGTAGTACTAATCTAAGCAAGGGCCGGCCACTACTCCGGCCATATGCACGACGCGCACACACAGCACACACAAGTTAGTAGGCTGGGAGTTATTAACATAAGATGTCATTTTATGATTTTTGTAGGATTTAATCTATTCATCAAAAGGATTTGGTCCGGTGAGATAAAATGGAGTTTGTCATGTATATTTTCTATTGATATTATTTTTAAGCCTGTTAGTAGTTGTTTAACCGCTGATCAGAGGCCGTCAAGGGGGTTAGTCATTGTGGATTTGCCGAAGCTAGCTGCAGCTACAATAACTGAATGTTAATGTAGCTAGCAGTCAGTAGGAGCGGTAGCAGGAGGTAGTCAGCAGCGGCACACACGCGCACACCGGGGCACCGACGGCTGAAGCCAGCAGCGCCAGTAGCACAGCGTGCACGCACGCGCGGGCTGGGCGTTGGGTGTGGCGCGACCAGCGAGGGACGGGCAAGCGCAGCTTAGTGACTGGCGCCGACGCGGCCGAGCGCAGCGGCGGCGGACCAGCATAGCAGCGTGCGGCGAGCGACGACGGATGGCGCGGGAGCAGCAGTACAGGGCGCTCATGGCCACGGCAGGCAGCCGCGACTATGGCCGGGGTGCGGCGACGCGCACGCCCGGACCGGTGCGGGCCGTGGCACGGCACGTCGAGCACGACCAAGACGAGCAGGGGTTGGCCGGGGACAAGCAAAGGCAGGCAAGCACGGGAGGTACGCGGGTCTACGGCGCCGATTCAACGTGGAAAAGAGAAGGGGAGAAAGGAGCTCACTGCCGTTGCAGCGAAGAGGGGCGACGAGGCTTGTTGGAGCACGCCGGGGAGGGGACGAGGATGAGCGCCGGCGACGAGGCGAGGCAGTGGCGATGATGGCGAGCTGATGGCGCCCACTGTGAGGCTCATGGCAGCCGTTGACAGCTTAGAAGCGCAGAGGACGGTGCGGTGGCGGCGACCTCCGATGGCGAGGGCGATGGAGTCGGGGCAGAGGCGTGGCCGCGGCCACATGTGGGCGCCGCCGCGAGGGAGAGGGGTGAGGAGGAGAGGGAGTGGGGCACTAGGGTTCGACCCGGGGCGATGGGGGCGGCTTATAGGCAGGGGGAGCCGGGCGATGGCCGCCACGGCGCCGCTGACAGCGGCCGATGGCTGCCACGCCCCCATGAACAGGAGGACGGGGGCGCACGTGGGCTACCCTGTGGCAGCTGGGCCACTTGGCCCAGGGGAGTGGGGAGGGGCCTTTTGTTTTTCTTTGCTTTTGTTTTATTAACTTTTATTTTTATGTACTTAAGTTAGCTACTGTTTCGTATTAATTTGAGTGACAAAAAATGAATTTAGTCAATCATGAAGTCTGACACACAATTCAAGAACAACATTGCGGTGTTGCATAAAAAGTTTTAGAGCCAATGAAATTGTTCAAGCATTTTTAGAAATTGAATAGGTCAAATAATATGCTGCTGGGCCACTTTATATTGTTCTAGGAATTAAAGGGAGGGCCAAATGATGTTGGTTTCCACATGATAATTAGCTAGTGAGTATTTGCATCCCAAGGAACATTTTTCTTTGACATTTGAAAACTTTAAAGTTTGACTTGATTTTAAAATAGAATTTGAACGGGGTTTGAATCATCGCGAGTTTATCAACAGTAACCGTGGTGATGTGGCATCATTAACGTGGGATTACTGTGGCCTAATTATCCGGGCGTCACAATTCTCCTCCACTACAAGAAATCTCGTCCCGAGATTTAAGAGGTAGTGAAAGGGGGGAAGGTTTGGTTACGAATCTAGCGGGTCTTCTCATCCTGGCTTGCTCTTCTCGAGGAGGCCGGTCCAATACATTGATGTCTTCATTTCTCTGCTTCTGGTCATCATGATGAAGTCGGCGTCCTTTCTTCAGGAACTCCATCGTACTTACGAAAGAATAAAGGGTGGGCATTCCGGGAGAACAGGCCTCTGCAAGGTCGACTATCTGGTCGATAACATCGAGGAAGGTGGCAGAAGTAACTCTCGAATTGAAACTTACAAAAATATCGAGATCAAAGTAAGGAGGTATCATGGGAAGTTTCGAGCGGGCATGCAATCGTTCGATGCCTGAAATAGGGCGTGAAAAGGGGTTCAAAGCAATGGGAATATGTATTGTGTCTAATACCAGAATTGATGATCACTTGGAAGGTGGCTCACGAATTACCTACGAAACCAAGAGCAAGGGATTACTTTGTCAACAAGGTGTACAGGAGAGTCAGGTTTCGATCCTTTGGAACTGTGGGTTATGGGCCCACCAGGTGGGTTAAAAGTAGGAAGGGCGGAGATGTCTTGCGTGATCAAGCAAGCAAGGTATGTCAGAGGGTAGCCTGCCAGTTATGTTGGCAACAACATCAGTACCGAGGGCGAGGGACGAAGAGAACCAACTTCCTGCTCGTTGAACGAGGCGGACCAATAGGCAAAGTTCTCGTCCATCGGTGGCTACCGGAATGTCCTCAACAATAGTAACGGGGTCTTGCTGGCAGAATTGTACACCGGGTGTTTACATAAGCAGGAGAATATTACTCCTTAGATCATATAGATCACAAGAAACATTAACCCAACAAATGGAAAGGAAAATATGATTATCAAATTAAACAGAACAATGGAAAGAAAATGTGTTTAAACACATATTTCAGGGGTATATCCTTTCCAAGGACAAACAGAACATGATATCCATGACAGGATACAAAGTACAAAACCAATTAGATAAGGGGGAATCTCATGATATTAGCCATACAACGGTGTTTGGATAATTGATAAAGAAAATTTAGCATGGTGCTTCAAATGTTCTTATTGAAGATCGGAGTACCACAGACATGCTTCGAGATAGCATTGACATGGTCTTCAAGCAAAGGTCGGACTTTGGATACACAAAGGATCCATCAGGATAAACTTATTAAACAAGGCATTCAATTTCCTCATGGAAAAATGGTTAACCTTGTTAAAAAGGAAACTATAACACTAGGTCCTTCGGCCATGTGTGCTAGGTCACCTTACCGGGTCATAAAAGACCAATGTTATAATTCTTGGAAATATGTTCCAACCATCATATCTGACCGAGGTTCAGATCCGATTGGTGTCAGGATACCTCAGACTCAGGATGCCTGAGAAGAAAAGGTGCAACGCAATTGACGAAATGACATTATAAGATTCTCGGGCAATGAACTATGGAAGCGAGTTTCGAAACAAGAGTTCATCATTAATTCAAGGAGAGGTGAGGAGGTGCCTGATTGACTCAGCGACAATTCATTGAGATTTTCAAAAGATGGATTTCCACACTTATGTGAACAAGGAGATAACATTTGTCAGATCGAATGATATAAAGAGGTATGCTCGAGGAAAACATACTCAGTTAAACATTGGTTGAAAGGTGCGCCCGAAATATGGGTTGGGTTGCACGACCAATGTCAGAATGGTGATTCGATAACCAATAGTCTAAGAATCAAGCTATCAACCATTAGCTTCAAGCAATAGGGTTGCTAGATGTTTTGGAATTACACATCACAGTTAAATGGCTAGTATCCCGGTTAGAAACAACACGGGGACCAAGATATGAACGGATATGGCGAGAAGTATTAATATACCAAGAATTCTTAAGAGGTGGTGAAATTCTCACAACCTTCATGACATAAAAGGTGGTAATACTCCATGGTAGAACATATCATAATTTGGATAGTAAGGATCTCAAGGTACAACACAAAACAGGAACAATTTTTGTGTTGGAGGGAATGCAATAACGTTGTGGATGATAACCCAAACCATCGAGGGCAAAAGATGCTATTTCTCATCAAGAATTCGATAGATATCTTGGAAGACCCCAGAATGTTGATGATGATCACGACACATTTGTCGAGAGGTTTCGAGAAGATGTAACTGATCGGCGATGACATCAAGTCAACGAAAATGTTGAAGCCAAAAGTCATTGGAACCACGGGTACGACACAAACTCGAAATCAAGCTTGTTGTTCAAGAACAAACGGTATGACGAGGAAGATCGATTGTAAGATTAGCTCACTGTCGAAATTTGTGCTCCGAGAAGAAGGACCCGGTAGCACAGTTAAAATTTTAGCATGATAATGATATAGCCGATCAGGCTAGGAATGATGTGATCAGGTACAAACTCGTACTTATAGAAGCTTACTGAAGAGTTGTTGAACCGTAGTGCGGACTCGGTTCAGTTATTGGTGTCTTTGAGTGTTTAATAACTCAGAGCCCGTGAAAAATTGGAATCAGTGGGAATGTAGCACTTGATGAAGAACTCATAAGATGTTATGCAGTTCCATGATAATCTCGAGATACCATGATGACAGATCAAAGTAGAGGTTGGACTGGGGTATTGCTCTACAGAAGACAAGTGCTTAAACTTGCACAAGAAATGGTATTTAAAGGGGAACATGGTCGGAATCCACGATCATAAAGGATCGAACCATGGATACAAGATGAACTTATAACAAGGGGGTAATTATTTTTACGAGCAGCGTCCATGATAAGTTATACATCGTGTCCCTGGGCATGAACGCAAGGTTCAAGGTCGACTCCCACTTCTTCAATGTATAACCTTCCATTCACTTTTCGCCTTGATAAAGGCATTAGTGATGAAAGTTTTATCTGGTGAAATACCAGATGAGTATGACTCGTGAAAACTTTCGGGTTCACACGGTTTAGAGAAGGCATATGTTCAACCCATAGGGGCTTCTTAGAAACATATACCACAAGTTTCAAGAGTAAATAACACAAGCCCGAAAGCAGAGCATGGTTGGCCAAGCAAAGGATACAACTTAACAAAGGCATTATGTATCAGGGGAAGAACTCACAAAGTGATCAAATGTGAAGGACATTGTCGGATAACAATCCAACAAAGGACTTGATGGTCCACAAAGGATCGGATGTGAGTATCGATACTCAACCAGAAAAGGAAGGAATGCAAATGCAACAGCTTATGGAATCCTCTGAATAATTCAAAGCTTAAATGCAAAGAAATTATGATTTCCAAAACAAAGGACCAGAAGCAGACGTTCTGATCAAGGATGGATCAATTGAATATACCAGAGGCACAATCGACGACAGATAGTTTGGTCGAGAACCAGCTCATGTTAAAAATGACGTCTGAGCCGGAAAGATAATCCTAGGACTCGACTGACGATTGTGAACATTCACAACATATTGAATCAACGGACTCAAAAATGATGGTGACAAAGGATGCCAATACGATTACTATACTTATGGGATTAATCATAATGAAAGCAAACAAGAAATTCTAGAGCAATAGGTTGCTGAGGTTTTCGGAATATCGAATGGTATTTCGAAGACTTTTGTATAACACATGAACAACTGAGGGATGAGCGGATACTCGATAAGTGCGAGAATTAACCGTAGGGGTATTCAGATGACAAAGAACAGCAAGGCAATAAGCTCAAAGGATTATCGAAACAACGACGAGTTTTTCAAGGTATCTTGTAATAACAAGACCAACTGGGGATGAAGGTAAGAATAACAACTGCAAGTAGTTATCCATAAGGGTTTACGGTGGAAGGGGAATTGCAAACGCGATGAACACAAGTTCTCGAGTTAACAACGGAGAGTATCTTCAGGGTCTTCTGGTGCAGCAGACGATCATCAGTAATAAGGGGCTCTCCGGGTGAAAGTGATAACGAGATCCTAATGTTAGATTTAGTAAAATTCATTTAACCCGAATAGAAGAGAGATCAGAATCCCAGAGTATGGATAAGGAATAAAAGATCCTAATACCACCCAATGGCAACGTGTACCTGTAAGACACACAGCCATGTTAGTAAAAGTTTCAAAATGTCTAGACTCGACTTCGGCCAAGGAGTTGGAAAGGGGGATTCCTACAGGCAGTCGGCTCTGATACCAACTTGTGACGCCCCCGATTCAATCGTACACTAATCATGCACGCAACCGTGTACGATCAAGATCAAGGACTCACGGGAAGATATCACAACACAACTCTAAAAACATAAATAAGTCATACAAGCATCATAATACAAGCCAGGGGCCTCGAGGGCTCGAATACAAGTGCTCGATCATAGATGAGTCAGCGGAAGCAACAATATCTGAGTACAGACATAAGTTAAACAAGTTTGCCTTAAGAAGGCTAGCACAAACTGGGATACAGATCGAAAGAGGCGCAGGCCTCCTGCCTGGGATCCTCCTAAACTACTCCCGGTCGTCGTCAGCGGGCTGCACGTAGTAGTAGGCACCTGCGGTGTAGTAGGGGTCATTGTCGGTGGCGTCTGGCTCCAGGGCTCCAGCATCTGGTTGCGATAACCAGAAAGAAAGGAAAGGGGGGGGAAGCAACCGTGAGTACTCATCCAAAGTACTCGCAAGCAAGGAACTACACTACATATGCATGGGTATATGTGTAAGGAGGCCATATCAGTGGACTGAACTGCAGAATGCCAGAATAAGAGGGGGATAGCTAGTCCTATCGAAGACTACGCTTCTGGTAGCCTCCGTCTTGCAGCATGTAGAAGAGAATAGATTGAAGACCTCCAAGTAGCATCTCCAAGTAGCATCTCCTGTCGCATCGCATAGCATAATCCTACCCGGCGATCCCCTCCTCGTCGCCCTGTAGAAAAGCGATCACCGGGTTGTCTGTGGAACTTGGAAGGGTGTGTTTTATTAAGTATCCGGTTCTAGTTGTCATAAGGTCAAGGTACAACTCCAAGTCATCCTGTTACCGAAGATCACGGCTATTCGAATAGATTAACTTCCCTGCAGGGGTGCACCACATAACCCAACACGCTCAATCCCATTTGGCCGGACACACTTTCCTGGGTCATGCCCGGCCTCGGAAGATCAACACGTCGCAGCCCCACCTAGGCAAAACAGAGAGGCCAGCACGCCGGTCTAAACCTAAGCGCACAGGGGTCTGGGCCCATCGCCCATAGCACACCTGCACGTTGCGAGGGCGGCCGGAAGCAGACCTAGCCTAGCAGGCGTTCCAGTCCAATCCGGCGCGCGCCGCTCCGTCGCTGACATCTGAAGTGCTTCGGCTGATACCACGACGCCGGGATACCCATAACTACTCCCACGTAGATGGTTAGTGCGTATAGGCTCGTAGCCAACTCAGATCAAATACCAAGATCTCGTTAAGCGTGTTAAGTATCCGCGAACGCCGAGCAGGGCCAGGCCCACCTCTCTCCTAGGTGGTCTCAACCTGTCATGTCGCTCCGCCACAAAGTAACAGTCGGGGGCCGTCGGGAACCCAGGCCCACCTCTACCGGGATGGAGCCACCTGTCCTTTCAGCCCCCTCATCAGAATCACTTGCGGGTACTCATCGAGCTGACCCGACTTTAGTCACCATCTGTATAGTATGTATGTATGTATAGTATATACCCGTGATCACCTCCCGAGTGATCACGGCCCCATAGTATAGCAAGGCAGACTGACAAGAATGTAGGGCCAATAATGATAAACTAGCATACTATACTAAGCATCTAGGATTGCGGGTAAGGTATCAATGACTGTAGCAACAATGACAGGCTATGCATCAGAATAGGATTAATGGAAAGCAGTAACATGCTACACTACTCTAATGCAAGCAGTATAGACGAGAATAGGCGATATCTGGTGATCAAGGGGGGCGGCTTGCCTGGTTGCTCGGGCAAGAGAGAGGGGTCGTCAACTCCGTAGTCGAACTGGGCAGCAGCAGCGTCGGTCTCGTAGTCTACCGAAGAGAAGAGGGGGAAGAAACAATAAATACAATGCAAACATAAGCAAGACAACACAAGACATGATAAAGAGCGAAGCTAGTTGTGTCCTAACGCAGTATGAGGTGATGCCGGCGAAGGGGGAAAACATCCGGGAAAGTATTCCCGGTGTTCCGTGTTTTCGGGCAGAGGAGCCGGAGGGGGTAACTTGCGAGTTTGATATGTTAGGGGTGTGTGGCGGATGAACAGGCTGCGTATCCGGATTTGTCCCGTCGTTTTGAGCAACTTTCATATACAAAGTTATTTCATCCGATTTACGGATTATTTTCTATGAATTTCTAAAGTTTTATTATTATTTTGAATATTATTAATTCGAATTTAAAAAGGAATTGGCTGGGTGCACACAGCAGCGGCTTAGTTTCAGTGGCTTACAAGTGGGGTCCAATGGTTGGGTTGACTTAGTCAACAACTTTACTATTTAACCAATGAACAGTACACTGGGCCCTACTTGTCATTGGCACAAACTATTGATTAGGCTTTTAAATAAAAGGGGCCACATGTCATCTGTACATAGACTATTTTAGCCATTAATTAACACCTAGTAGTACTAATCTAAGCAAGGGCCGGCCACTACTGCGGCCATATGCACGACGCGCACACACAGCACACACAAGTTAGTAGGCTGGGAGTTATTAACATAAGATGTCATTTTATGATTTTTGTAGGATTTAATCTATTCATCAAAAGGATTTGGTCCAGTGAGATAAAATGGAGTTTGTCATGTATATTTTCTATTGATATTATTTTTAAGCCTGTTAGTAGTTGTTTAACCGCTGATCAGAGGCCGTCAAGGGGGTTAGTCATTGTGGATTTGCCGAAGCTAGCTGCAGCTACAATAACTGAATGTTAATGTAGCTAGCAGTCAGTAGGAGCGGTAGCAGGAGGTAGTCAGCAGCGGCACACAAGCGCACACCGGGGCACCGACGGCTGAAGCCAGCAGTGCCAGTAGCACAGCGTGCACGCACGCGCGGGCTGGGCGTTGGGTGTGGCGCGGCCAGCGAGGGACGGGCAAGTGCAGCTTAGTGACTGGCGCCGACGCGGCCGAGCGCAGCGGCGGCGGACCAGCATAGCAGCGTGCGGTGAGCGACGACGGATGGCGCGGGAGCAGCAGTACAGGGCGCTCATGGCCACGGCAGGCAGCCGCGACTATGGCCGGGGTGCGGCGACGCGCACGCCCGGACCGGTGCGGGCCGTGGCACGGCACGTCGAGCACGACCAAGACGAGCAGGGGTTGGCCGGGGACAAGCAAAGGCAGGCAAGCACGGGAGGTACGCGGGTTTACGGCGCCGATTCAACGTGGAAAAGGGAAGGGGAGAAAGGAGCTCACTGCCGTTGCAGCGAAGAGGGGCGACGAGGCTTGTTGGAGCGCGCCGGGGAGGGGACGAGGATGAGCGCCGGCGACGAGGCGAGGTAGTGGCGACGATGGCGAGCTGATGGCGCCCACTGTGAGGCTCATGGCAGCCGTTGACAGCTTAGAAGCGCAGAGGACGGTGCGGTGGCGGCGACCTCCGATGGCGAGGGCGATGGAGTCGGGGCAGAGGCGTGGCCGCGGCCACATGTGGGCGCCGCCGCGAGGGAGAGGGGTGAGGAGGAGAGGGAGTGGGGCACTAGGGTTCGACCCGGGGCAATGGGGGCGGCTTATAGGCAGGGGGAGCCGGGCGATGGCCGCCACGGCGCCGCTGACAGCGGCCGATGGCTGCCACGCCCCCATGAACAGGAGGACGGGGGCGCACGTGGGCTACCCTGTGGCAGCTGGGCCACTTGGCCCAGGGGAGTGGGGAGGGGCCTTTTGTTTTTCTTTGCTTTTGTTTTATTAACTTTTATTTTTATGTACTTAAGTTAGCTACTGTTTCGTATTAATTTGAGTGACAAAAAATGAATTTAGTCAATCATGAAGTCTGACACACAATTCAAGAACAACATTGCGGTGTTGCATAAAAAGTTTTAGAGCCAATGAAATTGTTCAAGCATTTTTAGAAATTGAATAGGTCAAATAATATGCTGCTGGGCCACTTTATATTGTTCTAGGAATTAAAGGGAGGGCCAAATGATGTTGGTTTCCACATGATAATTAGCTAGTGAGTATTTGCATCCCAAGGAACATTTTTCTTTGAAATTTGAAAACTTTAAAGTTTGACTTGATTTTAAAATAGAATTTGAACGGGGTTTGAATCATCGCGAGTTTATCAACAGTAACCGTGGTGATGTGGCATCATTAACGTGGGATTACTGTGGCCTAATTATCCGGGCGTCACAGCACTTCAAGTTCGACGGCGATGCCACCCTCTACGTGAGGGTGTTTGGGGAAGATGGTCGCCGTGCGGGGTGCTGCCCTGAAGACAACGACGGTGGCCGGGGACTCAGCCCCGGCGAGGACGGAGAGGGCAGCGCGCGGGCGGTTGGCGACGCGCGTGACTCCTCAAGCTTCACCAGCTCTTCTTCGGGTAGCGACCCTTCTAGCAGCGGCCGTGGCCAGCCTCCACGCCGCCACGCCTGCTCAGAGGGTGGCAGCGGGTCTGCTCGCCGTCGCGCCCCGGTGAAGCGCGAGAGGGAGTCCGCCTGAGCTCCGGAGGCAGCTCGAGTCTTCCAAGAGGGCCGGCGCGGGACGTGCTTCGCCTGCTTTTGTTCTTTCCTTTCTTTTCTCCTACGCAAAAAGACAGGGATGTGTGGCCTTGTGGGGGCGCGTTTGGGTTAACGTCGTCAATCATTGTACTGTTTTTGTTATCCTGATATTGTTCCTTTTTGTTGTATGCCCATTCGCAAGTAATCCCTAGTTTCAGCCGCGGGTGGCGACCGACCCAGGCCCTGTATTCGCGTAGCGGTGGCCGTGAGGCATGGTCCGGAGGGGTGCTCCGGTAGTGGACCCGGGCCTTGAAAACTCGAGCGATAGGGGCAGGAATGCTCGCGAGGTCTCCCGGGGCTTCCGCCTCGCGAGCCCCCGTGCAAGAGAAATCATTGCAGGAGAGCAAAAAAAAGTCGAAGAACCACAGGTCAAAAGGCGGCGACAGTTTCGATAAAGACTCCAAATGGGAATGAACTAGCCAACTGCCGAAAGCAAATGAAAAAGCCGCGTCCGGCACCTAGTCTAGTCTCTGACATCTTCTCACCAGCGCGGAGCTAAGTGCTGCCACTGGGCGTGGGAGGGAGCCCCAGGGCCTGAGGCCGGCACCCCTGAGACTCCGGGGCGTGTACAACCCCAACTCATTATTACGTGAGAGTGTCACGGGCAGCGAGCTTCATAGGCATTGGCCTTCTTCACAGGCTCCGGGCCTTTCTTCGGGGAAGCGAGCTTCACGGGCGTTGGCCCTCTTCACAGACTCCGGGCCCTTTTCAAAAAGCGACGGCTTCATAGGCGTTCGCCTTCTTCACAGGCTCTGGGCCTTTTCCAAAAAGATGAGCTTCACAGGCATTTGCCTTCTTCACAGGCTTTGGGCCTTTTCCTAAAAGATGAGCTTCACAGGCATTTGCCTTCACAGGCTCTGGGCCTTTTCCAAAAAGATGAGCTTCACAGGCATTTGCCTTCTTCACAGGCTCTGGGCCTTTTCCAAAAAGATGAGCTTCACAGGCATTTGCCTTCTTCACAGGCTCTGGGCCTTTTCCAAAAAGATGAGCTTCACAGGCATTTGCCTTCTTCACCGGCTCTGGGCCTTTTCCAAAAGGATGAGCTTCACAGGCATTTGCCTTCTTCACAGGCTTTGGGCCTTTTCAGGGGTAAAACCTCCGGAGGTGCTGGATGTTCCACGTGTTCTGTACAAGTATTCCCTCCTGAGTCTCCAAGTGCACGGAGCCGGGCCTGGAAACATGAACAACCTTGAACGGGCCCTCCCACATAGGAGAGAGCTTATGCAGTCCCTCCCTGGAGAGGACCCGCCAGAGCACGAGGTCCCCTACCTCGAGAGTTCTGGGGCGGATGTTGCGGCAGTGGTATCACCGGAGTGCCTGCTGGTACCTTGCCGCTCGCAGCGCAGCTTCTCGACGACGCTCCTCCCCCAGCACGAGGTCCATCCCCCGCATGGCGTCCTGCAGCATCTCATCGAACGCTAGGACCCACGCGGATCGACGCCTGACCTCGTGAGGGAGAACCACTTCGGCTCCGTAGACCAGGAAGAAGGGGGTCTCCCCAGTCGGCTTGGTCGCGGTTGTGCAGATGGACCACAGCACGGACTGAAGCTCGTCATACCAGCCTCTGCCGCAGGCTTCCAATTTCTTCTTGAATGTCCTGGTCTTGAGGCCCCACAGGACTACTGTGTTGGCCCGCTCGGCCTGGCCGTTGCTTCGGGGGTGCGCCACCAAAGCGTAGCATATCTGCGTTCCAAGGTTAGCACAATATGTTTTGAAAAGGTTACTGGTGAACTGCGAACCGTCGTCAGTGATGATGCGTTTCGGCACTCCGAACCGACTCACGATGCCCTTGATGAACTTGACCGCAGAACCAGCAGGTATGGTGCGGACGGCCTCGACTTCGGCCCACTTGATGAAATTGTCCACGGCGACGTAGAGGTAGCGATAGCCCCTTGGCGCCCGAGGAATAGGGCACAGGATATCCAGCCCCCAGACCGCGAATGGCCACGTGAGGGGTATGGTTTGCAGACCTCCTGCCGGCTGATGGATCTGTTTGGCATGGAATTGGCAGGCCTCGCAAGCCTTCACCAGTTCAACAGCGACATTGAGCGCAGTGGGCCAATAGAAACCGCTGCGGAACGCCTTGCCGACGAGGGTCCGTGACGATGAATGATGCCCACAGTCTCCACCGTGTATATCTGCCAGCAGTTCCTTCCCTTGTTCCCTGGTGATGCAACGCATGGACACATCGTTCGGTCCTTTCCGGTAGAGCTCTCCATCCATGATGCAGTACGCTGTGGCTTGCCGCGCCACACGCTCTGCCTCCTCCTCCTTCTCCGGCAAGGTCCCTTGCGTTAAGTAGCTCCTGAGCTCTGTGATCTAGCACCCCTCCTGAGGCTCCATCGTCAGGAGCAGGCGTGCTCCTGAGGCCGGGCCACAGGCTGGGGCTCCCGAGGCAGGTGGCTGGGGAAGCTCCACCCGAGGTTGTGCTGTGCTCGACAATGGTGGCAGGGCTGAAGGCTTGAAGAGTCGTTCCTCGAAGATGCCCGGCTCCTGGGGCAACCGCCTGGAGGCTCGTTTGGCGATGTCGTCGGCCTCTTGATTAGTGTCGCGGGGCACATGCTGTAGCTCCAACCCCCAGAACTGCTTCTCCATCCTGCGGACATCCGCAAGGTAGGCCTCCATGTGCTCATCTCTTGGCTCGTATACCTTGTTGGAGAAATTGACAAGGAGCTGCGAATCACCCTTGATAGTAAGACGCTTCACTCCCAGGGCAACGGCGGCCTTCAGGCCCGCTATCAATCCCTCGTACTGTGCTATATTGTTGGAGACCTTCTCGCCTTGCTGGAAACAGAGCTGCATGGCGTAGTAGAGCTTGTCCTGAGTGGGAGATATGAGCACCGCCCCAGCCCCAGCGCCCTGCCTGGAGAATGCTCCATCGAAGTACATGACCCAGCCTTCTGGCACCTCTCTTCCTGGGGAAAGGAATCGATCCTCGCCGGCCCTGAGGCCCGGTGCCTCTGTCCATTCGGCCACGAAATCTGCCAGCGCGGCCCCCTTGATGACTTTGGTCGTGCTGAATTCGAGCTGGAATGCTTGCAGTTCAATGTTCCACTCGGCGACCCTTCCGGCTGAGTTAGGGCTCCTGAGCACCCTTTCCAAGGGGTATGCCGAGACAACCTTGATCAGATGACCCTGGAAGTAGTTCCGCAGCTTGCGCAAAGCCACCAGTAGCGCGAGGAGGAGCTTCTGCGGCATGGGGTACCGTGCCCTCGCATCTCGTAACACCATGCCGACGAAGTACACTGGGTGATCGACGAGGCTTGGGGCGTCGGTGTTGGTGGCGTCCTCGGGAGGCCGTGGTGCCTCCTAAGGTGGTGGAGCCTCCAGAAGCTGGTTGCCTGGAGGAAGGGCCTCCCCCTACCTGGCGCACCAAATGTCGGATTTCGGGTTCCGGCAGACCCTTGAGGTTTGAACACTGGGGTGCGCACGGAGATTCAACCCTCTACCGGCTCGCTCCTCACCGAATCGCTAGGACCTAAACTACCAAACAGAACAGCACAAGAGACACAAGATTTATACTGGTTCAGGCCACCATTGTGGTGTAATACCCTACACCAGTGTGTGGTGTGGTGGATTGCCTCTTGGGCTCGAAGATGAACGATACAAGGCAGAACAGCCTCGCGAGGGTCTGTTCTTGGCTGGTGCGACGAACTGCTGGGAGGAGTTCAATCGCTCTATCTACTGGTTTCTTGGTGAGGGTTCTGTGTCCCCCTTCCTTGTGGTGGCTAGTCCTATTTATAGGCAAAGGCCCTGGGCCTCTTCCCAAATATTGAGTGGGAAGGGCACCAACAATTGGCCATTTTGAAGGGGAACAGCGGGTACACTTATCCGGACTAAAGTTGGTCCTCGCCTGTCAAAGGCTCTGGCGGTGACGCCGGCTTGGGCTCCACAATGACTTCCTTCCTGCCGTTGGGCTGGTCTTGGTCTTGTTGGACAGAAATGGATGCCTTTGCTTGATGCTCTCGCCTGCGCTTGCTCCCTTTGCACCAAAGAGGAAAGGAGGACACTGCGCGGGCTGGTGCCCGACTGGCACCCTTGGTCGTCATGGCTTGCGTCATGGGCACCTCGCGAGGTACCCCGCCTTGAACTCTCCGCCTCCTCATGAGCCAGCCTGACGAGGCCGCGCCTGAGGAAGCTCCTTGTCGTCCGCCCCGCGAGGCTTGGCCCCTCGCGAGGGTCTTGAGCTTGCGTTGATGAAGATGGGTTGTGCTGGGCCTCCTTTGAGCCACGCCGCAGGCAGCCAAGTCTGGCGACCCCCATTCCCAGAATGCCGATAGCGCCCCCTATCTCCTGCCCCCTGGTGGGCCTCCAGCGTCCATCTTCTGCTATATCATCACTTTTATCCTGGAAAAAATCATGGGCAAGCTTACGGGACGAAACTCCGTCGCCACGAGGCGGAACCTTCGCGGAATGAATCTAAGGCTCTGGCGGAGCAGTTCTGCTGGGGACACTTCCCTCCGGGAGGGGGAAATCATCACCAACGTCATCACCAATGATCCTCTCATCGGGAGGGGGTCAATCTCCATCAACATCTTCACTAGCACCATCTCCTCTCAAAACCCTAGTTCATCTCTTGTATCCAATCTTGTATCAAAACCACAAATTGGTACCTGTGGGTTGCTAGTAGTGTTGATTACTCCTTGTAGTTGATGCTAATTGGTTTACTTGGTGGAAGATCATATGTTCAGATCCTTTATGCATATTATTACTCCTCTGATTATGAACATGAATATGCTTTGTGAGTAGTTACGTTTGTTCCTAAGGACATGGGTGAAGTCTTGCTATTAGTAGTCATGTGAATTTGGTATTCGTTCGATATTTTTATCAGATGTATGTTGTCTTTTCCTCTAGTGGTGTTATGTGAACGTCGAATACATGACACTTCACCATTATTTGGGCCTAGAGGAAGGCATGGGGAAGTAATAAGTAGATGACGGGTTGCTAGAGTGACAGAAGCTTAAACCCTAGTTTATGCGTTGCTTCGTTAGGGGCTGATATGGATCCATACGCTTAATGCTGTGGTTAGGTTTACCTTAGTACTTATTTTTGTAGTGGCGGATGCTTGCAATAGAGGTTAATAATAAGTGGGATGCTTGTCCAAGTTAGGGCTGTACCCAAGTACCGGTCCACCGACATATCAAATTATCAAAGTACCAAACGTGAATCATATCAATGTGATGAAAACTAGCTTGACGATAATTCCCAATGTGTCCTCGGGAGCTCCTTCCTCATTATTAGAATTTGTCCAGGCTTATCCTTTGCTACATAAAGGATTGGGCCACCTTGCTGCAATTTATTTACTTTATTTACTGGTTGCTCATTACTATTTATCTTATCACAAAACTATCTATCACCTACAATTTCAGTGCTTGCAGAGAAAACTTACTGAAAACCGCTTATCATTTCCTTCTGTTCCTCGTTGGGTTCGACACTCTTACTTATCGAAAGGACTACGATAGATCCCCTACACTTGTGGGTCATCACAACCCAAGCACAAGACCCTCGCGAGGGGCCAAGCCTCGCGGGGCGGACGACAGGAGGCCTCCTTAGGGGCGGCCTCACCAGGCAGGCTCGCGAGGAGGCGGAGATATCAAGGTAAGCGGTACCTCACGAGGTGCTCATGACTCAAGCCATGACGATCAAGACCAGGAGGGCGCCAAGCGGGTGCCAGCTTGCGCAGTGTCCTTGTTTCCTCTTTGGTGCAAAGGGGGAAAGCGCAGGCGCGGAGTACCACGGCATCAAGCAAAGGTTTCCATATCAGTGCAACGAGACCAAGACCAGCAGAATGGCAGGATGGAGGTCACCGTGGAGACCAAGACGGCGTCATGACCAGAGCCTTCGGCAGTAAAAGACCACCTTTAGTCAGGATAGATTGTACCAACTGTCCCCTTTCAAAATGGCCGTTGTTGGCTCCCTTCCCCCTCGATATTTGGGAAGAGGACCAGGGCCTCTATAAATAGAGATAGCAACCACAGTAGGCTGGGAATCTGATCCGAACCTAGCTCATCTATGCCACCACCACAAGAACACCTCACCTTGCGAGGCAGTTCTTCCTCTGTACTGTTCATCATCATCCCAAGAGGCAATCCACCACACTACACAATGGATTAGGGTATTACACCACAACAGTGGCCTGAACCAATATAAACCTTGTGTCTCTTCTGTTGTTCATCATACTAGCTTAGATTCGCGGCGAGGTTTTGTGGCGTGTATCGGTAGGGAGAAGATCTTCGTGCGCACCCTAGAGTTCGAACCATAAGCGTTTTGCAGGAACTCGATATCCGACATCTTTTTTCCCAGGCCTTTCCTGGTGGCCAGATCGACGGACCTATCAAGGGACGAATACACCAAGACGGCAAGAAGCATTGATGTATAAGAGAATTTCCAGGTGGTCTCTTTAAATGATCATTATGCCTAGGACCCGCACGTAGCTCTCCCTTGGTCGTGGCATGTTAAATAGCCCTGTTGCTTATTGCACTACTTGTACAAATACGCTTTGACGTATTAATCAAACTACAATGGAAAATAGTTTGCGGCCCAATTTCTACGGCATTAACCTATTGCTTCATTTTTCTGTTTCTTGATATTCTTATCAATTGCACCCGTACACTTTGGTATGCCTTAATCCGCCAGGGGCTTCATTACGCCCCATACTACGACAACAAAGTCTCAGCACTCTTTTACAGTATAGTTCGGCACCCTGAATTGTAGCATTATATGCATTGGCTCCGAATCATGTCTTTGGTCAATAGTTGGGTTGCCCGACTCTTGTCCTTACTACCTTACGTTCCGCTATATCAGCTAGGGTAGTAAAGGAAGAACTATTGCGATTGTGTCCTGGTTCATCCGGATGAGCACCTCAATAGAGAAAGCTAAAAACTGACTGTCATGATGCGGCGTGAGCCAGTCAGCTGTTCGAGAGGTTACAAATCTTTGTCGATTTTTTCCGGATTATGCGATGAATCGATTTTTATCCGATCAGGTGTTTACAGTACCCCAAGTTCGGACTTATGAATACTAGGGGCTGTGCCTAAATTTCTATTGTCAAACTGCTATGGCTAAGTGAGGGTGATAAAGCCACATAGTCTGATTGCCTGGTTCATTGCGCTAAACACCTCCTTTATTGACCAAACTTTGGAATAAAGAGTGTTTAGATTCATATCGAACTCCCCACATACTACCTACGTAGGGGCGGAAGCCGACGACTGGCCAACTCTCAGATTTAACAAAACGGCCGCACAGGAGGTAAAATTTTAAATAACAAGCATTATATTACATAACGACACTGTTTCGTAGTACATGATAGGATAACATGAATGTATTCATGGAAATATAATATCCTTAGCACATTGCTCTGCCACAATGCGGGATCCTTCCAAGTCATTCTCAAGATACATCTCAGGCGTGTGGTGCTCCTTGCCCGCAGGTGGTCCCTCAGTCATAAGCTTCGTAGTGTCCATGTTCACGCAGTGCATCTTGACTCAGGCAAAGGCCATTAGCACGCCTTCGATGCAGACCGAGCGCTTGATGGCATCAAGCCGAGGGCAGGCATTAACCAGCTGCTTCACGAGCCCGAAGTAGCTGCTGGGTATGGCTTCGACAGGCCATAGCCAGATTATTAAATCCTTCATGGCTAGTTCGGCCGCCCTATGCAGCTCGACCAACTGTTTTAGCTGATCACTAAAGAGCACCAGATGTTCTGGCGCAAGGTATTGCGACCAAAACAACTTCTTCGTAGAGCTCCCCTCTTCGGCTCGGAAGAACTCCGCAACATTTGAAACGCTGCGCAGCAGATCCGCAAGCGCCCTTGGAGAACTCCAAATCCGGGTCAGTAAGAGGAACCTTTTCTTCACATATTTGCTCTGCATAATAAAGGCCTTACCCACCGCTATTTTTCTTGCCTCCTGGATTTCCTGGAGGGTGCTCTGGGCTTCAACCCGGGCATCGTATGCGCTTTGGCGGGCCTTGGCAAGATCAGACTCTTGATCCGCAATGTTGCGCTCCAAGGACTCGCATTTCTTGACGGTGTCCTGGAGCTCCTGCTGGACCTCACTGACCCTGGCCTCATGCTTTTCACGGGCGGCTTGTTCCTTGGCCGCTCTCTCCTCGGCCTCGGCCAGCGCCTTCTTGAGAGCCTCCACCTCGGTCGCTGCTCCTACAAAAAATATGGCACTATGGTCATTACAAATCATCTATCCTTTCTGATATATAGAGGGTCATTGCATACCTTGTTTATCCTCTAGCTGCTTTTTCACGCGGCCGAGCTCTTCCTGGGCCCCCTCCAGACTCTGCTTAAGTCCGGAGACCTCAGCAGTATGAGAGGTCACAGCCAGTAACGGTGCCTGCTTGTTCACATTGACTCATTTGGTTAGTCTCCTGCAAAACTTGTTTGATCGTCTGTCCGGCTTTTCTTTTCGAACACCGGACAGTGTCTCAGGGGCTACTGTCTATACTGTGACATTCTTTTTACATAATTGGATTGCTTACCTCAAAACCTGTCAGAAGGCTTGTGCAGGCTTCGATCAGTCTGCTCTTCGCGGACTGGATCTTCTCAATCACCATAACCATAAGGGTACGGTGTTCCTCAATGATGGAAGCGCCTTGCAGCGCTTCCAGCAAATTATCCTTTGCCTCTGGATGGACAGAGGTCACCGATGTAATAGGTGTGCCTCCTTCTTTCGAAGGAGGCTGCTTGCCTAATTCTGGAGCCGTATAGGTCTCCGGAACTGTATTCGGCTGAGGGCCGAACTGAATATGGCCCCCGTCGCTAGTCTCCATGGGGATTTTCTCCCCCATGTGTCCGACGGCTGAGGTTTCACCCTCCGGCGCTGCCTTGACAGCCTCTTGAGTCTCTCCCTCGTGTGGGGTCCTTCGGGACAACACCTCGTTGTTATCCATGGCCTTGGGAGAGGAGGCCGTCGGAAGGGTCCCGCTGTCCATCACCTCCGGGTCCAGCGAATCCCCCGAAGATGAGGATCGCTCGAGGTTGGACCAAGCCGAACTACAAATACATGATTCGACACGTTAATACTATGAAGTAGTAAGGCTAGATATATGAATGTGTCCGGGTTTTTTAGTACTCATGATTTGGCCAGGGGCTTGTCCCTAGGGCGCCATTCCGAGCTACTATCAGTGGCCGCTTTGGAGTTGTCCGGGAGGGAAACTTTCCCCTTCTTGGACGCTTCGGCCTCCAGACGCGTGGAGGCCGCCCTCTTCTTCCTTCCCCCCTCAGGGGGAGAGTTTCTTTCCTCTTCCTCTTCGTCCTTGGCGGAGGAGGAGTGTGTCTTGGTGTCTTCCGACGTCATGTCCGAAGCACCCTTGCAATGGAGACCACCTCTGGTCCCCTTGGCCTTCTTCTTGGCCTTCTTCTCCAGCGCTTGATAGGGCGCCGGAACCAGCATCTTCATCAGAAGTGGGGTTTCTGGGTCTTCGGGCAGGGGAGCCGGACAGTAAATCTGCTCTGCCTTCTTTATCCAGCCCTAAGAAAATCAATAGGGAGGCTTAGGCATCTTCCTCGAGTATGCAAGTAAAGGATACACCTTGAAAACATGAAAAATTTTACCGGACTAGCGGGATGGGCCAAGTCGTTCCCGCGATCCTCGGTCGTGGCCGGCCGCGTCTCGTTAGCCTTGAAGAGCACCTTCTAGATGTCTTCGTGCGTAGTGCCGAAGAACTGCAGCAAGGTCTGGTGCTTGGCCGGATCATACTCCCACAAATGACAAGCCGGCGTTGGCATAGAAGGATCCGGCGAATAAGCATCACTTGGATCACATTGACAAGGTTGATGTTCTTGTGTGTCATGCTCTTGATGCGTGTCTGAAGCGCTGCCAGCTCGTCCGGTGAAGACCAGTCTAGGCCCTTCTCTGGCCAGGAGGTGAGCCGCATCGGGGCTCCGGACCGGAATTTGGGAGCCACGGCCCAGGTGGTGTCGCGCGGCTCTGTGATATAGCACCATGATTTCTGCCACCCTTTAACGGTCTCCACGAAGGAGCCTTCGGCCATGTGACGTTGGGCATCTTGCTCACCATGGCGCCTCCGCACTCTACGTGTTGGCTGTCGGATTTCGGGTTCCGGCAAAACCCTTGAGGTTCAAACACTAGGGTGCACACGAAGATTTCCCCCTACCGAAACTCGCCCTCAACCTCGCCGCGATCTCTAAGCTTAGCACGATGAACTCACAACACAAGAGACGCAAGATTTATACAGGTTCGGGCCACCGTTGTGGTGTAATACCCTACTCCTGTGTGGTGGTGGTGGTGGATTGCCTCTTGGGCTGATGATGAACAGTACAAGGGAAGAACAGCCTCCTGAGGAGAGGTGTTCTTGAGCTGGTGTGGTGTTCTACTTGCTCTGGTTTTCTCGTCCCTTCCTACTGTGGTGGCTAGCCCTATTTATAGAGCCCCTGGTCCTCTCCCCAAATATTGAGCGGGAAGGGATCCAACAATGGCCAATTTGAAAGGGGACAACTAGTACAAGCTATCCTGACTAAAGGTGGTCTTCGCCTGTCAAAGGCGCTAGTGGTGACGCCGTCTTGTGCTCCACGATGACCTCCATCCTGCCATCCTGCTAGTCTTGGTCTTATTGCACCGATGTGGAAACCTTTGCCTGATGCCTCGGTACTTTGCGCCTACGCTTGCCCCCTTAGCACCAAAGGGGAAACGAGGACACTACACGCACTGGCGCCCGCTTGGCCTTGGTCGTGATGGCTTGCGTCATGGGAACCTCACGAGGTACCCTTTGCCTTGATCTCTCCGCCCCCTCGCGAGCCTGCCTGGTGAGGCCGCTCTTTAGGAGGACTTGCGTCGTCCGCCCCACGTGGCTTCACCCCTCGCAAGGGTCTTGAGTGATGGTTGATGAAGACGGGTCATACCGGGCCACTGGTGGAGCCATGCCATGGGCCGCAGGCAGGCAAGTCTGGGGACCCCCGTTCCCAGAACACCGACAGTAGCCCCCAGGCCCAAGGTGCGCTCGGACTTGGCTTAGCGGCAAAGCCAAAGGGCAAGTGCGGAGCATCGTGGGCCCCATCAGCCTGTGGCCTTGGTCGACGCGTGGTGACTGATTGGACATGGGCATCTCCGCTTCCCCACGCTGCCTCGGCAACTGCCCGACTGACAAAAGGCTGGCGCGGGTAAGGCTTGCCTTCATTGCTATCCTTCGTCTTGCTCCAGATCCCCTTCCTTGCTCCTTGCTTCCAAAATCTCCAGATCCGCTTCGATCCCTTCCCTTTCAGCGACCAATGGCGCCCCGCAAGGCCAACGTTGGTGCGCTGCCAACTTGGTACGAGCCGACCCTGGACGCGCCCAATGTCCTGGAGAAGAATCTCACCGCCATGCGCCTACTGACGGCGGTGGAGGGAAATGAAAAGGGGAAGACCAAACTCCGGGCTGGCTCTGCCGTGCCAGAGGCTCAGGGGAGCACTTTCTACCACTTCTTCATCAACGCCGTCATCGCAGGCCTGGTTCGCCCCTTCTCCGACTTCTTCTACGTCGTCCTCCACCATTACAGGTTGCAGGCCCTTCATCTCTATCCCAACTCCATTCTTCTCTTGTCAATTTTTGCCTACTACTGCGAGGCGCATGTTGGGGTGATGCCGTCCGTGGCTCTGTTACGCCACTTCTTCCTCCTCCGAACTAACGGCGACCACACCTTGGCGTGTGCCAATTTCATCGCGTATGGCAAGGCCAACGCAATTTCGAAGGCCGGGAAGAGGGTCGACGACTTCCAGAGCAAGTGAGTCATGCTGGATGCCAAGTGTGTCCACCCCCGGTTGGCGCTGCCAAAGGAGATGCCCCAGCCTTACGAAGGGTGGTCTCGCACGAAGCTTGCTGATGATCGGGCGGCGTTGGTGCTGGAGAGGATAAATGCCGACTTGAAGCCAGGCAACACGAAGGCGGTGAAGCTGACGGGGGCCACGCTCTTAAGGGAGTTCTTGATGCAGTGGGTGGCTCCGCTTCAGGCGTGCTCACGCCCATTATGTATGCTTGGGGGTGCAGACGACAAGCTTCGCCTGAATTCGGCGGCTTTGGCTGATGAGGTGTTGGTCGTAGCTCTCTGTCTCTTGGTCGGGGACGTCCAGGAGTATCCGCCGAATGCCCCTGTCCCCTTGTTCCTTCGCAAGGATGGGCCGAAAGTCGCGGCCGCCATGCCTACCTTTGACGGGCACGGCCTGGTGCCGCCGGTGCCTCCCGCGGTCCCGGAGACAACGGTGCCGATGAACGTGTCGTTAGAAGACTCCTGCGTGGGAGAAGAAGAGGAGGAAGATGAGGAGCATGACTCATGAGGCAATTGGCGAGTAGACGGGGGAGACCTCCCCCTTGTGCAAGGCTGACCTCCTCCCCATGATGTCGGACGACGACGACGATGATGATGACGATGATACCCCCTGGGGACGAGAGAGCCACTCACGGCAGGAGGTGCCTCACGAGCCAAGCCCAGCCTCCGGAGGGGGCCTCTTGCCGAGGTCCCGACGAGGAGTAGGTCGTCGCTGATCTCCCGAGAGGCTGCCTCTGTCGGACGCCGTCTGGGCCGCCTCTAGCCCTTCTGCTCCTGGAACCCTTATGGCTGCGCCCCAGGCCACGATGCTCTCAGGCTTCAAGCTCAGCAAGAGGAAGGTGGACTACACCACGGTAGACCAGTAAGTGTCTGTGCTCCATCTTGTTCTTGATTATGCTGTTGGTACTTGACGTTCTCCATTGATTGGCTAGGCTGCCGCCTGCGGCGAAGAAGAGGAAGGAGGACGTGGTGACGCCGTCTGGAGATGACTCATCTGCCGCGGCCGCTCCTTCGTCCGTGGGGAGAGGAGGCGACGGTGTTCGCACCTTCCCTGCCCTGTCATCCTCGCGAGGCCTGGAGGAGCACCCTGTTGGGGAGCCAGCCCCCATGGCCCCGCTGGCTCCAGAGGCGCTGATGCCTGATGCTACTGCTGAGGTATCCAAGGCTCGGGAGCCCCCAGTCTCCCAAGCCATGACTATGCTGCCGCCTCCTCCTTCTGCTGCGCCGCTGGTTCCAGGTCCTTCTGCCTCCTATGATGTCTTGGAATGTGCCCTTTCCGAGATGGCCCAGCTGCGGGAAGACCTCCAGGGCGCTGACTCCCATCTGGTAGCCGGGAGTCTGGAGCTGGTTTCTGGTTGGCTTGACTCTAACGCCTCTGTCCGAGCGGCACTGAGGTGGGTCGCGGCAGCCTCTGAGGAGGATAAGCGGTCTGCTACCCAAGCCGCAGCCGCTCGCGAGGTGGCGCTAAAGGACGTCGCGGCCACCCAGGACCGCATCAAGGCACTGGAGGCCGAGCTGAAGGATTTGCGCGACAAGCGCGCCAAAGAAGCTTGTGACCGTCAGGCGGAGGAGGGAAAGATGAAGTCTTGGGAGGACACTGTCAGGGACCGCAACGCCGAGCTAGCGTGGTTGGCAGAGGCGCAAGCCACTGAGTGCGGCCGGCTGGAAGAGCTGGAGCAGAAGGTGAGGGCGGAGAAGGCCGAGCTCGACGCCAAGGCGAAGGTCCTGGCCGAGGACCGCGCTGCCTTCGCACTCCTCGAGGTGAGGTCTCGCGTGGTGCTGAAGGCACTCTATGAGAATGGCCTGGAGAAGCCGCTGGCTACCGACAAGGTAGGCCCCGCCCGGCTGCTTCCTTACTTAGTCGAGGCGCTCGAGGAATTCGTGAGCAGCATCGGCCCCATGGCAGAGGATGAGGCTCGCATCCTTTCCTCCGCTGCCGTAACGCGCGTCTTCAGCCACCTCCACCTCCGTGACCCTGATGCCAATCTTGACGAGCTGCTGGAGCCTGTGAACGGCGAGTGCTAAGCCGCTACTGCTGAAGCCGTGAAGGGCCAAGTGGAGGCCTTGTTGAAGAAGTTCCGCACCTTCGACGCTACGCCCGTGGCAGGCAGTGCTGTTGATCCTGCAGCCCCAGGTGATGGTACAAGTGAAGGCCATGCCACCACGGGAGGGGAGTCCCTGGCGAGCGACGGCGGTGTCCAAGGATGACTGACTTACGGCTTCTTTCCTGCTTAATTCCTGCAATGTGCACCATGCCTCGTGGAGGCGTTTAAACTTGCACCTGGTATTGTGAAGACAATTATGGATTGTAATATTTGCTTCGAGATTTTGCGGTTTTCTTCCTATTTGCTTTACGTTCTAAGTCGGCAGAGCCCAGCCCCGTGCATACCTCAGCCGCCGTTGGCCCCGACCGGATCACCAGGACGGGGCCAAGGAGTGAGGGGCTACGTGACCAGTTAGGCTCCTGAGTCGCGATGCTCAGGAGTCCCCGTTGACGTTCAAACGACCTTCATACCTTGGCTCCACTCATGGAGGGGCGCGCGACGACCAGGTCTGGAGGACCTGGCTGGGTGGCGTACGCTCGGGCGTGACCCGGGCGCAGCCCCCGTGCCCATCCCCCCTGCGCGACGCTCCCGAAGGGAGGTGTTGCGATGAGGCCAGACACTGAGCTCTGGGGCTCCCTGAGGTTGATACTGCCGTGGGGCCGCCCTCAGTTGTTTATCACCAGCGCAGAGCATAGCGCTTCTGTATGTGTACGGGCATAGCCGATCCTCGGCAGTTTCGTCTGCCAGCACGGAGCAAGGTGCTTCCAATGGTGTGTGGGAGGGGGGCTCCCTCCGAGGAGATCCCCCGGGGCGTGTACTGCCCCGCCCTGACATGTGGCTTGCATGGCAGGGCTAGATGAGGTGTATTTGTGCACTTGCGAGCCAACACGGGAGTCACGAGGCCCTAACTCAAGGGGGGTTGCGGCTGGTCTTGGGTCTTTGACAGCTGTGTGTTCTTGCGAGATGGTGAGGTATAAATGCTCTACATCCTCAGGTCCCGGCCCTCGAGCGAGCTCAGCCGCCACTGGTATGCCAGGTCGTGATGCCGTGGTCAAGAACAGGGGGAGAGGGCTGGAGAGCGAGTAAGAGCTCCTGAGTCGCGATGCTCAGGAGCCCCACTTTTAACGCACAAGCGAATTGCATGAGAAAGGGATGGACCCGTGGTAGGTGGTAATCAAGCAGGTGATAATCACATGTAGGTTAGGCATGAAAGGAAAACCAGCTCAGGTAAATCCAGAAGGGATACATGCCACTGGGTCAGACCCAAGCGGATTGGGGATGATGCAGCCCGAGGGCACCCCAATCAAGGTAAGCTAAAGGCATAAAAAGAGATACATGCCACTGGGACGGACCCACGCGGCCTGGGAATGATGCAGCCCTGAGGGCACTCCCAGCTGAAATGAACTTGGGAGATGTCACCTGGTTCCATTGTAGAGGGGGTGTTGGAGCAGCTGAAGATGCGCGGTGAAGAGGCTGACCCTCACGAGCCACCGGGGCCCTGAGCCTCGGGAGGCTCTGGGGGTCCAGGTGGTTCCTTGAGGACCGTCTCCATCTCTGCTTGGACCACGTGGTGCCTGGCCTCCTGAGCCGCCAGGATACTCTGCAGGTGACGCTGATAGGTGGCAGCCGCGTTCGGCAGGCCGAAAGGCATGCGAACGTAGCTGTGCGGTGGATCCTCGTAGCATCCCATGCGCGAAGGCCAGAAACGCTCCTGAGATGCGGCTCGGTTGAGCCCTAGGACGTCGATGCAGACGCGCAGCCCACCATCCTCTCGTGGATGGGGAGCCACACCAGGCAGGTGGCGGGTGCCGTGGGCCCTTGCTTCCTGAAGCTCCTAAGTGGTCTTGGCGATGAACTCCTGAACATTGGGCTTTCCACGCCTCCTGCCTTCCTGAGGGAAACGTGCAGCGAAGCACGCCTCCAAGTGGTGCTCGAGCGCCTCCCTCGTGATATTGGCGAGGTCTGAGGCCCTCCAGAAGAGAGCCCCCGAGTCCTACCCGAGGAGGGCGCCAAGCGCGCCTTCCTATGCGATGCAAGGAGGCGCCCAAGGCGCGGGCGCTGATCCTGACGCGGCACCGCCCGAGATGCCAACCCCCTGAGGCCTTGTGCGGAGAAGTTGCTTCTTCTTCTTGGGGATGGCCTCAGGGTGGGTTCTCGCCCTTGCTGTCCGGGTCCTCGATTGCTGCAGCTTGGAAGGCACGCTCGAGGGAGCACACCACGTCTCTGTCTTCGCAGGGACCGTGATGATTCCACCGCTTCCTGGCATCTTAAGGACGTTGTAGCCGTGGTGGGTCACTGCCATGAACTTGGCCAGGGCTGGATACCCGAGGATGGCGTTTGACCATGTCTATGAAGCCCCTTTTTATCCATGTCATATGTGTGTAGCTCTTTATTATTGTTGCATCGGAATCATGGTGAGATGGTGAACCATGTGGGTTGGTTGCCTCCGTTATTTCCTCGTTGATACTTGCATTGTGCATGGCCCTACCTTCTCATGAGGGTTATGCCGGTGGGAGTAGATAGGATGCTAAGTAGTGCTACGCAAAAAGGGACGGGGATATGCATGGTGATGGAGACAAAGTATTTTCAAAAGACTTTTCGAAAACCCCATCGGGTGCCACTTATGCCCGAGGGAGATGATGAGATGGGTAACCACTTGATGACGAAGTGGTGTACCGAGGCAAGTGTGTGTTGTTTTCGAAAACGGATTAGATTTAAGATTTGATGACTGTCCCGACCTTACATGCGCGACCACTCTACCCTTATATGGGAAAGGGCATTATTGAGTACCTAGACCGATACTAGCCTGGAGCCCGCATTACTAGTGACGGGGGAGAGTTGGTGCTCTCTCTTGGGACGGGGTCGTGCCAGGTAGGGCGGCCATGACCATTTTTATGGGGCACCGGACACACCGTTGGTACCCCGTGCCAGTGGTATGTGATAAGTATGGGAGCGAGGCTCCAAGAAAGTGTTATGTGAAAAGTAGGGCACGGGGGTTACTGCCAATCGAGTGGACTCCATGTTAGTGTCGTCTAGGGAAAGGTAGTGATCGGGTGCTTACCCCGGGTACTTGAGGTACCGCGGGTCGTGGATGACACAGAAGTTCCCCGGATCTAGTGGGTAAAGTGTGCAACCTCTGCAGAGTGTAAAACTATTCGGATAGCCGTGTCCACGGTCAAAGACGGTTGGGCGGTGCTGCTTAAACTATGTCCAGAGTTTTCAACCGTATGTGTGTGAGCTGATAAAACTACTCGGGTCAAGTCAAAGGACTTGACATGATTGAGATGGGTTGGTGCCCACTCTGCTTATGGTAGATGGGTTGGTGCCCACTCTATTTATGTTGATATCTGTAACCAGTCCTCATGGTTACTTGAACTCTCTTGATTATGCTTTATATAGATGTTGAACATGTCATTGCACTCAAAACTAGCTTTCTGCAAAATTTACCTATATCATGCATTGTTGTACCTTGAACCAAAACATGGGTTGCTTGCGAGTACATTCAAAGTACTCATTGGCTTGCCACTGGTTATTTAATTGACCAGGCATGGAAGAACCGGAGTTCGAAGAAGAGTTCTTTGGAGACGAACATGCGAACTAGGACGTTTCCCAGTCAGAATGCCTGTAGGGTTAAGGCTGATGGCATGGGTTCTACTTATCGACGATGATTTTCCGCTGCTTATGTTTCATTTGATGTTCAGCCCTTAAGGCTTTATCCATGTAAGACTTGACCATAATGGTCACAATTTGTGTAAGACGGTATGTATGGATGTAAGACTCTTGTTATTCAGCTTCTGTGTGTTCAGTGAGCATTGATCTCTGGGATCACTGTACACGTGCATTCGGTGATCTAGACTTATGAGTCGGGGTCCCCACAGAGCTGGTACCAGAGCCATCCTGACTGTAGGAAGCCTTAGTTAGCATGGACGTTAGTTAGAGTGAGACTATCCACGAGATTACCCGTATGCCTATGTTTTATGATAGTATCCCAAACATAGGTCACATTCCCTCTATTGACCTTTCCCCTTCCACTTTTTGTAGATGGCCGTCGTACCCGAGGACTTCCTGACCACCGGATTTCCCGTGCTTCTTGAGGATAGCCTCAGGAAGTGCCAGTTCACTCGAGCCCCACCTTCTCCTACCACGAGCGCTGGATCAACAGCACTAAGAAGGAGTATTACGTGGAGGTAGTCGTGAGGGAGAACGACTCCCCGACGAGCTGGTTCTTTGAAGGACCCCAGATGGCGACACTGCTCCTCGCCGTGGAGACTGCTGCCCTCAAGGCGCTGACTCACCTCCGGGATCTCCTGCCAGAGATGGCAAGTGAGCTAGCCACTCGTTACCTGCCTTATCGTAAGGAAGGTGATGACGAGAGCAGCGCACCAGCCCCACCCTTGGACGAAGGGCTTTCTCTCCGCTTCCAGACCTACTTCAGCTTGTGTGCCGACAGTCTGGCACAGCACCTGGCCTCGGAGTCGATGGAGCTTCGGAAGGAACTCCACGAGACCAAGGAACTCCTCCGCGTAGCTCAGATGAAGGCGGACAGGATCAAGAAGGATGGAGCACCCCTGGACAGCCCGTTGTAGCTTATAGTGGCGGGCGACCCCCTCAGGCCGCACATGCCAAGGGATCACCTCAGCCACGCCGTATGACGGCGAAGGAGTACCACAACCTCTTCACGACGCCACCAGCAAAGCAGCGCCGTGTTCAGCTCCTCCACTCCCCCACTCCCTCAAGTGACGAAGAGACTAAGACAGATGAAGACGAGGAGGAAGACCCAGAGGAGCCAGAATACCCGACCGAGCATTCCACCACTTAGACACCGTTCAGGACTAGGATAGGCCAGTCCGTACCCCTATGGTAGGATAGGTCGTGTACCCATTATGCGAAGTCGAGTTTTTGTAATGGTTCATATGAAACCATGTTGTGTTGTGTTTGCTTTCAACTTGCTTTGATGAAGTCATACTTTCCCTTTGGGAACTTGTAAACGGCGACATCCCCCATTTGGTTTTAATGCATGAGTTTGGCCCTTCTGGCCTTGTTTAACTTAAATTTGTGTCACACCACCCCCTTACTAGGCGTCCCATCTATATTTCTTTTCCTCGTTTTATTTTCCCAATCATGAGACCTTGACCGCTCCGACAGGATGCCTGTTGTAACACGTACTGGTACCTCTACCCAGCCGCAAGAAGCCGGAGGTTCTGCTGAGGCAGGAGCCAGCCAGGACCAAGCCCAAGGACAGACTCCACCACCACCACCTCCTCCAAACATGGACATGGCTCAGCTTCTGCAAGCCTTCCGAGAGGAACGCCAAGCCAACACTGCAGCCCTCCAGATGATTGCTCAAGCTGTCAATCGCCAGCCGGCGGGGCACGGCCATGGACGTTCCACGTTGGTGGAGTTCAAGAAGCATGCACCACCCACCTTCATTGAGACTGCTGAACCCCTGGATGTAGACGACTAGGTCCGCACCATTGAGGATCTGCTGGCACTAGTCGGATGCACTGAGGACCGTGAGAAGGTGGCGTATGCTGCCCACTGCCTCGAGGGAACTGCCAGAGCTTGGTGGGATGGATTCAAGGCCATGCATGCCGAGCAAGACATCACTTGGGATACCTTCAAGACATAATTCCGCAAGGCCCACATTCCTTCTGGAATCATGGCCATCAAGAAGCGTGAGTTCCGAGCCCTAAAGCACGGTAGTAGCACTGTCAAGGAGTACATGCAGAAGTTCAGTGTTCTCTCAAGGTATGCCCCTGAGGATGTCAGCACTGATGCTGCCAAAAGGGAGCGCTTCATGGAAGGCCTTAACCAGACTCTGCAGTACTCGCTTGTTGTGTGTGACTGCCCAACCTTTCCTGATTTGGTGAACAAGGCACTCATGCTTGAGGACAAGCGACGTGCTTTGGATGACACTCGTAAGCGCAAGATGATCAGCAAGGGTAGTTCCAGCAACCAGAAGCCTCGTCCGTGGCAGCCAGCTCCGGTCAAGCCAACCTATCAGCAGCCAAGAGCTCCTGCACCCCGCACCAACTATCCACCTCAGCAGTATGCCAACCCCAGGCCAGCTTACAACAACCCCAATAACAATGCTGGCAAGGGCATCACTCCCAACCAAGTCACTTGCTTTGGATGTGGACAGCCAGGACATTACTCCAAGAATTGCCCAAACAAGAAGCCCGACGCCCCGCGCCCCAATGCGCAGAACCCAGGACAAGGCCGTGGAATGCCACCAAGGAACCAAGCTCCCCGCAACCTGCCCAACAACGGCAGGGGTCGCGTGAATCATGTCACTGCAGAAGAAGCCCAGGAAGACCCGGACGTCATGCTGGGTACGTTCCTTGTCAATTCAGCACCCGCAACTATTTTTTTTTATTCTAGAGCCACGCATTCATTTGTCACCCAAAGTTTTGCATTAAAAAGTGGCATGACCCCTACACCCCTGAATAACCCTATGGTGGTACAAACCCCCGGCGCAGAGATGAGAGCCAAGATAGGATGTAAAGGAGTCGGGATTGTCATTAATGAGGTAGACTTCCTAGCAGACCTTATCATCCTAAAATCACAAGGCTTGGATGTGATCTTAGGAATGAATTGGCTCAGCAGGCACCAAGGCTTGATAGATTGCGCCAACCGGACTGTCACTATGACCAATGACCAAGGAGTCAAAGTTAAATTTGCCTCCAACTCCTCCTCTACTCAAGCCAACCAAGTCAACTGTCTGACTGAAGTTGGATTGGAGCAAGTGCCGGTAGTATGCGAATACCCCAATGTTTTTCCTGATGAGCTACCGGGAATGCCTCTTGACCGAGACATTGAGTTCATCATCAAGCTCATACCCGGAGCGGGACCCATCTATAAGAGGCCTTATAGAATGGGATCAGAGGAGTTAGCAGAATTGAAGAAGCAGCTGGAAGAGCAATTGAGGAAGGGATTTATCCGCCCTAGTGCCTCCCCTTGGGGATCACCTGTTCTGTTTGTGGCAAAGAAGGACGGTACCATCCGCTTGTGCATTGACTACCGCTCCCTCAACGAAGTTACAATCAAGAACAAGTACCCACTTCCCAAGATTGAAGATCTGTTTGATCAACTCAATGGGGCCAAAGTGTTCTCCAAGATCGACCTCAGATCTGGGTACTACCAACTAAAAATCAGACCACAAGATATTCCGAAGACGTCATTTGTAACTAGATATGGCATGTATGAGTGCACGGTCATGTCCTTTGGATTGACCAATGCCCCGGCTTACTTCATGTATCTCATGAATAAGGTCTTCATGGAATATTTGGACAAGTTTGTTGTTGTCTTCATTGATGACATTCTTGTCTTCTTGAAGTCGGAAGAAGAGCACGAGCAACACTTGAGGATGGTCCTAGACAAGCTTCGAGAGCACCAACTGTATGCCAAGTTCAACAAGTGTGAATTCTGGCTGCGTGAAGTTGGATTCTTGGGTCATATTTTAACTGAAGAAGGATTGTCAGTCGATCCCGCTAAGATTGAAGCCGTGACTGAATGGCAATCCCCAAGCAATGTGACGGAAGTCAGAAGCTTCCTCATACTCGCGGGATACTACCGCAAGTTCGTTGAAGGATTCTCAAGCATTGCCCGACCCATGACTCAGCTCTTGAAGAAGGACAAGAAGTTCGAATGGACGCGGAAGTGCGAAGAGAGTGTCCAGGAGCTGAAGAAGAGACTGACCACCGCCCCAGTTCTAGCCACACCAGATATATACAAGGAATTTGTGATATATTGTGATGCGTCAAGAACCGGACTGGGAGGTGTTCTGATGCAAGAAGGTAGAGTCGTAGCTTACCTTTCAAGGCAACTACGACCTCATGAAGAGAACTATGCTACTCATGACCTTGAGCTAGCAGAAGTGGTCCATGCCCTAAAGACATGGCGACATTACCTCTTAGGGAAGCGATGTGAGATATACACGGATCACAAAAGTCTGAAGTATATTTTCACTCAGAGGGAATTGAACATGAGGCAGAGAAGATGGCTAGAGTTGATAAAAGATTATGACCTCAGTGTTCAGTACCACCCTGGGAAGGCTAATGTGGTAGCAGATGCGTTAAGCAGGAAAGCTTGTTCCTTGAATGCTATGCTTAAGGACAAGCTACCTGCCTTGTATGAAGAACTTGAAAGCTTCAGGTTGGAACTGGTTGCACCAGGATTCTTGGCCAACCTCGAAGTTAAGTCTACCTTGATGGATGATATTAAGGAAGCTCAGAAGGGACACGAGAGTATCGAAGGTATCAAGAGGAAGATCAAAGCGGGCAAGGCCCCAAGATTCACAGAAGATGAGGAAGGAATTGTGTGGTTTGGGAATCGCATCTGCGTGCCCAACAAGGTTGAGCTCAAGAACCTGATCTTGCAAGAAGCTCATGACACCCCATATTCCATCCACCCTGGAGGAACCAAGATGTATCAAGACCTGAAGGAAAGATTTTGGTGGCACGGGATGAAAAGGGAGATTGCCACCTATGTTGCAAAGTGTGATGTGTGCCAAAGAGTCAAGGCTGAATATCAGCGACCTGCTGGATTACTCCAACCACTCAAGGTTCCCGAGTGGAAATGGGATAAAGTCGGGATGGATTTCATCACTGGACTGCCTAGGTCAAACAAGGGACATGACTCCATCTGGGTCATAGTCGATCATTTGACCAAAGTAGCCCATTTCATTCCTGTTAAGACTACCCATGATGGCAACCAGCTGGCAACTCTCTACATCAACCGAATCATAAGCCTTCATGGTGTTCCCAAGGAGATTGTGTCAGATCGAGGAACCCAGTTTACCTCAAGGTTCTGGAAGAAGTTCCAGGAGGCCATGGGGACCAAGTTGTCCTTCAGCACTGCTTTCCACCCACAGACCGGAGGACAGACAGAACGAGTAAATCAGATACTCGAAGACATGCTCCGAGCCTGTGTCTTAGCTTATGGAGCTAAGTGGGAAGACTGCCTCCCTTTCGCCGAGTTCTCTTACAACAACAGTTATCAGGCAAGCCTTCAGATGGCGCCATTTGAGGTGTTATACGGACGGAAATGCCGCACACCCCTCAATTGGTCAGAAACCGGAGAAGGACTTGTCTTTGGGCCTGATATCCTTCATGAAGCAGAAGAGCAAGTCGAGCTTGTCAGAGAGCGTTTGAAGACCGCCAAGTCAAGGCAGAAGAGCTACGCTGACTCACGTCGTAGAGACATAAACTTCCGAGTTGGGGACCATGTCTATCTCCGGGTCACCCCTCTCAAAGGAACCCAGCGCTTCCATGTCAAAGGAAAGCTCGCCCCAACATACATTGGCCCCTTCAAGATCACTGAACGACGGGGAGAAGTGGCTTACCAGTTGGAACTTCCACCTGAACTTTCCGATGTGCACAATGTGTTCCACGTGTCACAACTCCGGAAGTGTCTCCAAGTTCCAGACAAGCCTGATCTTTACAAGGACGTCAATCACCAAGCTATTGACCTTCAACCTGATTTGACTTACCGTGAGAGGCCCATCTGCATTCTGGATGAGGCTGAGCGACGCACTCAAAGCCGCACCATCAAGTACTTCAAGGTCCAATGGAGCAACCACACTGAAGCAGAAGCAACTTGGGAGCGTGAAGACTACCTTAGATCCGAGTTTCCGTATCTCTTTAAAGCCTAGTTTAGGAATCTCGGGGACGAGATTCTTGTAAGGGGGTAGGTCTGTCACACCCTGCATTTTGTAACACTTCATTTGCATTAATAAAGCATGAAAATTTGGACCAACAAAAACTTTTGCATTATTTGGTTTTTATTTGGAATTGGTTTTCTCTCTGTGCTTCTTTTCAAGTGCTCTTTAAAGTCAACTACTCCACCTCTGTACTTCATCTCCTTGCCCCAAACTCCTGCCCAATGACCATGCCATGTGTATAGTGCAATATAGAATTTTCTTACAAAAATAATTTGGCCAGAAAGTATTTTCTAAATTTAGTTTTCCAAAAACCCCTGAATTGAGGTTTGCACTGCAAGTACTTAATTAAGGGCAGTAAAAATCTTTCCAAAAATATATTTGACTCCTACTAGATATAGGATACCCAGAAACCACAAAAATATAATTTTAAAAGTTGTTTTACTATTTTATTTAAAGGATTTTTCTTAAGGCCAGAAATGGTCTTTAATAGGGAAAAATTATTTTATTGTTTTAAAAATATTTGAAAAAAATTAGGGAAACTCAGTGGACATATATTTTCCATATATAAGAGTTTCAACACATGGTCATGTTCAAAATATTATTCAAATCCCTCATAAACCCTTTCTGGATATTTCAAACTTTTGAAATATTTACAAAGGAAATATTCTCCAAAAATTCCAAGAAAATTCTATCATCTCACATATGACATACTTGATGATCTTGACAAGTCTCATGTCATGGAGAATAGTATAACCCCATGAAATCCCCTCAAGACCATTTCTGTCCATTTTGAAGTTTGAGCAACTTTACATTGCCAAACATGACCAAATGTTCTCAAACTTGGTGCACATGCTCCAATGGTCTAATGATGCATCTAGACCAAATGGAACAGGTTGGAGAAGAAGAAATCCTGGTCAAAGTGCCTCAAAACCTATTCTGACCAGAATCAAATTTGTACTACTTTGTACTACCAACTTTTTCTCCATGACCCCAACTTTTGTGAGCTTGATCACATGACCAAATAAGGCCACCACACCAAGTGGTGCATCAAGGAGAAGTGATCTACTCATCTGGATCTACACAAATCCATTCCTGCCCATTTTTAGGGTTTGCAAAAGTTACATTGGCAACTTTGTCCAAATAAGCTCAAAATGGGTGGAAGGACCTAATTATATGTGGCATCTCACCTTGTGGAGTGTCATGGCCAGTGGAAGTCATTAACTTGCCCAAAACATCATCAAACACCTTCTGGCAGAATTTTAGAATGCTAATTCCATCCCCTTCCACTAATCTCCTTGAGCCCATCTTTTTACCAAAACTCCTCCTCGTTCCCCTCTGTCACTTGGATGCTTCCCTGCCCGAGGAAGAAATGATGAGGGAGGGGGAAACCCCATTTGTCTTCTCTGGACAGCAGCTTCTCCCCTCTCTCTCTATCTCCTTCTCTCCCCTCGGCCCTCCAGACCATCCGAGGCTCACTCCTAGTTTTGCCCACACCCCCTACAGCTTCCAGACACTAGTGGACGCGCGCGGACGCGGAAAAGCCGCGGATGCCGGCCAAAGACGCGCTCTGGAGCACGTCATTGCGCTTCCGACCGTTGACGCCGCGTCCCCCGACCACCTCGAGCTTCCCCCGCGCGCCAATCGATGCCCCTCGATGTCCGCTCCACGCCAGCAGGCCGCCCCCTTGCTCCCGCGCCCTCCTCTCTCTCCTGCAGCTCGCGCCAGAACACCGCCCCGCTCGGCCAATGCTCGCGCCACTCCTGTGGCCCGCGTGCAGCTCGCCCCGCTCCTTCTCTCTCTCTCCCTGGCACCCTACACCACTCCCACGAACACCCCCGAGCTCTCCAATCCCTCTCTAACGGCCACCCGAGCCGATCTCGCGGGCACCCGTAGGCCATGCCTACGGTGGACCTCGGCCTGCCCATATAAGGCGACCCCGAGCCCCTCTTTTGCTCCCTGTCGCTCCCCCACACTCCAAATCGACCTCCCGCACCACCCATCCATCCCAGAGCCGCCCGAGCTCGAGATCGAGCTCGAGCTCCGCAGCCTCGGCTCGTCAGCGTTCACGCGGTACAGGCCTCTTCCGCCTCCATTTCTTCTCGATCTGGAACCGCGCGGCCATGCTGACCATTTCCCCTCTCTTTCCCCCTCTTTTTGCAGCCGGGAACGGCCGGATTCATCGACGCCCAAAGCACCTCCGCCGCGTGACCTCGTCGCCGGCAAACCAGGCTGCTCCGGCGACCGTCTCCACCACCACCCGAACGACGACTCCACCCCGAGTCCAACGGTACCACCCGCGCTCCTTCCCGTGCCCTGTATCGCCGCCGGCGAGCTCGTCGTTGCCTTTGGCCGGAGGTAGACGACGACGGCCGTGGGGCCGGCCCGTCAGCCTCACGCCCTGACGGGTGGGATCCACCCGTCAAGTTTAAAACGCGCGCGCGCGCACCGGTTCGGCCGTCGGCTGAAGGCGTATTTCGCCTTTACGCCTTCGACGTGGCGGCCCGCGTGGGCTGGTTTCCCCTCTGGGCCTGCTGCCCGTGGCCTCTCTGGCCCAGTGACACAGCGCCACTTTTCTTTTTCTTTTTCTGTCCCCTTTCCAAAAATTCCACAGGGCAAAATATTTGTCCAAATGAAATGATTCCAACTCTTAAAATCTCAGAATAATCCCACCTATTTATTGATGTAACTTTCATGCACATCCATTACACCTTTTTGCTCTGTTCAAATTTAAATTCGAATTTGAACAATAAAACCTCTATTTGAAAATCTACAACTCTGTTTCCCTAGCTCCAAATTCAAAACCAAGAATTTTCCCCTTCCTAGTTTTCCTCCTAGTATTTTACGAAAATAAGTTGACATTTTTCTGAGCACTTTGACTTTTCTGTTTTTATTATTGTCTTATTTTCCCGTTATTTTCTTGCAACGTTAGATCCCGTATTTGACGAGGTAGCTGAGGAAGAAGGAGGAGCAGGGCCTGAAGACTTTGAAGACCAAGCCAACCAAGGCAAGCAGCCCTTTGACCATGTCTATGAAGCCCCTTTTTATGCATGTCATATGTGTGTAGCTCTTTATTATTGTTGCATCGGAATCATGGTGAGATGGTGAACCACGTGGGTTGGTTTCCTCCGTTATTTCCTCGTTGATACTTGCATTGTGCATGGCCCTACCTTCTCATGAGGGTTATGCCGGTGGGAGTAGATAGGATGCTAAGTAGTGCTACGCAAAAAGGGACGGGGATATGCATGGTGATGGAGACAAAGTATTTTCAAAAGACTTTTCGAAAACCCCATCGGGTGCCACTTATGCCCGAGGGAGATGATGAGATGGGTAACCACTTGATGACGAAGTGGTGTACCAAGGCAAGTGTGTGTTGTTTTCGAAAACGGATTAGATTTAAGATTTGATGATTGTCCCAACCTTACATGCGCGACCACTCTACCCTTATATGGGAAAGGGCATTATTGAGTACCTAGACCGATACTAGCTTGGAGCCCGCATTACTAGTGATGGGGGAGAGTTGGTGCTCTCTCTTGGGACGGGGTCATGCCAGGTAGGGCGGCCATGACCATTTTTATGGGGCACCGGACACACCGTTGGTACCCCGTGCCAGTTGTATGTGATAAGTATGGGAGCCAGGCTCCAAGAAAGTGTTATGTGAAAAGTAGGGCACGGGGGTTACTGCCAATCGAGTGGACTCCATGTTAGTGTCGTCTAGGGAAAGGTAGTGATCGGGTGCTTACCCCGGGTACTTGAGGTACCGCGGGTCGTGGATGACACGGAAGTTCCCCAGATCTAGTGGGTAAAGTGTGCAACCTCTGCAGAGTGTAAAACTATTCGAATAGCCGTGTCCACGTTCAAGGACGGTTGGGCGGTGCTGCTTAAACTATGTCCAGAGTTTTCAACCGTATGTGTGTGAGCTGATAAAACTACTCAGGTCAAGTCAAAGGACTTGACATGATTGAGATGGGTTGGTGCCCACTCTGCTTATGTTAGATGGGTTGGTGCCCACTCTATTTATGTTGATATCTGTAACCAGTCCTCATGGTTACTTGAACTCTCTTGATGCATGCTTTATATAGATGTTGAACATGTCATTGCACTCAAAACTAGCTTTCTGCAAAATTTACCTATATCATGCATTGTTGTACCTTGAACCAAAACATGGGTTGCTTGCGAGTACATTCAAAGTACTCATTGGCTTGCCACTGGTTATTTAATTGACCAGGCATGGAAGAACCGGAGTTCGAAGAAGAGTTCTTTGGAGACGAACATGCGAACTAGGACGTTTCCCAGTCAGAATGCCTGTAGGGTTAAGGCTGATGGCATGGGTTCTACTTATCGACGACGATTTTCTGCTGCTTATGTTTCATTTGATGTTCAGCCCTTAAGGCTTTATCCATGTAAGACTTGACCATAATGGTCACAATTTGTGTAAGACGATATGTATGGATGTAAGACTCTTGTTATTCAGCTTCTGTGTGTTCAGTGAGCATTGATCTCTGGGATCACTGTACACGTGCATTCGGTGATCTCGACTTATGAGTCGGGGTCCCCACACATCACAAACTCATCTCCCTCGCATTTACATTATTTGCCATTCGCCTCTCGTTTTCCTCTCCCCCACTTCACCCTTGCCGTTTTATTCGCCCTCTCTTTCCCAATATCCTCTCTCTCTTTCGCTTGCCTTTTTTTTGCTTGTGTGTTGGATTACTTGTCGCGATGGCGCAAGATAATACCAAATTGTGTGATTTCTCCAATACCAATAATAATGATTTCCTCAGTACTCCGATTGCTCCTCTTAATGATGTTGAGTCTTGTGAAATCAGTACTGCTTTGCTGAATCTTGTTATGAAAGATCAATTCACCGGCCTTCCTAGTGAATATGCCACTACCCATCTAAACAACTTAGTTGATTTGTGTGAGATGCAAAAGAAGAAAGATACGGATAATGATATTGTTGAATTGAAGTTATTTCCGTTTTCACCTAGAGATTGTGCTAAAGTTTGGTTTTCGTGTTTGCCTAAAAATAGTATTGATTCATGGAAAAAGTGCAAAGATGCTTTTTTAAGTATTTTCCTCCTGCTAAGATCATAACTCTTAGGAACGATATTATGAATTTTAAACAACTTGATCATGAGCATGTTGCCCAATCTTGGGAAACAATGAAATTGATGATTTGCAATTGCCCTACTCATGGTCTGAATTTATGGATGATCATACAAATTTTTTATGCCGGATTGAATTTTGCTTCCAGAAATCTTTTAGATTCGGCTGCGGGAGGCATGTTTATGGAAATCACCTTAGGAGATGCAACAAAACTCCTTGATAATATTATGGCTAATTATTCTCAATGGCACACCAAAATATCTACTAGTAAAAAACTGCATGCTATAGAAGAAATTAATGTTTTGAGTGGAAAGATGGATGAACTTATGAAATTGTTTGCTACTAACAGTGCTCCTATTGATCCCAATGATATGCCTTTGTCTAATTTGATTGAGAATAATAATGAATCTATGGATGTGAATTTTGTTGGTAGGAATAACTTTGGGAACAATGCTTATAGAGGAAACTTTAATCCTAGACCGTTCCCTAGTAATTCCTCCAATAATTATGGAAATTCCTGTTGGGGAACGTAGTAATTTCAAAAAAATTCCTATGCACACGCAAGATCATGGTGATGCATAGCAACGAGAGGGGGAGTTTATCAACGCGGTTGATGTAGTCGTACGTCTTCACGGTCCGACCGATCCAAGTACCGAACGCACGGCACCTCCGAGTTATGCACACGCTCAGCTCGATGACGTCCTCACCTTCTCAATCCAGCAAGACGGGCGAAGTAGTAGATGAGTTCCGGCAGCACGACGGCGTGGTGACGGTGTTGGTGAGGAACAATCTCCGCAGGGCTTCGCCTAAGCACTACGAAAACTATGACAAAGGATAAACTAGAGGGGACAGAGTTGCCGGCACATGGCTTGGTGTTTCTTGATGTGTCTTTGGTGCTAGCCCTGCCACTCTATTTATATGTTGAGCCTTGGGGTCGAAACTGGGAGTAAAAGCCTCCACAAAGTCGGTTTCACCCGAAAGGCAAGAGTCCTTCTCGGACTCCAGGGCCAGACGCCAGGGTTCCCGGCGTCTGGACCCAGACGCCCGGGACCCTGGCGTCTAGCCCCTGGACTCCGCAAAACTTTCTTTTGCGTTTTCCAAAAACCTTGTGGGCTTTCCCCTTTGTCCCAAATAACGTGTGCTCGTACCCAAACATTTCGGGAAACATCCGGAACCCCTTCCGGTGAATTCCGGAATCCTTCCGGAGACCAAACAACATTATTCCATATATTAAACTTCATCTTCGGACCATTCCGGAGTTCCTCATCATGTTCGTGATCTCATTTGGGGCTCCGAACAACATTCGGTTACCAAACTACATAACTCATATAATACTATATCGTCAACGAACGTTAAGCGTGCGGACCCTACGGGTTCGAGAACTATGTAGACATGACCGAGATATCTCTCTGGTCAATAACCAATAGCGGAACCTGGATGTGCATATTGGCTCCTACATATTCTACGAAGATCTTTATCGGTCAAACCGCATAACAACATACGTTGTTCCCTTTGTCATCGGTATGTTACTTGCCCGATATTCGATCATCGGTATCTCAATACCTAGTTCAATCTCGTTACCGGCAAGTCTCTTTACTCGTTACGTAATGCATCATTCCGTAACTAACTCATTAGCTACATTGCTTGCAAGGCTTATAGTGATGCGCATTACCGAGAGGGCCCAGAGATACCTCTTTGACAATCGGAGTGACAAAACCTAATCTTGAAATACGCCAACTCAACATGTACCTTTGGAGACACCTGTAGAGCTCCTTTATAATTACCCAGTTACGTTGTGACGTTTGGTAGCAGACAAAGTGTTCCTTCGGTAAACGGGAGTTGCATAATCTCATAGTTGTAGGAACATGTATAAGTCATGAAGAAAGCAATAGCAACATACTAAACGATCAAGTGCTAAGCTAACGGAATGGGTCATGCCAATCACATCATTCTCCTAATGATGTGATCCCATTAATCAAATGACAACTTATGTCTATGGTTAGGAAACATAACCATCTTTGATTAATGAGCTAGTCAAGTAGAGGCATACTAGTGACGTTAAGTTTGTCTATGTATTCACACATGTATCATGTTTCCGGTTAATACAATTCTAGCATGAATAATAAACATTTATCATGATATGAGGAAATAAATAATAACTTTATTATTTCCTCTAGGGCATATTTCCTTCAGTCTCCCACTTGCGCTAGAGTCAATAATCTAGATTACACAGTAATGATTCTAACACCAATGGAGTCTTGGTGTTGATCATGTTTTGCTTGTGGAAGAGGCTTAGTCAACGGGTCTGCAACATTCAGATCCGTATGTATGTTGCAAGTCTCTATGTCTCCCACCTGGACTTGGTCCTGGATGGAATTCAAGCATCTCTTAATGTGCTTGGTCCTCTTGTGAAATCTGGATTCCTTTGCCAAGGTGATTGCACCAGTATTGTCACAGAAGATCTTCATTGGTCCCGATGCACTAGGTATGACACCTAGATCGGAAATGAACTCTTTCATCCAGACTCCCTCATTTGCTGCTTCCGAAGCAGCTATGTACTCCGCTTCGCATGTAGATCCCGCCATGACGCTTTGTTTAGAACTGCACCAACTGACAGCTCCACCGTTCAATATAAACACGTATCCGGTTTGCGATTTAGAATCGTCCGGATCAGTGTGAAAGCTTGCATCGACGTAACCTTTTACGACTAGCTCTTTGTCACCTCCATAAACGAGAAACATATCCTTAGTCCTTTTCAGGTATTTCAAGATATTCTTGACCGCTGTCCAATGATCCACTCCTGGATTACTATGGTACCTCCCTGCTAAACTTATTGCTAACCATACATCAGGTCTGGTACACAACATTGCATACATGATAGAGCCTATGGCTGAAGCATAGGGAACATCTTTCATTTTCTCTCTATCTTCTGTTGTGGTCGGGCATTGAGTCTGACTCAACTTCACACCTTGTAATATAGGCAAGAACCATTTCTTTGCCTAATCCATTTTGAACTTTTTCAAAACTTTATCAAGGTATGTACTTTGTGAAAGTCCAATTAAGTGTCTTGATCTATATCTATAGATCTTGATGCCCAATATGTAAGCAGCTTCACCGAGGTCTTTCATCAAAAAACTTTTATTCAAGTATCCCTTTATGCTATCCAGAAATTCTATATCATTTCCAATTAACAATATGTCATCTACATATAATATCAAAAATGCTACAGAGCTTCCACTCACTTTCCTGTAAATACATGCTTCCCCAAAAGTTTGTATCAAACCATATGCTTTCATCACACTATCAAAGCGTCTATTCCAACTCCGAGAGGCTTGCACCAGTCCATAAATGGATCGCTGGAGCTTGCACACTTTGTTAGCACCTTTTGGATCGACAAAACTTTTCAGTTGAATCATATACAACTCTTCTTCTAGAAATCCATTCAGGAATGCAGTTTTGACATGCATTTGCCATATTTCATAATCATAAAATGCGGCAATTGCTAACATGGTTCGGACAGACTTAAGCATCGCTACGGGTGAGAAAGTCTCATCGTAGTCAACCCCTTGAACTTGTCGAAAACCTTTCGCAACAAGTCAAGCTTTGTAGACAGTTACATTACCATCAGTGTCAGTCTTCTTCTTGAAGATCCATTTATTCTAGATGGCTTGTCGATCATCGGGCAAGTCAACCAAAGTCCATACTTTGTTCTCATACATGGATCCCATCTCAGATTTCATGGCCTCAAGCCATTTTGTGGAATCTGTGCTCATCATCGCTTCCTCATAGTTCGTAGGTTCGCCATGGTCAAGTAACATGACTTCCAGAATAGGATTACCATACCACTATGGTGCGGACCTTACTCTGGTTGACCTACGAGGTTCGGTAGTAACTTGATCTGAAGTTTCATGATCATTATCATTAGCTTCCTCACTAATTGGTGTAGTTGTCACAGGAACCGGTTCTTGTGATGAACTACTTTCCAATAAGGGAGCAGGTACAGTTACCTCATCAAGTCCTACTTTCCTCCCACTCACTTCTTTCAAGAGAAACTCCTTCTCTAGAAAGGATCCGAATTTAGCAACAAAAATCTTGCCCTCAGATCTGTGATAGAAGGTGTACCCAATAGTCTCTTTTGGGTATCCTATGAAGACACATTTCTCTGATTTGGGTTCGAGCTTATCTGGTTGAAGTTTCTTCACATAAGCATCGCAGCCCCAAACTTTCAGAAACGACAACTTTGGTTTCTTGCCAAACCATAGTTCATAAGGCGTCGTCTCAACGGATTTTGATGGTGCCCTATTTAACGTCAATGCGGCCGTCTCTAAAGCATAACCCCAAAATGATAGCGGTAAATCAGTAAGAGACATCATAGATCACACCATATCTAGTAAAGTACGATTACGACGTTCGGACACACCATTTTGTTGTGGTGTTTCGGGTGGCATGAGTTCCGAAACTATTCCGCATTGCTTCAAATGTAAACCAAACTCATAACTCAAATATTCTCCTCCACGATCAGATCATAGAAATTTTATTTTCTTGTTATGATGATTTTCCACTTCACTCTGAAATTCTTTGAACTTTTCAAATGTTTCAGACTTGTGTTTCATCAAGTAGATATACCCATATCTGCTAAAATCATCTGTGAAGGTGAGAAAATAACGATACCCGCCGCAAGCCTCAATATTCATTGGACCACATACATCAGTATGTATGATTTCCAACAAATCAGTTGCTCGCTCCATAGTTCCGGAGAACGGCGTTTTAGTCATCTTGCCCATGAGGCACGGTTCGCAAGTACCAAGTGATTCATAATCAAGTGATTACAGAAGTCCATCAGTATGGAGTTCCTTCATGCGCTTTACACCAATATGACCCAAATGGCAGTGCCACAAATAAGTTGCGCTATCATTATCAACTCTGCATCTTTTGGCTTCAAAATTATGAATATGTGTATCACTACTATCGAGATTTAATAAAAATAGACCACTCTTCAAGGGTGCATGACCATAAAAGATATTACTCATATAAATAGAACAACCATTATTCTCTGATTTAAATGAATAACCGTCTCGCATCAAATAAGATACAGATATAATGTCCATGCTCAACGCTGGCACCAAATAACAATTATTCAGGTCTAAAACTAATCCTGATGGTAGATGTAGAGGTAGCGTGCCGACCGCGATCACATCGACTTTGGAACCATTTCCTACGCGCATCGTCACCTCGTCCTTAGCCAATCTTTGCTTAATCCGTAGTCCCTGTTTCAAGTTGCAAATATTAGCAACAGAACCAGTATCAAATACCCAGGTGCTACTGCGAGCATTAGTAAGGTACACATCAATAACATGTATATCACATATACCTTTGTTCACCTTGCCATCCTTCTTATCCGCCAAATACTTGGGGCAGTTCCGCTTCCAGTGTCCAGTCTGCTTGCAGTAGAAGCACTTAGTCTCAGGCTTAGGTCCAGATTTGGGTTTCTTCTCTTGAGCAGCAACTTTCTTGCTGTTCTTCTTGAAGTTCCCCTTCTTCTTCCCTTTACCCTTTTTCTTGAAACTGGTGGTCTTATTGACCATCAACACTTGATGCTCCTTCTTGATTTCTACCTCCGCAGCCTTTAGCATTGCGAAGAGCTCGGGAATAGTCTTGTCCATCCCTTGCATATTATAGTTCATCACGAAGCTCTTGTAGCTTGGTGGCAGTGATTGAAGAATTCTGTCAATGAAACTATAATCAGGAAGATTAACTCCCAGTTGAATCAAGTGATTATTCTACCCAGACATTTTGAGTATATGTTCACTGACAGAACTATTCTCCTCCATCTTAAAGCTATAGAACTTATTGGAGACTTCATATCTCTTAATCTGGGCATTTGCTTGAAATATTAACTTCAACTCCTGGAACATCTCATATGCTCCATGACGTTCAAAACGTCGTTGAAGTCCCGGTTCTAAGCCGTAAAGCATGGCACACTGAACTATCGAGTAGTCATCAGTTTTGCTCTGCCATACGTTCTTAACGTCATCAGTTGCATCTGCAGCAGGCCTGGCACCCAGCGGTGCTTCCAGGACGTAATTCTTCTGTGCAGCAATGAGGATAATCCTCAAGTTACATACCCAGTCCGTGTAATTGCTACCATCATCTTTCAACTTAGCTTTCTCAAGGAACGCATTAAAGTTCAACGGAACAACAGCATGAGCCATCTATCTACAACAAACATAGACAAGCAAAATACTATCAGGTACTAAGTTTTTAAGTTCAATTAATCATATTACTTAAGAACTCCCACTTAGACAGACATCTCTCTAGTCATCTAAGTGATCACGTGATCCAAATCAACTAAACCATGTCCGATCATCACGTGAGATGGAGTAGTTTTCAATGGTGAACATCACTATGTTGATCATATCTACTATATGATTCATGTTCGACCTTTCGGTCTCCGTTTACTGAGGCCATATCTGTATATGCTAGGCTCGTCAAGTTTAACTTGAGTATTCCGCGTGTGCATTTGTTTTACACCCGTTGTATTTGAATGTAGAGCCTATCACACCCGATCATCACGTGGTGTCTCAGCACGAAGAACTTTTGCAACGGTGCATACTCAGGGAGAACACTTCTTGATAATTAGTGAGAGATCATCTTAAAATGCTACCTTCAAACAAATCAAGATAAGATGCATAAAGGATAAACATCACATGCAATCAATATAAGTGATATGATATGGCCATCATCATCTTGTGCTTGTGATCTCCATCTCCGAAGCACAGTCATGATCACCATCGTCACTGGCGCGACACCTTGATCTCCATTGGAGCATCGTTGTCGTTTACGCCATCTATTGCTTCTACGACTATCGCTACCGCTTAGTGATAAAGTAAAGCAATTACAGGGCATTTGCATTTCATACAATAAAGCGACAACCATATGGCTCCTGCCAGTTGCCGATAACTTCGGTTACAAAACATGATCATCTCATACAATAAAATATAGCATCACGTCTTGACCATATCACATCACAACATGCCACGCAAAAACAAGTTAGACATCCTCTACTTTGTTGTTGAAAATTTGACGTGGCTGCTAAGGGCTGAGCAAGAACCGTTCTTACCTACGCATCAAAACCACAACGATAGTTCGTCAAGTTAGTGCTGTTTTAACCTTCGCAAGGACCGGGCGTAGCCACATTTGGTTCAACTAAAGTTGGAAGAACAGACACCCGCCAGCCACCTGTGTGCAAAGCACGTCGGTAGAACAAGTCTCGCGTAAGCGTACGCGTAATGTCGGTCCGGGCCGCTTCATCCAACAGTACCGCCGAACCAAAATATGACATGCTGGTAAGCAGTATGACTTGTATCGCCCACAACTCACTTGTGTTCTACTCGTGCATATAACATCTACGCATAAAACCTGGCTCGGATGCCACTGTTGGGGAACTTAGTAATTTCAAAAAATACCTACGCACACGCAAGATCATGGTGATGCATAACAACTGGAGGGGGAGTGTATCTTCATACCCTTGAAGATTGCTAAGCGGAAGCGTTTATCAACGCGGTTGATGTAGTCGTACATCTTCACGATCCGACCGATCCAAGTACCGAACGCACGGCACCTCCGAGTTCTGCACACGTTCAGCTCGATGACGTCCTCGCCTTCTCGATCCAGCAAGATGGGCGAAGTAGTAGATGAGTTCTGGCAGCACGACGGCGTGGTGACGGTGTTGGTGAGGAACAATCTCCGCAGGGCTTCGCCTAAGCACTACAGAAACTATGACGGAGGATAAACTAGAGGGGACGGGGTTGCCTGCACATGGCTTGGTGTTTCTTGATGTGTCTTTGGTGCTAGCCCTGCCCCTCTATTTATATGTTGAGCCTTGGGGTCGAAATTTGGAGTAAAAGCCTCTACAAAGTTGGTTTCACCCGAAAGGCAAGAGTCCTTCTCGGACTCCAGGGCCAGACGCCAGGGTTCGCGATGTCTGGACGCAGACGCCAGGGACCCTGGCGTCTGGCCCCTGGAGTCCACAAAACTTTCTTTTGCCCATTCCAAAAACCTTGTGGGCTTTCCCTTTGGCCCAAATAACGTGTTCTCGTACCCAAACATTTCGGGAAACATCCGGAACCCCTTCCGGTGAATTCCGGAACCCTTCCGGAGACCAAACAACATTATTCCATATATTAAACCTCATCTCCGGACCATTCCGGAGTTCGTCGTCATGTTTGTGATCTCATTCAGGACTCCGAACAAGATTCGGTTACCAACATACATAACTCATATAATACTATATCGTCAACAAACGTTAAGCGTGGGGACCCTATGGGTTCGAGAACTATATAGACATGACCGAGACATCTCTCTGGTCAATAACCAATAGTGGAACCTAGATGCCCATATTGGGTCCTACATATTCTACGAATATCTTTATCGGTCAAACCGCATAACAACATACGTTGTTCCCTTTGTCATCGGTATGTTACTTGCTCGAGATTCGATCGTCGGTATCTCAATACCTAGTTCAATCTCGTTACCGACAAGTCTCTTTACTCGTTACGTAATGCATCATTCCATAACTAACTAATTAGCTACATTGATTTCAAGGCTTATAGTGATGTGCATTACCGAGAGGGCCCAGAGATACCTCTCTGACAATCGGAGTGACTAAACCTAATCTCGAAATACGCCAACTCAACATGTACCTTTGGAGACACCTGTAGAGCTCCTTTATAATCACCCAGTTAAGTTGTGATGTTTGGTAGAACACAAAGTGTTCCTCCGGTAAACGGGAGTTGCATAATCTCATAGTTGTAGGAACATGTATAAGTCATGAAGAAAGCAATAGCAACATACTAAACGATCAAGTGCTAAGCTAACGGAATGGGTCATGTCAATCACATCATTCTCCTAATGATGTGATCCCATTAATCAAATGACAACTTATGTCTATGGTTAGGAAACATAACCATCTTTGATTAATGAGCTAGTCAAGCAGAGGCATACTAGTGACATTAAGTTTGTCTATGTATTCACACATGTATCATGTTTCCGGTTAATACAATTCTAGCATGAATAATAAACATTTATCATGATATGAGGAAATAAATAATAACTTTATTATTACCTCTAGGGTATATTTCCTTAAATTCCTACAATAATTTTTATGGTAATTTTAATAAGATGCCCTCCGATTTGAGAATAGTGTGAAAGAATTTATGATCTCTCAAAAGAATTTTAATGCCTTGCTTGAAGAAAAATTGCTCAAAGTTGATGATTTGGCTAGGAACGTTGATAGACTCTCGCTTGATATTGATTCTTTGAAACTTAGATCTACTCCTCCTAAGCATGATATCAATGAGTCTCTCAAAGCTATGAGAATTTCCATTGATGAGTGCAAGGAAATAACCGCTCGATTGCGTGCTAAGAAAGATTGCTTTATAAAGGCGTGTTTTTCTAGTTTCCATGAAAATAATGATGAAGATCTTAAAGTTATTGATGTATCCCCTATTAGATCTTTGTTTTGCAATATGAATCTTAATAATGATGGGACTGGAGATGAGTCAACTTTAGTTAAAAGGCGTCCCAATGATTCAGAGTTTTTAGATCTTGATGCTAAATTTGGTAAAAGTGGGATTGGAGAGGTCAAGACTTTAAATAGCATTCAACCCACTATCTTGGATTTCAAGGAATTTAATTATGATAATTGTTCTTTAGAAGATTGTATTTCCTTGTTGCAATCCATTGTGAATTCTCCTCATGCTCATAGTCAAAATAAAGCTTTTACCAAACATATCGTTGATGCCTTGATGCAATCTTTTGATGAAAAACTTAATTTGGAAGTTTCTATACCTAGAAAACTTTATGATGAGTGGGAACCTACTATAAAGATTAAAATTAAATATCATGAGTGTTATGCTTTATGTGATTTGGGTGCTAGTGTTTCCATGATTTCAAAAAAGTTTATATGATATTCTAGGTTTCCATGATCTTGATGATTGCTCTTTAAATTTGCAGCTTGCGGATTCCACCATTAAAAAGCCAATGGGAAGGATCAATTATGTTCTCATTGTTGCAAATATAAATTTGGCGCCCGTAGATTTTATCGTTCTTGATATAGATTGCAATCTTTCTTGCCCTATTATTCTTGGTAGACCTTTCCGTAGAACGATTGGTGCGATTATTGATATGAAGGAAGGGAATAATAGATTCCAATTTCCATTGAGCAAAGGCATGGATCACTTTCCAATAAAGAAAGTTAAATTACCTTATGAATCTATCATGCGAGCTACTTATGAATTAAGTGCCAAAGATGGCAGTACTTAGATCTATCCTCGCTTTTATGCCTAGCTAGGGGCGTTAAACGATAGCGCTAGTTGGGAGACAACCCAATTTTATTTGTGTTTTTTGTTTTTATTTCTGTTTAGGAATAAATTTTGCATCTACCTTCTGTTTAGATGTGTTTTTATGTTTAATTAGTGCTTGTTCGAAGTAGAACCTATAGGATAACCTATGGTGATAGTTAATTTGATTCTGCTGAAAACCAGAAACTTTGCGCGCACGACCATAATTTTGTTAATTCACAGAAACGTGCTTTTGCATTGATTCATTTTTCTGTAGATCAATAGACAAATTTCCCAGGACTTCCTATTTTGTTAGGATTTTTAAGGTTACAGAAGTTTTCGAGAGTTACAGATTTCTACATATTGTTCTGTTTTTGACAGATTTTGTTTTTCGTGTGTTGTTTGCTTATTTTGATGCATCTATGGCTAGTATGTAAGGGTATGAACCATAGAGAACTTGGAATAAAGTAGGTTTAACACCAATATAAATAAAGAATGAGTTCATTATAGTACCTTCTGTGGTGGTTTTTCTTTCTTTCACTAACAGAGCTTATGAGATTTCCTGTTGAGTTTTGTGTTGTGAAGTTTTCAAGTTTTGGGTAAAGATTTGATGGATTATGGAATAAGGAGTGGAAAGAGCCTAAGCTTGGAGATGCCCATGGCACCCCAAGATATTCAAGAATATCCAAAAGCCTAAGCTTGGGGATGCCCTTGGAAGGCATCCCCTCTTTCGTCTTCGTTTATCGGTAACTTTAGTTGGAGCTATATTTTTATTCGCCACATCATATGTGTTTTGCTTGGAGCATCTTGTGTTATATTAGTCTTTGCTTTTTAGTTTTCCACAATCATCCTTGCTGTACACACCTTTTGGGAGAAGCCCACTTGATTATAATTTATTAGAATACGCTATGTGCTTCACTTATATCTTTTGAGCTAGATAGTATTTGCTCTAGTGCTTCACTTATATCTTTTAGAGCATGGCGGTGGCTAAATTTTGAAGAAATTGTTTATCTCTCATGCTTCGCTTATATTATTTTGAGAGACTTTTAGAACAGCATGGTATTTGCTATGGTTATAAATTTGGTCCTAGAATGATGAGCATCCAAGTTGAGTCATGCTAGTGGATAATTATGAAATATGGAGGTAGGATCAATTTGATGCTTGATAATTGTTTTGAGATATGGAGGTAGTAATGTTAGAGTCATGCTAGTGGATAATTATGAAATTGAGAAATACTTGTGTTGAAGTTGGCAAGTCCCGTAGGATGCACGTATGGTAAAAGTTGTGTGACAAATTTGTTGCATGAGGTGCTCTTTTGAGTGTCTTCTTTATGAGTGGCAGTCGAGGACGAGCGATGGTATTTTCCTACCAATCTATCCCTCTAGGAGCATGCGTAGTAGTAGTTTGCTTCGAGGGCTAAGTAGACTTTTGCAATAATTATATGAGTTCTTTATGACTAATGTGAGTCCATGGATATACGCACACTCACCCTTCCACTTTTCTAGCCTCTATATACCGCGCAACTTTCGCCGGTATCATGAACCTATTATTTACCTTCCTCAAAACAGCCACCATACCTACCTATTATGGCATTTCCATGGCCATTCCGAGATATATTGCCATGCAACTTTCCAATGTTCCATTATTGTGACAGGCTCCATCATTGTCATATTGCTCTTTGCATGATCATGTAGTTGACATTGTATTCGTGGCAAGGCCACCCTCATAATTTTCATACATGTCACTCTTGATTCATTGCATATCCCGGTAAACACCGCTGAAGGCATTCATATAGAGTCATATTTTGTTCTAAGTGTTGAGTTGTAATTCTCGAGTTGTAAATTAATAAAAGTGTGATGATCTTCATTATTAGAGCATTGTCCCAAGTGAGGAAAGGATGATGAAGACTATGATTCCCCCACAAGTCGGGATGAGACTTCAGACTTTAAACTAAAAAATAAATAAAAAAAGAGGCCAAAGAGCCCACCAAATAAAAAAAAGAGAAAGGCCAAAAAAAATGAGAGAAAAAGCGAGAAGGGACAATGATACTATCTCTTTTTCCACACTTGTGCTTCATAATAGCACCATGATCTTCATGATAGAGAGTCTCTTGTGTTGTCACTTTCATATACTAGTGGGGAATTTTCATTATTGAACTTGGCTTGTATATTCCAATGATGGGCTTCCTCAAAACGCCCTAGGTCTTGGTGAGCAAGCGAGTTGGATGCACACCCACTTAGTTTCTTTTGTTGAGCTTTCATATATTTATAGCTCTAGTGCATCCGTTGCATGGCAATCCCTACTCACTCACGTTGATATCTATTGATGGGCATCTCCATAGACCGTTGATACGCCTAGTTGATGTGAGACTAACTTCTCCCTTTTTGTCCTCCCAACCACCACCATATACCACCATAGTGCTATGTCCATGGCTTGCACTCATGTATTGCATAAGAGTTGAAAAATGCTGAAGCGTGTTAAAAAGTATGAACCAATTGCTCGGCTCGTCATCGGGGTTGTACATGATGGGAGTATTTTGTGTAATGAAAATGAAGCATGGCCTAACTATATGATTTTGTAGGGATAAGCTTTCTTTGGCTATGCTATTTAGATAGGACATGATTATTTGTTAGTATGCTTCGAAGTATTACTATTTTTATGTTTTATAAGCTTTTATCTTGAATTATTTGGATCTTAACAATCATGCCACAATAAAGAAAACTACATTGAGAATTATGCTAGGTAGCATTCCACATCAAAAATTCTGTTTTTATCATTTACCTACTCGAGGACGAGCAGGAATTAAGCATGGGGATGCTTGATATGTCTCCAACATATCTATAATTTTTTATTGTTCCATGCTATTATATTACCTGTTTTGGATGTTTATGGGCTTTACTTTACACTTATATATCATTTTTGGGACTAACCTACTAACTGGAGGCCCAGCCTGTACTGCTGTTTTTTTGCCTATTTCAGTGTTTCGAAGAAAAGGAATATCAAACGGAGTCCAAACGGAATGAAACCTTCGGGAGCATGATTTTTGGAACAAACATGATCTAGAGGACCTGGAGTGGAAGTCAAGAAGCAGCCGAGGCGGCCACGAGGGTGGAGGGCGCGCCCCTGTCAGTGTCAAAACCGGCGGATCTCGGGTAGGGGGTCCCGAACTGTGCGTCCAAGGCTAATAGTAACAGGAGGCGGTGGACACGATGTTTACCCAGGTTTGGGCCCTGTCGATGGAGGTAATACCCTACTTCCTGCTTGATTGATCTTGATGATATGAGTATTACAAGATCTGATCTACCACGAGATCGTAGAGGCTAAACCCTAGAAGCTAGCCTATGATTATGATTGTTGTTGTCCTACGGACTAAACCCTCCGGTTTATATAGACATCGGAGGGGGCTAGGGTTACACAGAGTCGGTTACAGAGAAGGAGATCTACATATCCGAATTGCCAAGCTTGCCTTCCACGCAAAGGAGAGTCCCATCCGGACACGGGACGAAGTCTTCAGTCTTGTATCTTCATAGTCCAACAGTCCGGCCAATGTATATAGTACGGCTGTCCGAGGACCCCTTAATCCAGGACTCCCTCAATAGCCCCCGAACCAGGCTTAGATGACGATGAGTCCGGCGCGCAGATTGTCTTCGGCATTGCAAGGCGGGTTCTTCTCCAAATTCTCCAGAGTATCTGTCGTAGCGAGCAACGTCCGGCTCCTCATCAACGTCGCACTCGTCGGCTTCTATGATTGAATAATGGCTATCTCGACGTGTCGGGCCAATGTGAGAAGTCGGGGCATTTTTTCATTTGCCACCTTGACCATGCAAGTAAATCGTCTATTTAAAGAGTTGAGGATCCCCAGATCCAAATCACACCATCTCCTCCCAGCGAGTATCCATCAGAGCGCACCCGGAAGAAACCATCCCATAATGGCCGGCCATCGCAGCTCCTCCTCTCGCTCCCGTAGCACTAGGCCAGGCGATTGGGAGAAATGTTCTGTCCCCCAGAGCCGATTAGTAGAGTTGCAGACCAAGGGGTTTCTCCTGGCTGCTTACATGGTCCCCGTCCGAGCTGGACTAGCCACTTATAATGGCGGGGAGCAAGCGGAGAGTTCTCCAAACCCATCCAAGGGGGATTCCAATCCATCCTTTCCTCCACGGGCTCCTGGAGTTCTACGGCCTCCAGCTGCATAACTTTACCCCAGCCTCCAAACTGCATATCGCAGGCTATGTCGCCTTCTGTGAGCTATTTCTGGGTTGCGAAGCTCATTTCAAGCCGTGGAAGAGGCTATTCTGCCTCATACCCCGCACTCAGGAGGGGTCGGTACATCAAGTAGGCGGAGCCGAAATATGGCGCATCGCCGGGACCGGATACCTGTCCGGTACCCCGAAGAAGACATCTGAAGACTGCCTTCGGAGTGGTTCTACATGAAGGACGTCCCTCTTCCGGACCATATTTGGAAGGGCCTTCCCGAGTTTGTAAATGCCTCATTAAAGAAACGCCACAGCTAGTGCCCCGGAGCCCGCAGGAGGAAGATAGCAGAGAAATCCTTTTCCTGTTGAACAGGATAAAGACGCTGGCCAAATCAGGACTGACAATAATTGAGGTTATGTCCCTATGTATAATTAGGGGAGTGCAGCCACTTCAATATCAGGGGAAATGCATGTGGCACTTCAATGGGGAAAACGATGCCACCCGCTGTGGCCGTAAAGGTCCGGACTCCGCCGCTGCTCTGGCGAAGATTCTGTCCGATTTGTACAAAGGAGAAGAAGAGGAGTTCATCTGTATCAAACCGCGGGATGGATTCTCCATGTACAACCCCCCAAGCTGGGTGAGCTGTTATCTTTTATTTCAGTCTTTCCCTTATTTTTTAGCACAAATGTTTACCTTGTCAATTCATAGCGGGAACTGCAAAAAGCTATGAGGGAGGTTCACAGCCCGTCTCCAAAGCCAGAGGATCCCAACCGGGCCCTTGACTCTGGACTCAAAGAAGATCCGGACACATTTGTGGAGCTTGTCGACAGGACATTTTATTAGTTAAGTTGCGACGGTGCGTTGGTGGCCATCATAGATGATTATCCTGGCCTACTCCCCGTATCACGTGTAAGTAAGACCGGAGTCCCAACTTCCAAAAAGGAATCCCTCTTTGCGCCTTACCCACCGCACATGTATTGCGTTTTACAGGGAAGGCCATCGGGACACCATGTCGAACCCGCTGTGACTCGTCAACAAGGGGCACCGAAGCCGGGTAGGCTCAAAAGGAAGGCGGTCAGGACCGATACGCTGTTGCAAAGGTATGTTTAAAAACCTGCCACAAACTTGTCATCATTAAAATATAACAATGACCATTGCCTCGTGCCAGAAAAAGCGCTCGCCGGACTATATCCGGAGAGCCTGCCGACCGCGCCTCCACCAGCCGGACTCCGAGGCCAGACTCAAGGGCGGAGGTCGAAGCGGGGACAACGTCGGACGATCCACCTACAAAGGATGCAGATAGATTTTCTGCCACAAACTCCGAAGTGGAGAGCGCCATGAATCATAGGCGTCGACGGGCCGCACTACGCGACCCCAATTTCTCTGAGGAGGTGTTCAGTGCCTTCAACTTGGGGGAAGCGTACATCCGGGCTGCTCAAGATGGCCTCGCCAGAGCCACGGATCAGTACGTAAAGGATATACGGGTAAGAAAATTTGATAAGTATGTATATCAGTAGCCCCTGAGACTTGAAACAGTTGGCACAACTGATTTAAGGATCCTCGTGTGCGTAGGCTCTAACAGAGAAGAATACCAAGCTGTCTAAAGAGCTGGAGGAGTGCAAAGCCCAACTGCGGGCCGCAACTGCCGGAATGGAGGAGTCCACGAGGGCCCCATCTGGTAATACTTGTTTTGATCAAAAATGATGTAATGGCGTGTACCAGTTAGTATTCGGCATAAATGCAAATCTAACAATGGATTCTGCAGACAATCCTTGAGGCGATTCGGAGATCGTAACAGAGGATGAGAAACATGCTCAACGATAGCTGAAGGCTGGCGAGCGTGTGCTTACAAAGGTTATACAGGAGAAAAATAATCTCCAGGACGTGAACATCCGACTGGACGTCCAATTAAAGGATCTTCGGGCCTAGCTTGCTTACTCCGTGAAGGAGAATAAGAGGCTTCGACACGGCATATTTAGTAAGTGCTCTTAACGAACCACTATAAAGTTCGGTGAAGAAGCGTGCTAACAGAATTATGTCTGTAGGTATGTTGACAGGTCATCCCGAAGAAGAGATGCCCGGATCTGTCGGCGATCTTCTGCAGGAGCTCTCACAACTGCACGAACAAGTTCGGCAGGTGATGCAAGGCATTGCCCAGGCCTTGTGGCCATCCGCCTCCCTGCCAGGAGGCATGGGGGAGCTTGTGGAGATGCTCAAGGGAGCGTGGTGGCACTTCTGATTATGGAAGATATCGGCCTGCCGACAAGGCGCAAGGGAAGCCTGGGCCATGGTGAAGACGCGATACACCAAGGCTGACCCGAACCACATGGCCGAGGTCGGACCTGTAGGGTCAGACAGGAAAGAGATCCCTGCAAATATGGTGTATGACCAGGTAGCACTAGCCGCTAAGTATTCCCAACAGGACTGTAGGCTAGACAGCCAGTTGGATGGTATAGAAGAAGAATTTAGTCAGTCTAAGTGACTTTGTACTTAGAGGATACATTTTGTCCCTAGCCGGATTGTAAATCATTTGTCTTGGCGGACCTTTTCGCTTCAACCTCTGGACCCGACAGTCCAGAGTGTATCCGAATACCCACTCGGTTATGTCAAAACCGGGGCACGCGTGGAAACCAGGCGTAGGGGTCATAAGTGCTTGAACAGACAAGTACCCAACTAGTTATGTTATATTACATGGGTAGTAAGAAACATCTTCCAGGGAGAATAGTTCCGTTAAGGTTTCCTTTCCCTGGGTGTGCATGCGTTAATGCGCATGTCCGAACCGCGAAAAATTACACAAGATATAAGCATCTGGGGGCATGTTTTGTAATAGGTAAAAGACATCTTTTGTTCACCAACCAAATATTCCCTTAAGAATGCTAGCTTTCGGCTTCACCCAGCCTAAGGTACACATCCGGCTGACTCAGCAGTAACAATCGCAGAAGTGCTCCCCTTATGCCCTAGCCAAATTTACGGGAATGTAGGGCATAAACACAAGAGCCAGGCAACCCAGCTTGGCTAAAACTTAAGTCATATCGATGCATATAGTGGTGAAAAAGGGCACATATGGAGGAGTAACACATATGTGGCGGGCATAAAGCCCAGAAGATAGTTAAACTTCTGTATAAGAAGCCCCTAGGTATATTGAGCGCGCATAGCGCGGCAGGAGTGTGCGGTTAAAACATACTTGAAGCTTTTAAGGCTATATATAAAAAAGGGAGGGAGAGAGGGTATAATTTAAAAAATAAAGATGGAGGTAGAAGGAGACGAACATAGAGTTCGGCACTAGGTGTAGATCTTCGGAGTCTGGCCGCGTTCCATGGGTTCGGCTCGAGTCAATATCCGATGCATCACGAAGACGGTACGCTCCCCCAGTGAGAAATTTATTAATGAAGAAGGGACCCTCCCACTTGGGCTTGAGCTTGTCCTTTTTCTTCTCTGGTAGGGGTAGAACGAGCTCGCCAATGTTATAAGTTTTGGCCCGTGCTTCTCTGCTTTGATACCTGCGAGCCTGCTATTGATAGAATGCGGAACGGGCCTTTGCGACGTCATGCTCCTCCACTAGGGCATCTAATTTCTCCTGCCGATCCAGCACGGCTTCTCTCTCTTCGTACATGCCCACTTTGGGTGAGTCATGGATGATGTCGCAGGTAGCACTGCCTCTGCGCCGTATACCATAAAAATGGTGTGTATCCGGTTGTGCGGTTTGGCATGGTCCATAGCCCCCATAGTACGGAGTCGAGCTCCTCGACCCAGTGCGTATCTGATTCCTTCAAGGATCACACTAGCCTGGGTTTAATGTCGCTCATAATAAGACCATTCGCTCGTTCGACTTGACCGTTTGTTTGGGGGTGATAGACGGAGGCATAATCAAGTTTTATGCCCATTTTTCCGCACCAGGTTTTCACCTCGTCGGGCATGAAGTTTGAGCCATTATCGGTGATGGTCCTATGGGGGATACCGTAACGGTGTATGACCCCGGATATGAAGTCTATCACTGGAACGTACTCGGCCGTTTTAATTGGTTTGGCTTCTACCATTTCGTGAATTTATCAACCATGACCAACAAGTATTTCTTATTATGGCTTCCTCCTTTAAGGGGTCCAACCATATCGAGCCCCCAGACCGCAAAGGGCCAAGTTATGGGGATTGTTTGGAGGGCAGTAGGTGGCATATGGATTTGATTTGCAAAAAGCTGTCAACCAACGCAATGTTGGACAAGGTCCTATGTGTCTGCCCATGCTGTCGGCCAGTAGAAACCTGTACGGAAGGCCTTGCTTACGAGCGCCCGAGCTGCGGCATGGTGGCCGCCGAGTCCGGCATGAATTTCGGCCAAGAGCTGCCGCCCTTCCTCTTCAGAGATGCACCTTTGGAGCACTCCAGTCGCGCTTTTCTTATAAGGCTCTCCCTCGTGGACCTTGTAGGCTTTAGAGCGCCGCAGAATGCAACGAGCCTCATTTTGGTCCTAAGGGAGTTCTTGCCTATTTAAGTAGGCTAAGAAGGGTTCTATCCACGGGGCGATGACAACCATAATCATGTGGGCCGAAGGTGTTATTTCGGTGGCAGAGCCTCCGATTACATCAAATTGTTTGGGATCTGGGGTTGTGTTTGGATCCGGACTGGTATTGCCGGTCTCCCCTTCCCATACTATGGATGGCTTGAACAGCCTTTCCAAAAAGATATTAGGTGGGATGGGGTCGCGCTTAGCACCGATGCGAGTGAGGATATCCGTCGCTTGGTTGTTTTCTCGGACCACATGGTGGAATTCGAGCCCCTCGAACCGAGCTGACATTTTGAGGACGACATTGCGGTAGGCCGCCATTTTTGGGTCCTTGGCATCAAAGTCTCCATTTATTTGAGATATTGCGAGGTTTGAATCCCCACACACTTCTAGGCGTCGAATGCCCATGGAGACTGCCATCCGGAGACCATGCAATAGGGCTTCGTATTCGGCTGCGTTATTGGAATCTGTGTATAGTATTTGGAGTATGTATTGGACTGTATCTCCGGTGGGGGATGTCAGGACAATGCCTGCTCCTAGACCAGCCAGCATCTTAGAGCCATCAAAGTGCATGATCCAATTGGAGTAGGCGCCGTACTCTTTAGGGAGTTCGACTTCTGTCCATTCGGCGACGAAGTCAACCAGTACTTGCGACTTAATGGCTCGCCGTGGTTTGTATGTTATGTCGAACGGGAGGAGCTCGATAGCCCATTTAGCAATCCGGCCCGTGGCAGCACGGTTATTTATTATGTCATTGAGTGGTACTTCGGAGGCCACCTTGATTGAACACTCTTGAAAGTAGTGTCACAATTTTTGGGATGCCATGAAGACCGCGTATGCTATCTTTTGATAATGTGGGTGCCGTGACTTGCATGGAGTGAGGACGGTGGATACGTAGTATACTGGCTTTTGAAGCGGGAACTTATACCCATCTGTCTCTCGTTCGACAACGAGCACTGCGCTCACAACCTGGTGCATTGCAGCTATATATAGCAGCATGGGTTCACCGACATTTGGCGCGGCCAGGATTGGATTAGTGGCCAAGAGGGCTTTTATTTCCTCCAGTCCGGCCATGGCGGCATCCGTCCACTCGAAGTGTTCGGTGCGTCGAAGAAGGCGATAAAGAGGTAGTGCCTTTTCTCCTAATCGGGAGATAAAGCGGCTTAAGGCGGCCACGCATCCAGTTAATTTCTGGATTTGCTTGAGATCTGTTGGGGTAGCCAACTGTGACAGAGCTCAGATTTTAGCCGGGTTTGCTTCGATTCCTCTATTGGAAACGATAAAGCCCAAGAGTTTTCCGACAAGTACGCCGAAAATGCATTTTTCCGGGTTGAGCTTGATGTCATATGTTCGGAGATTGTCAAACGTAAGCCTCAGGTCATCTATTAAAGATTCGACGTGTCTGGTTTTGGTGACCACATCGTCAACATATGCGTCCACTATTTTGCCGGTCTGTGTTTCCAGGCATGTCTGAATCATGCGTTGATAGGTTGCACCGGCGTTTTTGAGCCCGAAAGGCATGGTGTTAAAACAGAAGGGGCCGTATGGAGGGATAAATGCCGTTGCAGCTTGATCGGACTCCGCCATCTTGATTTGATGGTATCAGGAGTATGCGTCGAGGAAACACAATGAGTCGTGTCCTGCGGTAGCGTCGATGATTTGATCGATGCGGGGGAGGGGGAAGGGATCCTTGGGGCAAGCCTTGTTGAGGTCCTTAAAATCGACGCATAGGCGCCATGATTTGTCCTTCTTTGGTACCATCACCAGGTTTGCTAGCCAGTCCGGATGTTTTATTTCTTTGATGAATCCGGCCTCGAGTAGTTTAGCTAGCTCTTCTCCCATGGAGTGTTGCTTGGGTTCTGAAAAGTGCCCAAGAGTCTGCTTGACCGGCTTGTATCCCTTTAGTATGTTTAGGCTATGCTCGGCTAGCCTGCGTGGGATGCCTGGCATGTCTGAACGATGCCAGGCGAAGATGTCCCAATTCTCGCGCAGGAACTCTCGTAGTGCGGCGTCTATTGTGGGGTTTAGCTGTGCCCCAATTGATGTTGTTTTTGTAGGGTCCGTCGGGTGGACCTGGAATTTGACTATTTCGTCTGCAGGTTTAAAAGAGGTGGACTTGGGTCGTTTGTCGAGTATCACATCGTCCCTGTCCACCGTGGAGTGCAGCACAGTTAACTCTTCGGCCGCGAGAGCTTCGGATAATGCCTCCACGACTAGTGCGGCGGTTTTATTTTAGGTGCGGAGTGCTATGTCCGGATCACTGGCTAGAGTGCTGATTCCATTGGGCCCAGGCATCTTAAGCTTCATGTACCCGTAATGGGGTATGGCTTGGAAGTGTGTGAATGCATCCCGCCCTAAAAGCGCGTGGTATCCACTGTTAAACGGGGCCACTTGGAATGTGATTTCTTCAGACCTATAATTCTCCAGCGTGCCGAATACCACATCCAGTGTAATTTTTCCCGCGCATCGTGCCTCCCAACTAGGGATGATTCCCCTGAGGGTCGTACTGCTTTGCTCAATGTGGCTCTTATCAATTTCCATTTTGTTAAGAGTTTCCTCATATATGAGGTTTACTCCATCGTCCATGAGCACTTTAGTAAGCCAGACGCCGTCCATAATTGGACTAAGGACCAAAGTGGCTGGTGCTCGGACTGTTCGGAATTGAGGTTTGTCACTAGCATTGAAGGTTATGGCCGTATCGTTCCACGGATTTATTGTTGCAACGTGGCAGACTTCGGCAAGGCTGCGGAGTGCTAGCTTACGCCTATTGTTTGAGGCGAAAGTCTCGAAGACTGTCAGTACTGTATTGTTATTCTTCGTGGGATGGTGCTCCTCGGTATTGTTGATGAGGAGGTCCTCGCCGCTCTTGGCCACCTGCCGGAGTATCCAACATGCTCTAAGGCTGTGTGTTGTTATGATGCCCGGTGTGCTGTGAATTTTGCATGGCCAGATGTCTTTGTCGATCTTTCGAAGAGCGCCACTAACATTGCACAGTTCTTCAGGGCCCAGGAGGGGCCTATGATGGAGAAGCAATTTTCGTGCCAGTTCGTTGCACTGGAGCGCCCCGCACTGCTGAATGACCAGATGGCGCAGTGGGCCGAGCTGCACAGGATGTCTAGATCGGCCATGAGGGACGTCATAGTCCGGTTGTGGCCAACCGCACCTGCTCCGAGCAGCTATTTTGGCCTAGTGCAGCGACTTGGTGACACACTGCCCCGTATCGACGTGGTCAAGTGGTCGTCATGTATAGAAGGTGCGCGGCTGGACTTTTCCCATGTCAAGATGCACTGGGCCAAGAAGAAGACCGCCAGCGTGGCCGTTGAGGGTTCGCCCGGAGACAAGGTCCACCGTACGCCGAAGCGTTATTTTGAAGACGTCCTGGAAGGTGCCCGCTTGATAGAGGGCCAGTGCTCAAAGGAACATCTTGTTTGAGTGAATGTGTCCGAATTACCCGGTTGTTTTATATACCAAAGCTTTGTAATGTATTTTATGCATTTATCTTAAATATTTTCCTCTTGTGCGGCCGTATATTGTTATTCTGAAAGTTTGCCAGTCGTCGGCTTCAGCCCCCACGTAGATACTACGGGAGTGTTCGGGATAACGTGTAATCACTCTTGACCCAACGTCTTGGTCCATGAGGGAGGCGATTTACGTAGTGAACTAGGCAATCAGACTATGCGGCTTTAGCACTTTCACGTAGCCATAGAAGTTTGACAATGGGACTGTAGGGCAGCCCCTGGTGTGTATGTGGCTGTCCGGATTTTGATGCCTTAAGCGTGTGACTGGAAAGAGCCAGTCCTTCATGTACTACAGAAAAAATCGCTAGAGATTTAATAAGTCACCGAATTGCTGACTAGCTCTCGCTGCATCACGACAGTCAGTTTTTGGCTTTCTCTACTGAGGTGTTTAACCGGGCCAGCCGGAAACACAATCAGAGTAGTTCTCCTTTTACTACCTTAGCCGAAAACGGAACATAAGGTAGCAAGCACAAGAGCCGGGCAACCCAACTATTGACCAAAGACGTGATTTGGAGCCGATGCATATAATACAGTATTCAGGACGCCAAAGTGTACTCTGAGAGTGTTTGGACTTTCTATTATTCAGGATATGTATATGGCTGGAATAGATCCCCTGGCGATTTAAGTCCTACCAAGGTGTATATGCCAGTTCGGACATGAAGTGGGAAAACAGATAAAAAATAAGCCAAGACCGAAAAGGGCGGGCGAAACTGGTACGTCCAAACGTATTGTTACAGAAGATGCGATATTCATCACGGCTATTTTACATGCCGAGGATAAGGGAAAGCTGTATACAGGTCCTAAAATTAAAGAAATGATCTTGAAGATCCTTTGGATACTCTATCGTACATCTGCGTCGCTTTTCACCTTGGTGTATGTTCCTTTGAGAGGATCAACAATTGAGTATGAATAATCGGCCTAGAAGGGGGCCCTTGTTACCACCAAAAATTGATGTGGGTTGTAAAGAAATAGAAACAAAAGGAAAAACAAGAAGAAGAGAGATTGAACAATATGGGGTCCGGGTAGGGTCGAGCCGTACCATGGACCTTTATGTTTGGCATGCCTCCGTCCTTGCCCATGGTACTTCTAGCGCATAATTATGTACGCGAGGTACGTATGCCGTTATTATGCCGGGGCATTGGCGGAGGCCGAATTGCTAATCCAGCTCTGGATGAGATGGACTGTTGTTCTGCAGGGTTGACCGGACTCGTTTAACAGTGTCCGGAGGCTTGACTGCCGGTGTAGTATTCGGCTTAGTGAGGCCACCCTGCACCTTGGCTACCAAGGCCGCGGTATGCTCCTCTGTACGGAGGGATTGTTCCATGTTTCCATTGACTGTTATAACGCCACGTTGAAACGGGCGAAAGCGGTTCGTCCGAGTAGTGCATGATAGCCACTTCAGAACGGGACGATGTCGAAGATCATGTATTCGCTCCGGATGTTATCCGGTGAGCCGAAGACAACTTCCAGTGTTATGGATCCTGTGCAACACGCCTCCACGCCAGGTATTACCCCTTTAAAGGTGGTCTTAGTGCGCTTGCTTCTTGATGGATCAATGCCCATTTTACGGCCGGTGTCCTGATAAAGCAAATTGAGACTGTTGCCGCCATCCATAAGGACTCGCGTTACGTGGAATCCGTCAATAATTGGATCGAGGACCAATGCAGCCGAACCTCCATGACGGATACTGGTCGGTTGATCTCTGCGATCAAAGGTGATCGGAAAAGCAGACCACAGATTAAATTTTGGGCCGACTGGCTCTATGGCGTAGACGTCCCTTAACACGCGCTTGCGCTCTTTCTTAGGGATATGAGTAACGTAAATCATGTTCACTGTTTTGACCTCGAGGGGAAATTTCTTCTATCCCCCTGTGTTCGGTGGGCAAGGCTCTTCATCATTGTCCTTGTTGGGAGGCCATTTCCCCTTGTGTTCGGTGTTGAGCTTGCCGGCCTGTTTAAAGACCCAACAATTTTTGTTGGTATGATTGGTAGGCTTATCGGTGGTGCCATTAATCTGGCAATGCCGATCAAGTATTCTGTCAAAACTAGATGGACCATCTATGTTTCCTTTGAATGGTTTCTTCCGTTGACCGGGTTTAGAGCCACTGAATCGGGTATTGATAGTTGTGTATTCGGTATTTTTATTATTGCTTCGACGCTTGTGCTTGTTGCGTCGTGGCTTCCCATTGCCATCACTGGCTTCGGAGGTGCCATGGTCGCTGGTGCTATTGCTTCGACGATCTAGCCAGCTATCTTCTCCCATGCAAAAGCGGGTCATAAGTGCAGTAAGGGCTGCCATGGACTTCGGCTTTTCTTGGCCGAGGTGTCGAGCGAGCCACTCGTCTCGGATGCTATTTTTAAAGTCCGCGAGGGCTTCGGCGTCTGAACAATCCACAATTTGGTTCTTTTTAATCAAGAACCTGGTACAGAGTTTCCGGGCTGATTCTTCGAGCTGTTGGACTATGTGACTGAGGTCATCGGCGTCTCGAGGTTGAACATAGGTATCTTGGAAGTTGTCTCTAAAGGCATCTTCCAAGTCTTCCCAGCTGCTAATAGAGTTTTCTGGGAGGCTGTTTAACCAGTGTCGTGCTGGTCCCTTTAATTTTAGCGGGAGGTATTTGATGGCATGAAGATCATCACTGCGGGCCATATGAATATGGAGAAGAAAATCCTCAATCCATACTACGGGATCTGTAGTACCATTGTATGATTCAATGTTCATGGATTTAAATCCCTCAGGGAACTGGTGCTCCATAACCTCATCGGTTAAGCATAAGGGTGTGCGGCGCTTCTATATTGAGCGATGTCGCGGCATAGTTCGAATGAAGTCTGAATACGGTTTTCGGCATGGGTGAGGTTGTCCCTATCACGCCAGGCCTAATGGCCATCCTCTCGCATCGGAGCACGCCACCTTGACCCATAGATTGATCTTGTCTGACGAGCTCTATTGTCCAGGTCCTTGCGTAGGTCATAGGTATATCTCGGGGCTGCTGCCTCCCTGCCTCGACGGCGGGGTGGCACGAGCTGGTGTTCGGCATGAGTAGTCGGTCTGTCCCGTCCACTCGATGGTCGGTCGGGTTTGTCATCAGTTTTATGCTTTGGCGCTATTGGCTCAAGGGCCTTGTCATCAAATTGGGGTAGTAGCTTGCGCTTCGGGTAACTCTTAGTTGGGCGTTCGATGCCGTATTCCTCGGCTACTAGGACATTAGTCCATCTATCATTTAGTATATCCTGTTCAGCTTGAAGCTGCTGCTGCTTCTTTTCGAGGCTTGAGGTCATGGGAGAAATCATGTTGCAAGTAATCATGTGAACTTGATATGTGTTATATATTTTGATAGTATGTATGTTGTGATTCCCTTAGTGGTGTCATGTGAACGTCGACTAAATGACACTTCACCATATTTGGGCCTAAGGGAATGCATTGTGGAGTAGCAATTAGATGATGGATTGTGAGAGTGATAGAAGCTTCAACCCTAGTTTATGCGTTGTTCCGTAAGGGACCGATTGGATCCAAAAGTTTAATGCTATGGTTAGAATTTATTCTTAATACTTTTCTCGTAGTTGCGGGTGCTTGCGGAAGGGTCAATCATAAGTAGGAGGTTTGTTCAAGTAATAACAACACCTAAGCACCAGTCCATCCACATATCAAATTATTAAAGTACCAAACACGAATCAAACCAACATGGTGAAAGTGACTAGATGAAAATACCGTGTACCCTCAAGCTTTGCTTATTATAAGAGACCGTTTGACCTGTCCTTTGCCTCAAAAGGATTGGGCTACCTTGGTGCACTTTTCCTACTATTATCATTACTTGCTCGTTACAAATTATCTTGCTATCAAACTACTCTTTTACTTACAATTTCAGCACTTACAGACATTACCTTGCTGAAAACCACTCCTTATGCTCCTCGTTGGGTTCGACACTCTTACTTAACGAAAAGAGCTACAATTGATCTCCTATACTTGTGGGTCATCATTGCTTGAAGCGCTCTTGCTCGAGGGGTTCCGCTGGCACGATGAAATCTTCATTGCCGAGGCTAACATCCTCCTCAGAGGCCGGTAGATAGTTACTATCTTTCGAATCCACATGCTGGACAAGTTCGCTGGATTGACTTGTCCATCTTCCCACCCATCCTGCTCAATAGCAGGCTCGACGGGGTGGTCGGAGTCTTCGGCATTCTCCGGAGTGTCATTATCTCCGGTGCCGATATTGCTTTCCTTTTCGTGACGTGATCGTGAGCGGCACCGAAGACGTTGGCATTTTAGTGGTGCCTCGACAGGCTTGTCCTTCATCGGGTCTTGAGCGCTATCATCGTCCTTCTTTTGGGGGTATCCACCATGTACATGTCCTAAGTAGAAGTGGTCGTCCAACGCCTAGTGATAGGCGGGTTTTGGCCTGGTTCAGCTCCGACATCGTCATCCATACCGCCGATGTTTTCGGAGGCGTAGTCGCATGTTAGTCAAGTCCTCAATAGTGGCTATTAAGTGGGTGGTGGGTGGGACGCAAAATTCCGTGTGCTCAGCCCATTGTTCAAGCTGGGCGAAGTTCGGAAGTGAAACTTCTGTGATAGCGAGAGATCGCATTAAGTCCAGAGCCTCGTTTAGGAGCGATAGCTGGACAGGTGATTGATGGCCAATGGAGCTGGGTGTGAAAATTGCCACTTGACCATGATCAATGGGTGCAGATCTCACGAGTTCAGAGTTAACACCCAGAGGTGAGTCTGGCTTCCCGATGATAGGGAGGGCCCTGTTTGATTCCAGGCTTGCCGATAATATGGTCACCTCTGGGTCTCCGGCACGGAGCTCCGTAGTAGGAGAGGGTCCGGCAGGGTTCATACTCCCTTCTTCAGACAAGGTGGTCCACTCTATATCTAAGGCCAGGGCAGGAATGATAGTTGATCCTTGAATGGAGCCTGGCGGTGGATCCGGCGGGCTTTCTTCATGTAGATGAGGAGCGGCGGTCGAGGCTGAGAGCCCTTCGAAGATCAAGTCTCCTCGGATATCAATGATATAATTCAGGCTTCTGAACCTAATTTGGTTACCAGGGCGTAGTTGTAGATCTATTCAAAGTGACCAGTTGAATTGGCCCGCAGAACGAAGCCGCCAAACACGAAAAGTTGACCAGGGAGGAAAGTTTCCCCGGAAACAACATCGTTGTCGATGATCAAAAGAGCCATCGAACCTTCTACCGACGACACAGTGGAACTCTCAATGAAAGCACCAATGTCGGTGTCAAAACCGGCCGATCTCGGGTAGGGGGTCCCGAACTATGCGTCTGAGGATCGAAGGTAACAAGGGACAAGTGGGACACAATATTTACCCAGGTTCGGGCCCTCTTAATGGAGGTAAAAACCTACGTCCTGCTTGATTGTATTTGATGAGTATAGGGGTTGCATGAGTTGATCTACCTTGAGATCGTAATGGCCAACCCTAGATGTCTGGCCAATGTGAATTCTGATTGTTCCTACGGACTAAAGCCTCCGGCTTATATACACACCGGGGGGCCTAGGGTTGTACAGAGTCGGTTTGTAGAGGAAGGAAATTACATATCTGGACACCAATATTGCCATCCATGCATAGGAGAGTCCTACCCGGACACGAGGGAAGGTCTTCCGCCTAGTATCTTCACGACCCATCAATCCGGCCCATATCAAATAGCCCGGACACCCGAGGACCCCCCCAATCTAGGACTCACTCACCCGCGTCCCCCCCCCCGCCGGCCCCTCTATCCATGCCTCTCTCGAATATGTAATACATACACATATCTCTCTAGGCCCTGCCAAATACATCGGCTACACATTATGCCCAATTTCTCTCTATAGGCCCTCCAAAAGTACATCTCTACACGTTCTCACATGTTACATCTAACAACTATGCAATACAACACTACTACTACACTCTAACACAATAAATCATATGTGTTTTTAGTTTTACTAGATCTCATATTGTTACTTAATTATTCAGTTTGCATACATTAAAATTGCCTTTGAAATGTATGGCTAGTATCATCTACCGCGTGGGAAAAATCCCGCCCTTGCCTGTTCAATCGGGTTTGTATCGATGGATCGTGCGAAACAACAAAACTATAGTAGTACTACAGTACAAGTAACAGTTCACTAGGCCGCCGTGTCGTGTACTCCTCCGTTGTAAGAGTGGAGCGCTCGCTTTCATAAATGTTCTAGTCCCTTTCGCTGACATGTGGGACATTAAGCAACCGGCTCCCATGTGCCATACCAAAACAACAGTGTAGAGCAGCAGGGGTGAAGCACCCCATTCATGGCGCCGGCGTAGTAATGAGCAATGAGGTGTCAGATCACAAAGCTGCACCTTTCCTGTAGTTAAATTGGAGGGATGAAGTAATAATGCTAAAAAAAGAAGTTGGAGGGACGAATCAACCATCATTTCACTCGTTGCTGAACCCGCTTCTCCCTCATCTTCTTCAAGTTAACCACGTGTTGCTTCTGCCATTGTTCTGCCTCATGTGGGACGCGGATCGGCTTGGTAAAACACTGACACGTGGGACGGCATGTTAGCAAACCGCAAGGCCAACGTCCTCTAAAAATAAGAAACCTCCCCTGCCATACGTGCGGCAAAATCACCTCCTTTTTACTAATCTTGATACTATAATTTTTTAGATCAATATAATCGAGATTTTTATAGATAGCACACAGGAGTAAAACCAAGTGGTATGGTTAAGGGCATCCACAATGTGTAGCCAAATGTGAAAATAACTTTTGGCATCGATGGGAACCATTGTGGATGGTGCTGCCAAAGCCAACAAGATGGAACTGAAGCTCCCTAATTGATTGATTGAAGGAATAGAAAAATGCAACCTCTCTCCTCTTTCTCCCGTGCTTGGACGCACGTACAGTATAGAGCACAGAGTCTACTCCCCTGCCCCTTCTATCACAAATCACAAAGCAGTGAGGCATCAAATCACAAAGCACGGACGAATCAACCATCATTTCACTCTTTGCTGACTCCGCTTCTCCATCGTCTTCTTTGAGAAACCACCTTACCGCACTAAGCTGGACGGACAACACATTGTGTAGTACTAGTACATTTACGCGTCCTTTGGTTCAACGAACTTCCTGGATGCAAATAAGGCGGTTGTCTCGGCTTGCAGGCAGCACTTGTGAATGACTTACCATGGTTTCCCTCAATGGTGTTCTCTGTCAAACGCACTTCGCTGAACCACAACGTTTGAGATATCATCGACATCACCGCAATCGGGAAGGAAGTCAAATAGTTACTACCTTCATTTTTTTGTACACAAGGCCAGTATCAAAATTACAATTTGCAGAAGGACACTAACACTAATCGAGGCAAAATTGATGGGGTTTACCTCATACTAGCAACCAAGGACATTAATATACCTTTACATGCATGCGGAAGTGATAAGGTTGGTTTGCATGGCGCTGCATTAACCAAGCGATGAGGAATGAGATGGTTAGCTCATTGGGCATTGGAGAAAAATATACGCTTTAATTGACACGTCAAACGAGGATTTATATCGATTAATCCTGCAAAGGAAAACCCAACATTTCTTTTTTAACACAAGTAGTACTCCTATGTACGTACTTGTATTCTTTTTGGGTCTAGGCCTTGCATTGCATACTTCGCCACACATTTTTGCCAAGCTTGCCTAAAGTTTTCAAAATGAAAAGGAGGTACACTTGTGCACGGCTGTCGCGGTTGCACCGCACCCTCACACAGTCGCTCCTGCACGCTGCAAACCCAACCAAGGGAACACACCCTCACTGACACATGCTACCGCATGTGATCAAACCAAACTTAGCCATCCTACCGCTGACACATAATTTTTCGTTCATACAGTATATTTATCCAACTGCATGTTGGGGAAGATCCGTACGGGCCGTGCGGTGGTCTGTTGGGGAAGAAGAAGAGGTGAGGAAGAAGAAGGGTTAGGAGACGTAGGATATTCATCCAACCGCCTGAAATGGTCGACCGACCCAAATGATGAAAGTCAGGCGACTTGCATAAATATATGTTTTACACAGCAACAGATAACTGAAAACAACAACATAAATATATGTGAACCATCCATAGCTACCGACATGCGTCTCTACACCGTGGTTGTCCTCGGCCTCCAGCTACTCATTCACGCAGAGCATTCCGGCGCTCTGTACGGATGCGAGCATCGCCTGGTTCAAGTCTAGGACGTCATGTTCCGCCTAAAGGAGGGCCTCGATGGCAGCGGCATCCGCGTGCTCCACATCGAGTTGAGCCTCCGCCACCCGGTTCAAGTCCAGGATGTCTGGTTCCGCTTGCAGGAGGGCCTCGATGGCAGCGGTATCCGCGTGCTCCGCTTCAAGTTGAGCCTCCGCGGCCCAGTTCACATCCATGACATCCGATTCCGCCTGCAGGAGGGCCTCGATGGCAGCGGCATCCGCGTGCTCCGCCTCGAGTTGAGCCTCTTCCCGGTCCTCCTTTAGGATCACCAGGTTGAACCGCTGGTCCGCCTACACCATCGGGACTGGACGCCGGCACAAAGTCGACCTCCATCATATCATACGCATCGGGGACTTCTGCGCCACGACCTCCGCCAAGAACATAAGATCGGCTTCCTCCTCCTCGGGGCTTGACTCCAGAGAATTCGGGGATTGGCCTGCCACAAAGCGAGCTTGGGAACGGAGGTCTGTGGTGCTCCGGCGTTAGCATCTTGTAGTACGTGATCTTGCAGCACACCATGGCTTTCCGGCAAACTAGGCACGCTTGATGCAGGCTAGGGGATCAAAAGGTGGGGGAATGGGCTGGAGAGGAGGTGTGTTGACGTGCAAAATAATGATTCCACCACCTGACAGCAGGGACCCACCAGAAGGGCCTTTGTATTTCGTGAAAAAAACATTCCTCCCGCTGACAGCTCGGACCCACCAGCTATATCGTCGCACGAAAGGAAGTGCCTCCTTATTACGCAAAAAAATGAATACCCCCCTGCTATTTGGAACCCACCATAGTTGGAGGCTGACTTGTGGGCCTACTGACGCAGACGGAGGCCTTTGTCAACTTAGTCAATATGAACGATTCTAGCACTAGTGACCGTACGATGTCCATCCAATGGCCGTAGTGCTTCTTAAACCTATGGTCTTCTTGCTCCAGCCGCTCAAACCAGCGTCGATCGTGCTGCCTTCTCCTTCCTCCCGTTGTCGGCTCTACTACCGTGCAGGCCTGACCACCCCACCCTACTCCAACCTCTAGCCAGGCCATCCCTCTGCTCACCCACAACCCCTGTTATTCTGCGATGACGGCAGCCTCACAACACAGCCGAACCAGTCAACCCTCGTACTCCTCTCCGCGTGGGCATCCACTGCTGTGTCTTCCCTCGGCTCCGCGTCCTCCCCTTCCTAGGCCTCACGTCTTCCACCTCCTTGGTGCTCTCGGTGCGGTGTGGTCAATATGGTCAAGGAATGACTTCCATCAGAAGAGTACTGTACGTGGAGAGGCTGCCAGCTGGGTCCACGGCCACATCAAGGAAGTGCCTCCTTATTACGTGCAAAATAATGATTTCTCCACCTGGCAGCAGGGACCCGCCGGACGGGCCACCGTATTTTGCAAAAAATATGTTTCCCCCCTGACTGCTGGGACCCACCAGCTACATCTTCGCATGCAAGGAAGTGTGTCCATATTATGGGCAAAAAATATGATTCTCCCCCTGACAGCTGGGACCCACCAGCTATATCCTCACATGCAAGGAAGTGCCTCCTTACCTCCCTTACAGTTGGGACCCACCCGGTCGAACCGTACGTAGGGTTGTCTATGTGGTCGCGAACGTGTACGTACATACTGGTCGATCGGTCTGTCTGCAGGCTGCAGCGATGTACCAGCCGAGTAAGGAAGGGCACGTGTCATAGTAGAGGCGCGGACGTAGCATTTCACACAGTCCCGTCTATATCGTGTACACATACGTACAGCCAGGGGTCGTGTACATGGAGAGGCAGTGGAGAGCAGCGACGGCATCCTATTCACCGGCAACCAAATGGCTGGGTCAGAACGGAGAAACTGCATCGTGTTCATTGGGAGGCAACGGAATGCGTCATGTTCATCGGAAGCCAACTGGCTTGGACGGAACAGCCGAAATGATGCCTGGCGTACCGCAAAACGGAGGAAATGGCCTTCTGTTTAACCTCCTATGGTAGAAATTGGATCCATTTCACTGGGAGGGGTCTTGCATAGTGCAAAATAGAGGAAACAGACTTCTCTTTGACCTCCTATGGTCGAAACGGGGTCCTGTTGATCGGGAGGGCTGTGGCGTACCGCAAAACGGAAGAAACAGACTTCTCTTTGACCTCCTACAGTCGAAATGGGGCTCCTGTTCATCGGGAGGGGTGTGGCGTACCGCAAAACGGGGCTCCACAGGCTACTGTTCGTCCACCGTCTACTGCCTCGCTCTAGCATCCATGGTCTACTGTTCATCCACCATCGACCTCCTCCAGCCTCCACCTTCGATTGTTCATACACGGCGTCTCCCTCCTGACTCCACCAGCTACCGTTCATCCACGGGCTCCTGTTCATCCAGCCTCCACCGTCTATTGTTCAACCAGCCCTCATCCAGTCCTCTACGGGCTACTGTTCATCCAGCCCTCCATCGGCTACTATTGAACCAGCCCTCCATGGGGTCCTATTCATCCACCCCCAACCGGCTCGATTGGGGTCCTGTTCATCCAGCAGCAACGGCCTATCCTACCATGGGTCATTTTCATCAAACCCCCACCTGGAACTATTTATCCAACCCCCAACAATGCTCACTGTTCATCAAGAGGCTGCATGTTCGATCGGCTTCAGTTAGCAGTAGTAGTGAAGGAATCTCTCGATTGGTTTCAGTTAACAGCCAGGGATCGATCAATCGCTCGGGTTCAGTAACGCGTAGCCAGTGCAATCGCTCGGGTTCAGTAGGTGAACGCCTCGCTCGGGTTCAGTTAGAGGCTAATGCCTCACACACATGCGCGTACGTGCACGAGAGAAATGCGCAAACCTTCGTGCATCGCTCGGCCCCGACCACCCACCGTAACCGGGAACTACCCGATATTTTCCTCGCCCTCGCTTCTACCCCAGTTTTTTCCATGATAAATGGCCCAAAGAATGTCATGCAGCTGCGTCTCCGGCCCACCTAGGACGAAAAGCCCATTTTCTATCATGATATTTTGTCATAGAAGTAGGAGCCCACCACATCTATGATGATACTGGGTTTTGTCCCAATTTTCGTCATAGAAGTGCCATAAGCACGAAATAAAAAAATTCGTTCGGCCCAAAATTTCACGGATGTGTCTTTTTTGTAGTGAATGGTTGTTCTATTTATATGAGTAATATCTTTTATGGTCACGCTGTAACGCCCCGGATTAGATGCGCCAGGTGTATGCCAGTTATTCGCCGTCGTTGCCATGTCATTTGCTTGCGTGTTGCATTTTGTCATGTCATCATGTGCATCTCATTTTGCATATGTGTTCGTCGCACGCATCCGAGCATTTTCCCCGTTGTCCGTTTTGCAATCCGACACTCCTATGTCCCCCGGCGTTCCCCTTTTGTCTCCTGTTGTGAGCGGGTATTAAATTTTCTCGGAATGGCCCGAGGTTTGCCAAGCGGCCTTGGTATACAACAGGTAGACCGCCTGTCAAGTTTCGTGCCATTTGGAGTCCGTTTGATACTCCAACGGTTAACCGGGTAACCGCAAAAGCCCCTTTCTCTTTGCAGCCCAACACCCCTTCAAAGTGGCTCAAAACCCAGCAAACTCCCCTCCATGCCCTCCGCCGTTCGATCACAATCGTGTGGGCTAAAACCGCTCCCCATTTGAACACTCCAAACTCCTCCTACCTATAAATATGTGGCCTCCCCCGAAAATCCGCTCAGATCAAACCCTACCCTAACTTCCCACCGCGTCGCCGGACATGTCCATCTCGTCGCCGGACGCGTCCGCCGCCGCTTGCAGCCAATTAGGAGGCGCCACGTCTCCGCCGCCGCCCTCTCTCTCCTCCAGCCCCGCCACCGGCCCGCGCGGCCCGGATCGGGCCCGCGGGGCCATCCCGCCGCCGCCCAGCTCCCGCCCGAGCCCGCTCTGCCGCCTCCGCC
>NC_041381.1:302522803-302542701 GCF_002162155.2 Triticum dicoccoides
CCTCGCCCTCTACCGCCTCCGCCGCCCCGGCGACGCGCCGCGCCTCCAGCGCCGCCTCGGCCTCTGCCGGTGCCGGATCCGGCGAGGGGCCGGCTGGATCTGTCCGCCCCGACCTCCCCGGCCCTCCTCCGGCATCCCCGTCCTCCTCTCTGGTGAGCCCATCCAGCGAACCTCGTCTTCCGCGCCATCCCGATTCAGATCCAGATTTGATTTGAGGTTGCCCTGAAATTCCCAAGTCCTTGAGATTTTGCATTATCATGCCATGTTCATTGCATCATAACTTGCTGTATACAGCTCCGTTTCGTGCGTGTAATATGTCTAATTGTTCGTATCAACGAGTACTTCATTCCATTCCATTGTGTCATGTTCATTTGAGTCCGTCTTGATTCCCGAAATGCTGTTGGAAGAGTGCTATGTGATGTTAATCTGCTGAAACTGTTATAACTTGGTGATTTGTCATTTTTGTTGCATTTGATCTGTGCATCCTATGAGCATGAGCTCTACATGAGTTTTGAACTATGATATGCCATATTTACAGGGGTGCTATCCATGTATTTTTGTGAGTTGTTTGCTGAGTGCAACGAGCTTGTTAAGTAGGGCACTTGTTGTTGCTGTTTTGCTAGGCAGATTCTGTTATATTTTGTTGCTATGTAAACCTGCTGCTACAAGTCATTCCATGCATAATCTGGAGATGTTCACTAAGGATGTTTTGTTATACATGTCATGCTCTATCCATCCATGCCGCTGGTTGCATTTATAGAGTGTTGTAACATGTCGTAATCTTGCTCTCAAATTGCTAAATATTGTTGTTGTTAGCCTGTTAACATTAAGGTCAGTTTTGGCCATGTGCTTTTCTAGTGTTCCATGTACCCTATGAACTTGTTCTTTCCATTCTTAGCTTCATAAAAATTTATTCTTACTATTGGTTGCCTTGCCATGCCACGTATTGCTCTGTGGTGAGTGGTTCAAGCTCAGTAACATGCCTACTATATTCCTGCCATGTATGAATCTGTCATATTACTTGCCATGTTTACATGGGTGCCATCATATCGTCTGATCCTTTTTGGCTCATGGTTAGTAAGGGACTTTTGTTCTATGCAATTAGTAGATTCATTCCATGCCTTTGTTTGCCATGTTAAGTTCCTGTAGCATGTTGTTTGATAGCTCTAAACATTGCAACCTGATGTTATTTCCGCAAAGCCTGAAACTGTTATAATTTGCAATCTTCCCATGTCCTTTTGAGCATGTTCTATTTGTTTCTGGAGATAGCTCAGTGTTCATGTTTTGTCATGCTTTACCTGTACTTCATGCCCCTACCTTTTGTTTTCTCGTTGGGATGTTGTAGCTTGTTGTTTTGGTGCTTGCAATATGCCTAGTTGCTGTTTTGGACAGCTTGTCCTTTAAACTTGTATGGAGTGTATGTGTTGCACCGTTGCCCCGTTTGAGTGTGCTCTATATGAAACTTGCTTGTTTTTGCATGTAGTTTCATATTATCATGTTGCATCCATGTTTGAGAGTGTTTGCTTGATGTTTGTATGCATTTTGCATCAATGCCATGTTTAACTTGTTTTGCTCATATCTTCTAGGTCGTAGCTACGAACTAAATGAACTTTATATGTAACTTGACTAGAATTTCGTGTAGATCATCTTGGTGCATCTTAACTTGCTGTTTAACAACTTCAACTTAATGTTTATTCAGATCTGGACCAATTTCGAAATTTGCATATGAGGACTTACCGGAATTGTTATATGTTGTATCCGGCCTCATTTAAACTTGCTTTGATGTGTTGCTCTTGTTTGCATCGTCTCTTGCCATGAGTAGCTTCATGTAGCTTTGTCATGCATCATGCTTGTTGTGCATCATGTCTTGTCTATGTGTGGTGTGTTTACCATGTTGTGTGCTTCTTCTCGATAGTTCCCGTTTCGTTGCGATCGTGAGGATGCGTTCGTCTACGTGTGGTTCGTCTTCGTGGCTTCATCTTCTTCATGGACTCGTTCTTATTCCTTGCGGGATTTCAGGCAAGATGACCACTACCCTGGATCTCACTACTATCATTGCTATGCTAGTTGCTTCGTTCTATCGCTTTGCTGCGCTACCTATCTTTTTCTCTTCAAGCCTCCCAATTTGCCATGTCAGCCTCTAACCTTTTGCACCCTTCCTAGCAAACCATTGCTTGGCTATGTTATCGCTTTGCTCAGCCCCTCTTATAGCGTTGTTAGTTGCAGGTGAAGTTGAAGATTGCTCCATGGTGGACAGGATTATGTTGGGATATCACAATATCTCTTATATTATTAATGCATCTATATACTTGGTAAAGGGTGGAAGGCTCGGCCTTATGCCTGGTGTTTTGTTCCACTCTTGCCGCCCTAGTTTCCGTCATACCGGTATTATGTTCCCAAATTTTGCGTTCCTTACGCGGTCGGGTGATTTATGGGACCCCCTTGATAGTTCGCTTTGAATAAAACTCCTCCAGCAAGGCCCAACCTTGGTTTTACCATTTGCCTCACCACCACCTACTTTTCCCTTGGGAGTAATTAACCCAAGGGTCATCTTTATTTTAGCCCCCCCGGGCCAATGCTTGTCTAAGTGTTGGTCCAAACCGAGTGATGTCCGGCGCCCCCTAGGCAACCAGGGTCTATGCCAACCCGACGTCTTGCTCATCCGGTGTGCCCTGAGAACGAGATATGTGCAGCTCCAATCGGTATTTGTCGGCACAGCGGGCGGCTTTGCTGGTCTTATTTTACCATTGTCGAAATGTCTTGTAAACCGGGATTCCGAGACTGATCGGGTCTTCCTGGGAGAAGGTATATCCTTCGTTGATCGCGAGAGCTTATCATGGGCTAAGTTGGGACACCCCTGCAGGGTATAAACTTTCGAGAGCCGTGCCCACGGTTATGTGGCAGATGGGAATTTGTTAATGTTCGGTTGTAGATAACTTGACACAAGATCCGAAATAAAACGCATCAACCGCGCGTGTAGCCGTGATGGTCTCTTTTCGGCAGAGTCCGGGAAGTGAACACGGTCTTTGGGTTATGTTTGACGTAAGTAGGAGTTCAGGATCACTTCTTGATCATTTCTAGCTTCGCGACCGTTCCGCTTGCTCTCTTCTCGCTCTTATTTACGTTGGTTAGCCACCATACTTGCTTAGCCGCTGTTGCAACCTCACCACTTTACCCCTTCCTTTCCCATTAAGCTTTGCTAGTCTTGATACCCATGGTAATGGGATTGCTGAGTCCTCGTGGCTCACAGATTACTACAACAACAGTTGCAGGTACAGGTTATGCGATGATCTTGACGCGAGAGCAATGCTTGCTTGCTTGAGTTCTTCATCTGCTTCTTCTTTGATCAGGGGATAGGTTCTAGGTCGGCAGCCTGGGCTAGCAGGGTGGATGTCGTTTGAGCTTATGTTTGTGTTTCATCTGTAGTCGGATGCTGATATTATGTATGATGTTGTATTCGTGTGGCATTGTATGCCTTTTGTATGTATCCCCATCTATTATGTAATGTTGATGTAATGATATCCACCTTGCAAAAGCGTCTTCAAGATGCGCTTCTATCCTTGGTGGGACCTTTGAGTTCCTTTAGGATAGGGTCGCATCTTGGGCGTGACAAGTTGGTATCAGAGCCTTGACCGACCCTAGGAGCCCCCTTGTTTGATTGTGTAGTTTGGCCGTTGTTGAGTCTAGAAGAAAACTGATTTCTGAGTCTAGTTATATCAGAGAGTAGGAATTCTTTTTACTCCTCTGCCCCTTCATCGCTCTGGTGAGGAATCTTGACGTAGGTGTTTTGAATTACTCCTCTTCCCCTCAAAATTTTCTTTAGGATCACGTGGTTAGTTTTTCGTTCATTGGTTCTCAGCTCTTTTCATCCGATGCATTTCTCGTCAAGTGGACTCGAGCCTCTTCATCTTTGCCAAGTTCAATCCTTAGTTCTTCCTCCGACGACGTTGTTTTCCCTGCCCGAAGTTGTCCTTTTTTTTCCCACCCGCCCACCCCTTTTCATCTCGGAACTGGAGTCCGTAATCGAGTATCCATCCTACTCGTGCGAAGTCTTTTCTTTCTTTCTTCAATTATTTCAACCGGTGTTTTCTCTTCAAGATATTCGTCGGTTCCCCCTTCCAAGTTGTCTTTGTTTTCCCGCCCTCCCACCCTTTTCTTCCTGGAGTCTGAGCATCTATTCGAGAAGCTATTTCATTCGTGCGAAGCCTCTTCAGTCTTCCCTCAATTATTTCAAACGGTGAATTCTCGTCTCGTTCGTCATTCTTCATCTCTTTTTCTTCTCCGGTGGATGCAATTCAAGTTTTTCGTTGTTGATTATATTCTTTCCCTCGGTTCAAGTGTTTTCCATGCTCGTTCGCCTCTCGCCAGTTTATCCTTCCGGAGTGTGCAAGACATCTCAGGAGATTCGCCTGTGTTCGAAATAATTCGAGGTTGTCACCTCATTCAAATATTTCAATTGTTCCGGTGCATCATCTATCGGTTCTACATCCCTTTCCAACGGTGTTTTCTTTTAGTGGGCCCTTTCCGGTGCATCATCAAATAACCCGACTCTTCTAATTCTCCCGGAGTTATTCTTAAATTCCTTTTAAGTGTGACTTAAGAATGAATTTCTTCAGTTAGACGCTTTTCCAGGATCGACTTCAAATCATTTTTGATTGTTGGCTCAACCTTTTCGGTTTTTCATTCTCCTGGTGTATCTCAGTAATTTTGGTGGTGTTTCCCATCGTCATTTGATGACCGAAGAAGAGTTTTTTCTCGAAATCTTGCACGTTCTCCCGAAGATTCGTGGTTCTAACTTCATGTTATGCTCGTGAATTATTCCATTTGTTAGATATTCCTTTTCTCATCCATCCGGAGTATTTCAGGAGTTGATTTCTGTTTCGTTTCACCGGAGGCCATCATTCTAGCTATCGTTACCCAATTATCCCGGTGTTTCGCTCAAGTGTTCTTTAATCAGCTCATGATCTCTTTATTCTTTTGCATCTAAATCCCCTCTAGCTTATTTGTTCTTCTAATTCTTCCCAGTGATTCATTCTCTTTCATCAGTCATTTTTGAATTTTTACGGTGGTTCATTCAAGATTCTTTCCCTTGTTTATCATATTAATCCATTCGTTCTTTCGAATACTACCGGTGGTTCATGAAGACTTTCTCAAGTTTTGCGCCATATTACCCTTAATCCTTTTCAAGAAGAATAAGTAATATGCAAAATCCATTGTGTCATCAATTTAATTTGATGAAGCATAAGCATACAACAAATCTTATTCTTATTTCATCCAAGCGAGTAATTCCTTCCTTTGGAGTTTGTTCTTGATGAATAAATTCTAGTTCCAAGTGTTTTCATCTTTTCTTTTCCGGAGTTCGAATTTTCCTCGGCCATTTCGTCTGAACCTCCATCTAAATCACCGCAAGGCTCATACTTATTCTTTTCCATCCTTCAATTGTATCTCATCATCCTTTTGTTACCGGAGTTTTCACAGTGGTTCGCAAGGATTTAATTCATTCTTCAAGTGTTCATCAAAATTCTTTTGGACGAGATCAAGTATCTTTCTTCTTGCATATCAAAGTGTAATTAATTCTCCGTATTCTTTTGAAATGGAGTTTTGCATTTCTTCTTTCTTCCCAGTTATTCAATCTATTCCGCTTGTGGTCAGTTATCACCTCATAATTTCGAGATGTTTTCCATAAGTCCACAACAAGCTTATTCTTTCGTTGTTGATTTTCTCAGCAACTCCGTTCAATCTTTTCTTCTAAGGTTGCTTTCTATTTCATTCGTGGCACAAGTTGTCATTTTCTTCTCCGTTCTTTTCATTCAACTATTTCAATTCTTCCGGAGGCATTTTGTTGTTCTTCTCATCAACTATCGTTCCATCTTGTTGGGGATATTACCACTAGGCGTAAACCGGCCTGCTTGGGCCGGGTTAACTTCATTAGTGGTATAAGCAGATGAAGGCCCAAGGCCTGTAGTCGGTTTAGAACCTGTAGCCATAAACCAGCCTGATGTATAACTTGTATTGTAAGTTAGGAATAGAGAGATACCAACCGGGATACGAGTATGAACCGGTTGGGACTCTATGGACCGACGGGCGTCACTCGTGTATATAAGGGGACGACCCGGCGGCGGTTCAAGACAGACAACCACAACTCTAGCCTAGGCGAAGCTTGTTTGCTCCCTAGCCATCGAGACTACATAAATTCCATCACAACTAGACGTAGGCTTTTACCTTCATCGAAGGGGCCGAACTAGTATAAACCCTCGTGTCTTTGTGTCCGCTTTAACCCCTTCAAGTAAACCCGTAGCGATGGCTCCACGACTAAGTCCTTTCACTAGGACATCTGCCGTGACAAATCCACGACAGTTGGCGCCCATCGTGGGGCTATCGCACGATGGTTTGACGATCTTGGAGGGAAAGCTCAAAGGACTCGAAGGCTATGCTGTGGGCCGGATGACTAAGAGTCGTCGTGGCAAGATCTACATCGACGATGCAGGATGGGGTCCCGAGGCCGATTCGGTCGAGTACGGGTACCGGGTCCCCTTTGGTGGCATACACGTTTTCATCGGCAAGATCGGTGAGGCTGGACCTGAGCCGGACATCTGCACCGACCTCATCGAGACGGCTCAGCGTGCGAGATCTACCCAGGCTAAACCGGCCGTGAAGCGTGTCTTAGTTGGAGTCATCCACGGAGGAGAGCGTGAGGACGGATCAGAACATGGTAGCGAGACCGTCGTCTATTCCGGTGACGAGTCCTCAACCGGAGAGACCGAATCGCTATACCAGTTGCCAGACGATCAGGTTAGGGGTTGTTCTGATGGCGACAACATTCTGGACCCCCCAGGCCAGGTCAACCGGGTTGGAATATTCATGGCCGGCACACAGGCGGCGAATCACTCTTCGACCACCGCAGCGATGCTCTCCGGATCAGCAGCGGCAGCGGCAGCAGGGGAAGGAGGCCTTGTGCGCCCACCGGTTCAAGTTCTATCTGATCTGTTTGATGCACTAGCCGCGCTTATGGCAGAGGACAATCCGGCGGATCAGGAGGCCCATAATGCAGAGATTGCAAAGGTGAGAGAGCAGATCGTGCAAGCCAAAGCGGATCTGGCAGCAGAAAAAGACAGGATGGCCGCAGAGCGGGCCGCTTTGGACGCCCAGGCTTATAAGCTCATGCTTGACCAGAACGCATCACAGGAGGTCTTAAAGCGGAAGCACAGATCACGCCTGCCGTTAGGTTTGATCCCCGAAATCTCTTTCACACTCCAAGAGCTGGACCCAGTAATCCGCCGCAGTGCCTGGAGGCAAACCGGATCGAGGCACCAAGGCCAGGAGCGACGGTCCAACCCCGCCTGATGGAACCTCCTCAACAGAACATTGTGGTCCCTCCGCCGGTCCAGACGCCCCCGGGTCATTATTCTAATCCTATGGATAACCTTGTCGCAGCCGCCGCGCGATTAGAGGCTATCCCAGTCAAAGGGGACTCTCCGCAAGCGATAGAGACGCACCGGGTTAAGGAGCTCCTCCGGACCGTGCTGATTCAGCAAGAGGCATATTCGTACAGCCGTGATCGGATTCACTCCACGCCCCGTCCAAGCCGGAGTTATAGCAGGTGCATGGATGAACCAGCCATATCGAGCAATGCGCGAGGTCGTGAAGCGGCCCGTGGCAATAACCCGGCAGGTGGAGTTCGCGATGCGCAGGATGTGGTGGACCGGGCCCGAGCACGAAGGGAGGCCGAGTTAGCAGCACAGAATGATGTGGGTCAACTTACACCGGTTCGTCCTACCGCCTTCGCCGGACCAGGGGTCGCATCCGCTTTGGGAGTGCCTTGTTTCATCCCCGCTTTACGCAATGTGCGCCTGCCCAAAGATTTCAAGGGTCCGCGCAAGGTGCCGAATTACACCGCTGATTTATCTCCTGAAGCGTGGGTAGAAAGTTATGAGATGGCCATGGAGATGCTAGACGTGGATGAGACCGCGTGTGCAAAATACTTCACCATGATGCTTGAAGGCATGGCTCGTACTTGGCTGAAGAGCCTGCCGCCCAATTCTATCAGCTCATGGGCCCAGTTGCGGGCCCGGTTTATCCAGAATTTCAAGGATACATGTAAGCAGCCCAAATCCATAGTAGATCTGGCGGCTTGTGTCCAGGAGGACGAAGAATCAACGACCCATTGGGTGCGCCGCGTTTCGGAAGTTTTGCACTCGTCTGACAGGATCAATGTTGACTCTGCGATCTTAACCCTGGAAGGCAACTGCCGGTTTAAGCCTTTAAAATTGAAATTGGGACGCATGAAGCGTTTCTGTAATGACATGGGAACTCTCATGGCCGCTTTAGTGAAGTATGCTGATTCGGACAGTACCAAGGATCCCGAGACTGATGATGATGAAGCAGGGAAGGGAAAGAAGAATAGCAACTCCAAGGGGCAGCAGTACAAACCGGCGGGTCATGGAAACAGAGGCAAGCGCAAGGCGGATGGCAGCATGGACTTTGTGGCCAACACTAACGCACAGGACAGGGGGCAGCGGCGCAGAGGTAAAGCGGCAAATTGTAATGGGGCTCCCAATCCTAACACAAACCGTTTGAATTATCTGTTGAATCAGCCTTGCCCAAAGCATGGGACGAAGGAGTCGCCGGCTAACCACCTTTGGAAGGATTGTTATATTATGCAGGAGTTTAAAAACTCTAATGCCTTCCGGTATGACCACGGGTCAGGTGGCGGTTCAGGATCCGGTTTCCATGGGCCGGGTCACAATGGAGCTTCCAGTTCAGGTCTCAATCAGGGCGGTCACAACAACCAGAATAATCAGAATGGCCAGCAGCAGCAGCAGCTGCAGTCGGGTTATCAAAGCCAGCCAAAGCAGTTGAACAATGGGCAATATCATGTTTTCACAACTAGCTTGGATAAACGCGACCGAAAACTCCACAAGCGAGCGGTGAATTCTGTTGAACCGGCCTTACCACGTTACTTACGCCGGTCAGAGCAGCCTATCGTGTGGAGCAGAGAGGATCATCCGCCCCGGGTTGATAATCCGGGCCAGCTAGCATTAGTGGTAGACCCTCAGGTGGGGGGTTATAAATTCACCAAGGTGCTCATGGATGGAGGGAGCAGTATTAACATACTATACTATGAGACATTCCGGCGCATGGGTCTAACAGACAAGGATCTCAGACCGTCTAATACGGTGTTCCATGGTGTAGTGCCAGGCAAATCTGCATATCCTGTTGGTAAGATAGCCCTAGATGTGGCTTTTGGGGACGAGAACGATTCCTGGTCGGAAAAACTAACCTTTGAGGTGGTGAAGATCCGGAGCCCGTATCACGCCTTGTTTGGGCGGCCGGCTTATGCCAAGTTCATGGCGCGGCCTTGTTATATCTACTTGCAGCTCAATATGCCGGGTTACAAGGGGACGATAACGGTTCATGGGAGCCGTAGGGTCGCTTTGGAATGTGAGGAAGGTGATGCGGCTTATGCAGAGTCGGTCTGTGCCACAGATGAGCTGAAGTACTATAAGGACAATGTTGATCCGGCGGATATGACCCCTTTGAAGAAGCCAACTACAGTGCATGATTCGGATCTGAAGTTCAAATCGGCAGCTGAGACGAAGCTTGTTGACTTCGTGCCCGGCGATTCGTCCAAGCAGTTCATTGTGAGTGCCAACCTGGATCCCAAATAGGAAAGCGCGCTCATCCAGTTCATCCGTGAGAATCGGGACATTTTTGCATGGAAACCGTCCGACATGCTAGGTGTACCGAGGGAACTCGCTGAGCACACTCTTAATGTGGATCCTAAGTATAAACTGGTGAAAAAGTTCCTCCACCGGTTTAACAAAGAAAGGCGCAAAGCCATTGGAGAGGAAGTGGCCAGGCTTTTAGCAACTGGTTTTATCATTGAGGTGTTCCATCCAGAGTGGCTTGCTAATCCGGTGCTGGTTCTTAAGAAAAACGGCACTTGGCGTATGTGTGTGGATTACACGGATCTTAACAGGGATTGTCCAGCGAATCCTTTTGCCCTCCCCCGCATTGACCAGATAATTGATGCCACGGTGGGTTGTGAGCGTTTGAGTTTTTTGGATGCATACTCTGGATATCATCAGATCAAAATGGCGGTTAAGGACCAGGAGAAGACAGCGTTTGTTACTCCCTTTGGGGCCTTCTGCTATGTATCTATGCCCTTCGGGCTCAAGAGTGCCCAAGCCACCTATCAACGGTGTGTACAGAATTGTCTGCATAAACAGATCGGCCGCAATGTGCACGCCTATGTGGATGATATTGTAGTAAAGTCAAGGCAGAAGGAGACGCTGGTGGATGATTTGAAGGAAACCTTTGACAACTTGCGAGTGTACAAGATGATGCTTAATCCGGCCAAGTGTGTTTTTGGTGTTCCGGGAGGCAAGTTACTGGGATTTCTGGTGTCCAACAGAGGAATTGAGGCTAATCCGGAGAAGATTACGGCTATTACCTCCCTGGCTAAACCGAAGTGCATTAACGATGTTCAACGTTTGGCGGGCCGAATCGCCGCACTGAGCCGGTTTATCAGCCGCCTCGGAGAGAAGGCCATCCCTTTGTACCAAATGCTGCAGAAGACAGACCATTTCGTCTGGAGTCCGGCTGCTGATGAAGCATTTGAGGACTTGAAGCGGCAATTAGCTAATCCGCCTGTTCTTGCAGCTCCGGTCGACAAGGAGCCACTATTATTATATGTAGCAGCCAATGCTCGGGCAGTTAGCGTGGCTATTGTGGTGGAATGCAAGGAGGCAGGCAAGGAATATCCGATTCAGCGGCCGGTTTATTATATCAGCGAGGTGCTTATTGAATCCAAGCAAAGGTATCCGCATTGGCAGAAGCTGGTCTATGGTGTTTTCATGGCCAGTCGGAAGTTGAAGCAGTATTTTCAGGGGCACCCCATCACAGTGGTCAGTTCAGCTCCCTTGGGTGATATCATACAGAACCGGGAGGCGACTGACCGTATTGCCAAGTGGGCTATAGAGCTTGGGCCACACGGACTGAAGTATGTACCTCGGACGGCGGTGAAGTCTCAAGCACTTGTTGATTTCATCAATGACTGGACGGAGTTACAAGCACCAGAGGAGAAGCCGGATCACACATATTGGACTATTCATTTTGATGGATCCAGGCAATTGGAAGGCTCGGGGGCTGGAGTCGTATTAACTTCCCTGCGAGGTGATAAGTTTTGTTATGTTCTCCGCTTAATGTTCCCTTGTACTAATAATGCAGCTGAGTACGAAGCTTTGCTCCATGGTCTCCGGGTGGCTAAGGAGATGAATTTAAGCCGGGTTAAGTGTTTCGATGACTCAGACCTCGTGGCTCAACAGGTGTCTGGCACTTGGGATTCTAAGGACCCGCTCATGGCTGCATATCATCGGGAAGTGGATAATATTGTGGGTTGCTTCAAGGGTTATCAAGTGGATCATGTGGACCGTCGGAAGAATGAAGCGGCGGACGCTTTAAGCCGGTTGGGCTCTCAGCGCAAACCGGTCCCGCCTAATGTCTTTCCAGACGTATTGCACAACCCGTCAGTCAAGCTCCCAGGTGAAGCGGATTTGGCTATTCCTGATCCAGAGGCTCAATTGGTGGCAGCCCTGCATGTTATTCCGGATTGGACAGTTCCTTATCTTGCGTACATGAACCGGGGGGAGTTACCAGAGGATGAGATTCTGGCCAGGCAGATAGTCCGGCGATCCAAGTCTATGACGATTGTCAATGGTGAATTGCATCATTGCAGTGTATCAGGGGCGTTTCAACGTTGTGTTTCTCCTGAGGAAGGCTGTGAAATCTTAAGAGAAATCCATGAAGGGGATTGTGGACACCACACCGGTTCAAAGTCTCTGGTGGCAAAAGCGTTTTGTCACGGGTTCTACTGGTTGACAGCGCATGCTGATGCCGAGGACTTGGTTAAACGGTGTGACGGATGTCAGAAATTTTCAAGGCGTGCTCATGTGCCGGCTCAAGAATTGAGGATGATCCGAATAATGTGGCCGTTTGCAACTTGGGGGCTAGATATGGTCGGACCTTTTAAAAGATCCAAGGATAAGAAAACCCACCTTTTGGTGGCAGTTGACAAATTTACCAAGTGGGTTGAAGCGGATCCTGTCAGCAAGTGTGATGCAGCAACAGCGGTGCAGTTCATCAAAAAGGTGATTTTCCAGTTTGGCTTTCTGCACAGTATCATTACTGACAATGGTACCAATTTATCCAAGGGTGCTATGAAGGAGTTCTGTGAACGTGAGCACATCCGACTTGATGTGTCGTCAGTGGCACACCCCCAGTCCAATGGACAGGCAGAACGAGCTAATCAAGGGATCTTGCGAGGCATCAAACCCCGGCTTATGGTCCCATTGCAAAGGACACCAGGATGTTGGGTTGAAGAGCTACCATCTGTGCTATGGAGTATCAATACTACGCCAAACCGATCCACAGGATACACACCATTTTTCATGGTCTATGGAGCAGAGGCAGTTCTCCCTAGTGATATCTGGCACGATTCGCCTCGTGTGGCAGCTTATGTTGAAGCGGACAATGAGACAGCACGGCAAGACGCTTTGGACCTATTGGACGAGGAGCGTGATTTAGCGGCTTCCCGTTCGGCAATTTACCAACAAGATCTTCGTCGCTATCACAGTCGCCGGGTTAGAACCAGAACTTTTCAAGAAGGAGATTTGGTGCTTCGACTCATCCAAGACCAGACAGATATGCACAAGTTATCCCACCTTGGGAGGGACCTTTCATGGTCAGCAAGAATCTTCACAACGGGTCGTACTATCTGATTGATATTCGAGAGCATCAAGACTCACGCACATCAGAGGAGGAGACAAACAGGCCGTGGAACATAGCTCATCTTCGGCCTTACTACACTTGAGCCATCGGCTCTATCTATGTACATATCATGACAGTGTATATATTATCTTTGATATAATAAAACCGGAGACTCAGCTAAAGCGGGGTCTCTGTCTTTCTTATCATGCGTGGTTACATGGAGTGGCTTTGTTTTTAAAGCGGCCTCCGGTTTACCCCTTGACATTTGCTTTTTATATATCACTTGGGGCCTGGGTCGTGTCCGAACCAACGCGACACCTTTTGATAGGCGACAGCCACCAGATCACTTGGGGACATGGTCAAGTCTGAACCAGTCACGCCTCTTGATCGGCCTAAGGCCACAAAATCACTTGGGGGCTTGGTCGAACCCGAACCATTGCCACGCCTCTTGATTTGGCATATATGCCACGAATCATTTGGGGACCTGGCTGACTTGAATCATTGTCACTCCTATTGGGGGCTTGGTCCTGTCCGACCATGGTAACACCATCTGATCAGCTCAGTATAGCATATTTTTGCAAACGGTTTTTATCATTGCCTTTGCTTCCATGTTATTTTCATGGCTTGTTTGTTCTTTGTTTTTGTTGGATTTCTTTTATGTCAACAAACACCTTTTTTCCGGTTCAGCCGATGGATTTGATTCCCCTTTAATCCGGAGAAGTATGCACGGTTTGCCTTTTCCTGTTAACATCATGGAGTAACAAGGGGGCTTGTGTTGATTCAGTACGGTTTATACGGGAGCTGTTTTCTCCCCCCTTGTTGACGGTAATGGTTTATAAAACCTCCGCTTCAAGCTTGGCTAAGCCAGCTTCATGCCCAGACATGGCAGGTATTTTTTATCACCTATTTGTTACATTACTGATACACATATCAAGATCATAAACCGGCGGCGGTATAACCGCCACCGAAGTTCAAATTTTTCTGATTGCAGGAAATATGAATTGAAGTTTTTCGAACAAAAGCTTCAGTACTTATGCACGAAGGCATATTCAAGGCAGAAGTGTTAACTATCCTATTACAAGGCAACACGGTGCCCAAATAAGATCATTGTTATTTTGGAAAAATGTCAAAGACAGCTATCCAAACCGGCTTCCGGTTCAAGCCTGCTCCTCATCATCCGCCGCTTCAGCTTCCTCGTCTCTACCCATTGGCTGGAAATCAACAGTGGTCCAGTCGATTCCCATTAAAGCTTGGAAAACAACCTCTTCATGGATCAGGGAAGACGGTTCAATATCAGGAGCGTAAGTATGCTTACGGATTGGAGGAATCAGAATCTCCGCTTCAAGAGTTGGGGCAGGCACTCGCTTGTTCTGATTGTTGTATTGCGCTTGATAATGCGTCAAGTCTGCCTCTTTAGCTAATTGACAAGCCAGAGGCCGCACTGCACGGTTTATTACCCTCAGATCATCTTCGTTAAATTCAGAGCCATCTTCCTTCAGGCTGGGATAGCCTTGAGCTGCTTCCACAGGGTCAAAATCTGGCACCCATGCCTTTGCCCGGATTAAGGCGTTAATAGCTCCGGTTCGAGCAGCGGATTTTTTCAGCTCCTCAATCCGGGCCGGAAGCATCGACCACCTGTTAAGAGTGTCCTGGATTAAAGAAGGTGCCGGGTTATTATGAGAGGCTGTGGTGATGATCCGCTGGGCTCCGGTATATAATTGTTCCACTAAGGTGTAGGCAGCCTTCAGTTTCTTCCGCACATCGTTTCCTAAGTGCCCGATGCGTGTGCCTACAACAATATAGGGACGGTCTCAAACCGGATTTATACTACAGCAGGTTCAAATTATCACAGAAGTTAAAAGGAGCTTACCAAAGATCGCAGAGGTCATGGAGTGTATTTGCCGCTTTACGGCCGTAAGTTCATCCACCACCGGTTTAAGGGCAGCTTCAGCATTTTCCGCTCTTTTGGTTAAAGTGGCCTTCTCAGTGGCCCAATCAGCCCGTTCTTTCTTGAAGCTTTCCTTCAGCTGTTCAGTGGTGCTCAAGGCGCTGGTTAATTCTTCCTTGGCCTTGTCTGTTTCAGCCTGTTGGGTTTTCAAGACCTCCTGCAAATCGGCAATCCGGTCCTCCTTGATTCTCACCTCAGCCTGCATACAGACAGCGTTTAGTTTTACACAAGCGGTCCAAGAAATTGAAGTATCAACCACATAACAAAGTTATACGCCTGATACTTGGGGGCTAATGCACCTTCACTTTTTATATATTACTAGATTGCAAAGTCCCAAGTTCAATACAAGTATTCAACTTGGCACTTGGGGGCTAATGGCTATTTGATCAAATTATGTTCTAAGGACAGTTTTCTATTGGAGCCTCGGTTTACTTATGCTAAGTTAAACCGGCCCTTGGGGGCTATATTGATGGATTTCAAAGTGTTGAGGATCGTATTCAAGTCCCGGTTTGACGCAGGTTACAAACCGACCCTTGGGGGCTAGGAGGATTGACACAATGGCAGAAAGTAAAGAATTTACCTCAAATTTATCCCTCATCATCTTCACCAGACCAGCTTCACAGTCACGGCTAGTATAAAGCCGGTTTAAATAGCCGAAATGAAGATCTTGGGCACTCAGAGCAGCATATGTCTCCGGTTCAACATCCCATTTTCCTTTGTTCAGAGCGGAAAAATCCTCTTTTATGGTATGCTTGGTTAAGGTGACAGGATTCCCGGGGTCAAAGCGGCCTACACCGGTAATCACAACGTCATCGTCTTTGGACTCGCCGGTTTGTGTTGGTGCGGCCGGTTTGTCAGCAGGACTATGGGATTTCTCAATCCGGATGGAGCTGGCAGGCGGGTCAGCAGAGGCTGAAGTGTTAATAGGCCTCTCTTCGGGAATAGCATCATCTTGCAAAGGAGGATCATTGGGAATATCTTCAGGAGCAAACTCGTCAAGATCTGGCGCTTTGTCATGTTCTGGGGCTACATCTTCTTCAGCCGCTTTATCCAAGCGGGCCTTCTTGCTTGGTTTCGGTTTGGCCCTGAAAGAAAAACAAAGAGTCAAGGAAAGCATAAGCCATTACACAGTATACTGGAAGCATATGTTCAGTTTAGCTTACCCAAGAACTATTTTAAACGGTGGCAGCTGAGTGGCCGACGATTCACCAGAAGATGAATGAGAAGTGACCTGATAATCAGAGTCGGATGGATTAAGAGGTTGACGGAAGAAACCCGCTTTAGGATTTAAATCAATAAAAAGGTCGGAGACCTCGGAGCGGCGTTTTCGAACCGGGCTGTTTGGTAAATCGGCAGAGGTAACTACCTTGCCACTGTGCCGGGTTGTGCGGCGAGCTGCATGTTGCTGAGTCTTCATAAGAAATTTGGGATCCAAATAAGCAAGAGGATGAGAAAATTTAACTTTCCGGTTTGCCTGGCGAAATTTTGGCAAAGGCAAGATTTCTGAATCAGAAGAGAGAATAATTACCTCAGCAAAATCCAAATTGCTGGCTTCGTCGTCGTCCTGACAAGCATCATCATCAATAAGGCATGTAAAAAGTAAGCCAAGTGAATCAAGTTCTACCTCAAGGTCCGGATTACCCACATCATCATCAATAGCTGGATCAGATGAAGCGGTGGTTTTTCTCTTGTGAGCTGGTTTCTTGATAACCTTGGTCTTGGGCCGGGTTGACCGCCCTGCCTTCTCCGTTTTGTCTTGTGGAAGTTTCTTGATCCAAAACGGATTATCACCCTGGATCAGCAGTAATCAAATATCAGACGGATAAAGCGGTAACAGGTTCAACAATAGAGCAATTAAATCTTACCGCTGGCGGTTTGTTGGTGGTGCAGTAAGGAAGCAGACCAGTTTGAGCACAGAGGTGCTCCGGTTCATTCAACATCTTCTTTACAGAATCTGTGACTTCATCATTGGAGAGTTGGATTTTGGTGTGTCGAAGTGGGTCATCGAGCTATCAGTATACTTGCACATTAAACCGGAGCGCCGGCTCAGAGGCAGTATGCTCCATGATATCCAACAGCGTGCAACCATTGGCCATAAAGGCTCGGAGCTTGGACAGTTGCGAAGCATATTTAATTCTCTCCTTGGCATTTAGTCTTTGTGGAAAAGGGTGAGTGTTGCTGAGCCGTTCCGGACGGAAGCCAGGCAAGGGATTTTCATTGTCAGGGGAGGTGTCCTTGCAATAAAACCAAGTTGCATTCCACTCTTTGGGGTGAGTATGGAGTTTAACGTGGGGATAAGTGATCTCTTTCCTCTTCTGGATGGCCATACCGCCCAATTCAGTATTGGGGCCGTCGGTAAACTCAGTGCGACGGTTTAAGTGGAAGCAATCTCTAAACAAATCGACTGAAGGCTCCTCTTGAAGGTATACCTCAGAGAGCACTTGAAAGTGACATAGATTGGTAACAGAATTGGGGCCAATATCCTGTGGACGGAGCTAAAAGTTGGCTAACACATCCCGGTAAAATTTTGAACCGGGCGGTTTGAAGCCCCAGGCCAAGTGATCTGCAAAGACCACAACCTCTCCCTCCTGAGGTGTGGGAGGACATTCATTTCCAGGAACCCTCCAGTGGACTGTATCTTTATTGTCTAAAGCGCCGATCAGGACTAGATCGTCCAACTGAGATTCTGTGACGCGAGAGGGAACCCAATTGCACTCATATACTTGTTTGGCCATGGCGAGATCTACAAGAAATAGGTGATCCAGTTCAAGAATATGCTGGATAAAAGAAGGTGTTGATCTAAACTACGATAAACCGGAGGCAATACCTATAAACCGGTCTTCTACAATGCGGCATCATATGGATTCTGGCGGTTCAACCAGGGGACTAATGGTATATACCGGTTTAGTAACTTTTTTCTATGGTAAGTTAAACCGCCTGACCTAAGCATCGGAAGCAATTGAAGCTATGGACAACTAGGTATGCAGAAATAGGTTTCACAAGATCTTATTACAGCCGCGGATCTACAGCGAGCTCACAAAAACAGAAAATATTCCAAAGAGTAAGGCAGAACGGAAGTGAACCATTGAGCGGGTATGTGCGTGAGATCTATGGACTTAGATGAGAAATTACAGGCGGATGCTTAGAGATTACTACTAAACACAACAGGGGTTCACAGATTCATTCAAAGTCAGAGAACAAGTATGAGCAAGTGACGAACACAGCACGAACATGGAACCCTAAGAACAGACCTAGGTCAAGAAGAGGAGAAATCTTACCGGAAACGGAGAAGATGCGGAAAGATACTGCAATGTTCTGGTGCGTTCAGGTTGATGCAGCTGCCCAAGATGAGGCAGAGGTCGACGGCGGTGGCGGAGCTCCAAGGCTAGCGACGCGAGGAAGACGAAGAAGAAGGGACAAAGGGAAAGGAAAGGAAATGACCCTTCGGTCTTATTTATAAGGCAACAGAGTTAGGTCAAGCGCGCGAATCCAGGAGCTATTATTAAAGGTGGGCGTTATAAAGGATAAAATTCATGATGACGTCATGCCGGTTTACAGCAACCAGAAATGATGACGACATGGCGGTTTACCAATTACCAGAAGATATCCAAGACACGAAATTTTGTGAAGGATTGACATGAACCGGTTCAAATCAATCTGGGGCCTAATGTTGGGGATATTACCACTAGGCGTAAACCGGCGTGCTTGGGCCGGGTCAACTTCATTAGTGGTATAAGCAGATGAAGGCCCAAGGCCTGTAGTCGGTTTAGAACCTGTAGCCATAAACCGGCCTGATGTATAACTTGTATTGTAAGTTAGGAATAGAGATATACCAACCGGGATACGAGTATGAACCGGTTGGGACTCTATGGACCGACGGGCGTCACTCGTGTATATAAGGGGACGACCCGGCGGCGGTTCAAGACAGACAACCACAACTCGAGCCTAGGCGAAGCTTGTTTGCTCCCTAGCCATCGAGACTACATCAATTCCATCACAACTAGACGTAGGCTTTTACCTTCATCGAAGGGGCCGAACTAGTATAAACCCTCGTGTCTTTGTGTCCGCTTTAACCCCTTCAAGTAAACCCATAGCGATGGCTCCACGACTAAGTCCTTTCACTAGGACATCTGCCGTGACAAATCCACGACACATCTTGTCAATCTCATGTTCTATTCTTTCCATGTTTAGCCGGAGTGCTGCCTAAATCCTTTCGATCTTATTCGTTTCCTATCTTGTTCTAACTGGAGTGGTTTCATAGTCTATCTGATTAAGTGAGTTTTAGATTCTCGTCGTTCCTCTCTTCTTCTCGAGTGCTCTCGATTCTTTGCTTCTTCTCTTGAGTTCTTGTTTCACCTCATCCTTTTTTTCCCTTCCATCTCGGTCCTAAGATCTCGGGACGAGATCTCTTGTTAGTGGAGGAGTGTTGTAACGCCTCGGATTAGATGCGTCAGGTGTATGCCAGTTATTTGCCTTCATTGCCATGTCATTTGATTGCATGTTGCATTTTGTCATGTCATCATGTGCATCTCATTTTGCATACGTGTTCGTCGCACGCATCCAAGCATTTTCCCCGTTGTCTGTTTTGCAATCCGACACTCCTATGTCCCCCGGCGTTCCCCTTTTGTCTCCTGTTGTGAGCGGGTATTAAATTTTCTCGGAATGGCCCGAGGTTTGCCAAGCGGCCTTTGTATACCACCGGTAGACCGCCTGTCAAGTTTCGTGCCATTTGGAGTCCGTTTGATACTCCAACGGTTAACCTGGTAACCGCAAAAGCCCCTTTCTCTTTGCAGCCCAACACCCCTTCAAAGTGGCCCAAAACCCAACAAACTCCCCTCCATACCCTCCGTCGTTTGATCATGATCGTGTGGGTGAAAACCGCTCCACATTTGGACACTCCAAACTCCTCCTACCTATAAATATGTGGCCTCCCCCAAAAATCCGCGCAGATCAAACCCTACCCTAACTTCCCTCCGCGCCGCCGGACATGTCCATGTCGTTGCCGGACGCGTCCGCCGCCGCTAGCAGCCAATTAGGAGGCGCAATGTCTCTGCCGCCGCCCTCTCTCTCCTCCAGCCCCACCGTCGGTCCGCGCGGCCCGGATCGGGCCCGCGGGGCCCATCCCGCCGCCGCCCGGCTCCCGCCCGAGCCCGCTCTGCCGCCTCCGCTGCCTCGTCGGCGC
>NC_041381.1:302543139-302594652 GCF_002162155.2 Triticum dicoccoides
CCTCGCCCTCTGCCGCCTCCGCCGCCCCGGCGACGCGCCGCGCCTCCAGCGCCGCCCCGGCCTCCGCCGGTGCCGGATCCGGCGAGGGGCCGGCTGGATCCGTCCGCCCCGACCTCCCCGTCCCTCCTCCGGCATCCCCGACCTCCTCTCCGGCGAGCCCATCCGGCGAACCTCGTCTTGTGCGCCATCCCGATTCGGATCCAGATTTGATTTGAGGTTGCCCCGAAATTCCTAAGTCCTCGAGATTTTGCATTATCATGCCATGTTCATCACATCATCACATGATGTATACTGCTCCGTTTTGTGCGTGTAATATGTCAAATTGTTTGTCTCAACGAGTAATTCATTTCATTGCATTGCGTCATGTTCATTTGAGTCCATCTTGATGCCCAAAATGCTGTTGGAAGAGTGTTATGTGATGTTAATCTGCTGAAACTGTTATAACTTGGTGATTTGTCATTTTTGTTGCATTTGATCTGTGCATCCTATGAGCATGAGCTCTACATGAGTTTCGGACTATGATATGCCATATTTACAGGGGCACTATCCATGTATTTTTGTGAGTTGTTTGTTGAGTGCATCGAGCTTGTTAAGTAGGGTACTTATTGTTGCTGTTTTGCTAGGCAGATTTTGTTATATTTTGTTGCTATGTAAACCTGCTGCTACAAGTCATTCCATGCATAATATGGAGATGTTCACTAAGGATGTTTTGTTATACATGTCATGCTCTATCCATTAATGACCCCGGTTGCATTTATAGCCTGCTGTAACATGTTGTAATCTTGCTCTCAAATTGCTAAATATTGTTGCTGTCAGCCTGTTAACATTAAGTTCAGTTTTGGCCATGTGCTTTTCTAGTGTTCCATGTACCCTATGAACTTGTTCTTGCCGTGCTTATCTTCATAAACATGTATTCTTACTGTTGGTTTCCTTGCCATGCCATGTATTGCACTGTGGTGAGTGGTTCAAGCTCACCAACATGCCTACTTATAGTTATTCCTGCCATGTATGAATCTGTCATATTACTTACCATGTTTACATGGGTGCCATCATATCTTCTGATCCTTTTTGGCTCATGGTCAGTAAGGGACTTTTGTTCTATGCAATTAGTAGATTCATGCCATGCCTTTGTTTGCCATGTTAAGTTCTTGTAGCATGTTGTTTGATAGCTCTAAACATTTCAACCTGATGTTATTTCTGCAAAGCCTGAAACTGTTATAATTTGCAATCTTCCCATGTCCTTTTGAGCATGTTCTAGTTGTTTCTGGAGATAGCTCAGTGTTCATGTTTTGTCATGCTTTACCTGTACTTCATGCCCCTGCCTTTTATTTTCTCATTGGGATGTTGTAGCTTGTTGTTTTGGTGCTTGCAATATGCCTAGTTGTTGTTTTGGACAGCTTGTCCTTTAAACTTGTATGGAGTATATGTGTTGCACCGTTGCCCCGTTCGAGTGTGCTCTATATGAAACTTGCTTGTTTTTGCATGTAGTTTCTTATTATCATGTTGCATCCATGTTTGAGAGTGTTTGCTTGATGTTTGTATGCATTTTGCATCAATGCCATGTTTAACTTGTTTTGCTCATATCTTCTAGGCCGTAGCTCTGAACTAAATGAACTTTATATGTAACTTGACTAGAAGTGTAGATCATCTTGGTGCATCTTAACTTGCTGTTTAACAACTTCAACTTAATGTTTATTCAGATCTGGACCAATTTCGAAATTTGCATATGAGGACTTACCGGAATTGTTATATGTTGTATCCGGCCTCATTTAAACTTGCTTTGATGTGTTGCTCTTGTTTGCATCGTCTCTTGCCATGAGTAGCTTCATGTAGCTTTGTCATGCATCATGCTTGTTGTGCATCATATATTGTCTATGTGTGGTGTGTTTACCATGTTGTGTGCTTCTTCTCGATAGTTCCCGTTTCGTTTCGATTGTGAGGATGCGTTCGTCTACGTGTGGTTCGTCTTCGTGGCTTCATCTTCTTCATGGACTCGTTCTTCTTCCTTGCGGGATTTCAGGCAAGATGACCGCTACCCTGGATCTCACTACTATCATTGCTATGCTAGTTGCTTCGTTCTATCGCTTTGCTGCGCTACCTATCTTTTGCTCTTCAAGCCTCCCAATTTGCCATGTCAGCCTCTAACCTTTTGCACCCTTCCTAGCAAACCATTGCTTGGCTATGTTACCGCTTTGCTCAGCCCCTCTTATAGCATTGTTATTTGCAGGTGAAGTTGAAGATTGCTCCATGGTGGATAGGATTATGTTGGGATATCACAATATCTCTTATATTATTAATGCATCTATATACTTGGTAAAGGGTGGAAGGCTCGGCCTTATGCCTGGTGTTTTGTTCCACTCTTGCCGCCCTAGTTTCCGTCATATCGGTATTATGTTCCCGGATTTTGAGTTCCTTACGCGGTCGGGTGATTTATGGGACCCCCTTGACAGCTCGCTTTGAATAAAACTCCTCCAGCAAGGCCCAACCTTGGTTTTACCATTTGCCTCACCACCACCTACTTTTCCCTATGGAGTAATTAAACCAAGGGTCATCTTTATTTTAGCCCCCCCGGGCCAATGCTTGTCTAAGTGTTGGTCCAAACCGAGCGACGTCCGGTGTCGTGGCGGTTCCTGTGGGGGCACGAGCACCTATGGGGCCGGGGGCCCCTTCTAGTCCGGCAAGGGAGCGGAGGGCGCACGCAGAGCGGATCGAGGCGGGAGCACGCGGCGGAGATTTTTACCCAGCTTCGGAGCTCTCGGAGAGATAAAACTCCTACTGCTGCTTTGTGTTTGTATTTGTTCTTGCTCGAGAGCGTGAGCGTGTAGTGGTGTTGGATGCGTCGAATGAACCGAACCCCTTCTACGTGCGCATGGGCCTCCCTTTTATAGTCTAAGGGGGTTACCGACAGGTGGCAATGTAGAAAGAGGGGGTAAAAGAGTAAAAATGCAGGTTGGTACAACAGTGTCCAACAGTGTCCCCTACCTAACTCTGACGGCAGGGCACAAGGGCATTTAATGCCCGTCCGGTCGCCCCAACAGTGCAAGGAAACGACCGTTAGGGGCGCCACCGATCGCCACAATGGCCTCCTTGTCAGCTTCGCTTGCCACCTCGCACCGCATGGCTGCACAGCGCCTCGCCACGTGCTCCTGGGATGGCCCTGGGGTGACACGTCGTTGGATGCGCTGGAGCTTGGGTGCAGGGTGGCAGCCTTGCCGCGGCAAGCGCCCCGCCGTGGCCCTTCTCTTGGCGTGCCGGCAAGCTTGCCGGTCGCCGGGCCTTGCCGGGACGTGCGGGGCATCGCGGCAAGTTTTCTGGAAGCGCCTTGGTTGTCCTTCCCGGCAAGCTCCTCTTGCCGGGGCCTTGTACTTCCCGGCAAGCTCCTATTGCCGGGGTCTTGTCTTCTTAGTTGATACTTTGTTCTTGAATGGCAGTAAGATAGGAATGGCGGAGGATCTTGGCGGGCGCCCGGCAAGCCTTGCCGCAGGGTGCTGCGACTGCCCGTGCACAAGTTCGGGGTACTAAGGTACCCCTACTTTAGTACACCGATAGGAGCCCCCGGGCCTGGGCCATACACGGTGCCGAGCGCTGTTGGGCCAGGCCCAAAACAGTGCACGGGCACGCGCGGCCTGGGTCCGCACAAAATCCGCTCCGTACCCGCCGCGCTCCCTCGTAACGGCACGCGTCGATTGCGGCGTTGTGGGAGACGTGGGTGGCGTGCGCGATTTTCAAGGCGCCCATCCCCGTGATCACGGGGCGGGGTGAGGTCACCTCAACCGTCGCCTTAGTTCTGCATCCTCGCCATGCGTCTCCCATGCACTTGGGGTCGCGGACGATGGAGGTGGGAGACCGAGCCGTCACGGGCGGAGGCAGCGGGTCGGCCCCGCCCCCCTGCTCTTCCCGTGCTCTGATTCGCTGAGCGGGGCGGTCGAGCCCCCACTCCGCCCCTTTAAGAAGAGCGGGAGGGGAGCGCAGAAGCCCACATTCTCTCATCTTCCCCTTTCTCCAACTTCTGCTCCCCTTTCTCTCATTCGCCATGGAGGAGGGGAACCCTGGTCCTTCATCGGTGGCGGCGAGGGTCGCCGCGAGACAGCGCATCCCTCCCTATCCCGCGCCAGTGGTGGCGGAGCCAGCCACAAGGGGAAGAGGGAGGGGGCGTGGTCGTGGGCGAGGTCGAGGGCAAGGTCGAGGCGCTCGCGGAAGGGGCGGACGGGGCGGCGCAGCATCTCCGCCTCCGCCGGCGGCTCCTCCCCTCGCGGCGGTCCATACAGGGGGCGACCCTTGGGAGTTCTTCGTCAAGCTGCACCGGGCACCTCGCCGTCGCCTCCGTCTTCCGGCTCCGTTTGCGAGCGCGATGGAGCCGGACCCGCCCGAGACGCTGAGGTTGCGCATGAGGGGCTGTGGGATCAGTGGCATGCGAGTCAGCGTTGTATCCCCAGCCCCTGGCGTGATGTATCTTGATGAGGGTGGAAGACATTCGCCCGCATCCACAGCTTGACGGCGGGGTTTACCCTCCATTTTAAGTTAATGGAGGGCGACCTCCTCTCCGTCAAGGTATTCGGGGACTCTGGCACCCGGGCAAGATGCTGCGTGGACAGCTCCTCCGATAGCGAAGACTCCCCCTCGAGCGAGAGTGACGAGGAGGAGAGCGACAGCGACGACGAGGGCGGCGGGCCCGACTAGGCGTCGGGCGTCGCCTCGTGCGTCACCGGCGACCCCATCATCCGGGTCGCCGGCCCCTTGAACTCCCCGGGGTCGTCTCCTTGGGCGGCTGGCGTAGGGAGGCTGCGGAAGAGGAAGAGGGGTGGCGGCAAGGCCGTCAAGTCGGAGTACGAGGGCGTGGTGCCCTCGACAGCGTGCTGACGTCCTGCCGCCCCGGCTTCGAGCTCTGCTTCCGGCGCCGCCGTCTCCGCCAAGCTCCCGGGTGGCCCCCGGGATGTTCTCTTGGTGTCTTCTGGCACCCGTAGCTCACCTAGGAACCTCTTTTGCCCTCTTCGGCTCCTTGACCTACCTCCTGAAAAGGGGGACAGGAAAGGGATTACGGGCATCTTATCTTTTCAATTTGTAAGCCTTCGGGCCTTAGCTGCATTTAAAACTTGTAATCCTCTCTTTCATGCTTTTCATCCTTTATGGACTGTACCCGAATGGGATGTTTTTTTAATGAAAAAGGGGAAGCTCGCTATGCCACATCCTTTACTTGACTCTATGCCTTGTATGTTTTTACCCTACGCTTTGAGGGGACTTGCCGGCGCAAACACACTTGCTGAGTGCGGAACATCAGCAGCCCGCTGGCGGTGTTGCTTCCGGCAAGAAACCTTGTCGGAGCTAGTTGCAGCTCACTTGTATTGTTGAGCAGACTCGAAAACAAATCAAGGGCGCAACTTAGCCACGAGTCGATTCCTCCGCGCACAGGTTTCTCATACAAGGCACGGCCGTTCAAGGACGCGGCTTCGCGTTTCCCAGTCCATAAGAGGATGCATGATGAGGGACGGAAAGCTTATCTGATATCGCAGCCCCCGGCAACTCTGGCTTGCCGGGGATGAATCTTGATATTCGCAGCCCCCAGCACTCTGGCTTGCCGGGATCCAGGTGCCGACGCACCTTTCTTCTCTTTCCTGGTTCTTGCCGCCGCTAGACGTGTCACAGGAACAATCTCTTAGAGCGCGGCAAGCCATTTACTGTAATATATAACTTTATTCTGAGCAAAGCTTGTTATGTTATATCCTTTACTCTGTTACATCCCTTGTATGTTTTTACCCTACGCTTTGAGGGAACTTGCCGGCGCGAGCACACTTGCTGAGTGCGGAACATCAGCAGCCCGCTGGCGGTGCTGCCTCCGGCAAAAATCTCGTCGGGACTAGTTGCAGCTCGCTTGTATTGTTGAGTGGACTCGAAAACAAATCAAGGGCACAACTTAGCCGCGAGTCGATTCCTCCGCGCACAGGTTTTCCATACAAGGCACGAACGTTCAAGGAATATAACTTAAAAATTTAAAACTAACTATGCTCAAACTTTGGCAACTTAGCTTCTCTGTCTTCTGCATTCCGGCAAGGCTATGCTTCTTTGAAGGACACCTAGTCCATATCGTTATCAAGCTCCGACAACGAGGACTAAAGGCGTAAATGCTCCTGCGGGAACATTCGCTTCTACGGCAAGAATCTGGGATCCTGCCGGAGCATAATGCCCCCCGGCAAGCGTGTCAGGACACAGCTTGTCGGGAGCGTCTGCTTCAACGAAACAAACCCTAGGGCTTGTCGGAGCAGACGGCTCCTCAGCGCTTTCTGTGTTGATCCTGGGGGCCTTCTTGGCGGCGGCTCCGGGGAGTTCTGCCGGAAAGTAGTCGCCAGTAACCAACCCCCTTTTTTTTGGTTGCATAGGTTCATCCTTGCCGGAACCAGAACTTGTCGAGGGAGCCCCCAGCTTGTCGCTGGAGACCGCACTGCGCTCGTGCCAGCGTGTTGACGCGTACGTTGGCCTTCAGCGTCCCGCGACCCACCAGCTTGTTGGCCTTGTTCCAACGCGAGCACGGCGCCAGGAGCGCCGTGGCGTTGTCGATCTTGCACCTCCTGGGAGGGGTGCGGTGGATGTGCAGACGCTGAACCTTGCGGGGCCTTGTCCTTGGAGCGGGTGACGATGTGAGTCCCCCCGCTGGCGCCCGCTCCTCCGCCAGCGTCCACCCCACCGCATGTTTGCTCCGGTGGCGGTAGGACGGTCGCAGACGGAGCGGCTACCTCCGAAGTTTTCTTCTTCGGTGGCATGTTGATGAAGATGCTGATGTAGCGCGCGCAGACGCCGGATCAGGTACGCACGACCTCGACGCCCTCCTACCTGGCGCGCCAAAGATGTCGTGGCGGTTCCTGTGGGGGCACGAGCACCTATGGGGCCGGGGGCCCCTTCTAGTCCGGCAAGGGAGCGGAGGGCGCACGCAGAGCAGATCGAGGCGGGAGCACACGGGGGAGATTTTTACCCAGCTTTGGAGCTCTCCGGAGAGATAAAACTCCTACTGCTGCTTTGTGTTTGTATTTGTTCTTGCTCGAGAGCGTGAGCGTGTAGTGGTGTTGGATGCGTCGAATGAACCGAACCCCTTCTACGTGCGCATGGGCCTCCCTTTTATAGTCTAAGGGGGTTACCGACAGGTGGCAACGTAGAAAGAGGGGGTAAAAGAGTAAAAACGCAGGTTGGTACAACAGTGTCCAACAGTGTCCCCTACCTAACTCTGACGGCAGGGGACAAGGGCATTTAATGCCCGTCCGGTCGCCCCAACAGTGCAAGGAAACGACCGTTAGGGGCACCACCGATCGCCACGATGGCCTCCTTGTCAGCTTCGCTTGCCACCTCGCACCGCATGGCTGCACAGCGCCTCGCCACGTGCTCCTGGGATGGCCCTGGGGTGACACGTCATTGGATGCGCTGGAGGTTGGGTGTAGGGTGGCAGCCTTGCTGCGGCAAGCGCCCCGCCGCGGCCCTTCTCTTGGCGTGCCGGCAAGCTTGCCGGTCGCCGGGCCTTGCCGGGACGCGCGGGGCGTCGCGGCAAGTTTTCTGGAAGCGCCTTGGTTGGCCTTCCCGGCAAGCTCCTCTTGCCGGGGCCTTGTCCTTCTCGGCAAGCTCCTCTTGCCGGGGCCTTGTACTTCCCGGCAATCTCCACTTGCCGGGGTCTTGTATTCTTAGTTGATACTTTGTTCTTGAATGGCAGTAAGATAGGAATGGCGGAGGATCTTGGCGGGCGCCCGGCAAGCCTTGCCGCGGGGTGCTGCAACTGCCCGTGCACAAGTTCGGGGTACTAAGGTACCCCTACTTTAGTACACCGACATCCGGCGCCCCCTGGGCAACCAGGGTCTATGCCAACCCGACGTCTTGCTAATCCGGTGTGCCCTGAGAATGAGATATGTGCAGCTCCTATCGGGATTTTTCGGCAAAGCGGGCGGCTTTGCTGGTCGTGTTTTACCATTGTCGAAATGTCTTGTAAACCGGGATTCCAAGACTGATCGGGTCTTCCTAGGAGAAGGTATATCCTTTGTTGATCACGAGAGCTTATCATGGGCTAAGTTGGGACAACCCTGCAGGGTATAAACTTTCGAGAGCCGTGCCCGCAGTTATGTTGTAGATGGGAATTTGTTAATGTCCGGTTGTAGATAACTTGACACCAAATCCGAATTAAAACGCATCAACCACGCGTGTAGCCGTGATGGTCTCTTTTCGGCGGAGTCCGGGAAGTGAACACGGTCTTTGGGTTATGTTTGACGTAAGTAGGAGTTCAGGATCACTTCTTGATCATTGCTAGCTTCACGACCGTTCCGCTTTCTCTCTTCTCGCTCTTATTTGCGTTGGTTAGCCACCATACTTGCTTAGCCGCTGATGCAACCTCACCACTTTACCCCTTCCTTTCCCATTAAGCTTCGCTAGTCTTGATACCCATGGTAATGGGATTGCTGAGTCCTCGTGGCTCACAGATTACTACAACAACAGTTGCAGGTACAGGTTATGCGATGATCTTGACGCGAGAGCGATGCTTGCTTGCTTGAGTTCTTCGTCTGCTTCTTCTTGTAACAGGGGATAGGTTCCAGGTCGGCAGCCTGGGCTAGCAGGGTGGATGTCGTTTGAGCTTCTGTTTGTGTTTCATCCATAGTCGGATGTTGATATTATGTATGATGTTGTATTCGTGTGGCGTTGTATGCCTTTTGTATGTATCCCCATCTATTATGTAATGTTGATGTAATGATATCCACCTTGCAAAAGCGTCTTCAAGATGCGCTTCTATCCTTGTTGGGACCTTCGAGTTCCTTTAGGATAGGGTCGCATCTTGGGCATGACACACGCACCCTTGATGAATGGTCTATTCTTGTTGAATCTCGATCCTAGTGATACACATATTCATAATATTGATGAGAAAAGATGCAAAGTTTATAATGATAGTGCAACATATTTGTGGCACTGCCGTTTAGGTCATATTGGTGTAAAGCGCATGAAGAAACTTCATGCAAATGGACTTTTGGAATCACTTGATTATGAATCATTTGATACTTGCGAACCATGCCTCATGGGCAAGATGACTAAAACTCTATTCTTCAGAACAATGGAGCGAGCTAATGACTTATTGGAAATAACACATACTAATGTATGCGGTCCGATGTGTGTTGAGGCACGCGGAGAGTATCATTATTTTATGACCTTCACAGATGATTTGAGTAGCTATGGGCATATCTACTCGATGAAACACAAGTCTGAAACATTTGAAAAGTTCAAAGAATTTTAGAGTGAAGTGCAGAATCATCGTAACAAGAAAACAAAGTTTCTGTGATCTAATCATGGAGGCAAATATTTGAGTTATGAGTTTGGCCTTCATTTAAAACAGTGTGGAATTTTTTCACAACTCACGCCACCTGGAACATGATGCGGCTTGAACTACGTCGGTATTTCCCCAAAGAGGAAGGGATGATGCAGCACAGCTAGGTTAGGTATTTCCCTCACTGATGAGATCAAGGTTATCAAACCAATAGGATAACCACGCAACACTATATAAACGGTATCTGCACACAAAGAACAAATACTTGCAACTCGATGTGAAAGAGGGGTTGTCAATCCCTCCCCGTAAAAAAGATAGATAAAATTATAGTAGATTGGATAAATAGATCTCGCGGGAACACGGGATAAAATAAATAATAAAAAATTGCAGCATGGTATTTTGGGGTTTTTGGATTAATAGATCTGAAAATAAAAGTGAACAAAAATAGATCTCGAAGGCAAATATGATAAAGAAGAGACCCGGCGGCCGTAGTTTTCACTAGTGGCTTCTCTTGAGAAAAATAGCATATGGCGGGTAAACAAATTACTGTTGGGCAATGTATACAACTTCAAGTAATTATGACGATATCCAGACAATGATCATTATATAGGCATCATGTCCAAGATTAGTAGACCGACTCCTGCCTGCATCTACTACTATTACTCTGCACATCGACCGCTATCCAGCATGCATCTAGTGTATTAACTTCATGGAAAAACAGAGTAATGCAATAAGAACGATGACATGATGTAGACAAGATCTATTCATGTAGGAATAGACCCCATCTTGTTATCCTTAATAGCAATGATACATATGTGTCTTGTCCCCTTCTTTCACTGGGATTGAGCACCGTAAGATCGAACCCATCAAAAAGCACCTCCTCCCATGGCAAGAAAAATCAATCTAGTACTCCTAACTAAACCAAAGATTCAAAGAAGAAATACGAGGCTGCAAGCAATCATAGATATAATAGATCAAAACACAAATAATTTTCATGTATAAAATAGATTTGATCATAAACTCAATGTTCATCGGATCCCAACAAACACACCGGAAAAATAGTTATATCAAATAGATCTCCAAGAGACCATTGTATTGAGAATCAAAAGAGAGAGAGAGAGGAAGCCATCTAGCTACTAACTACGGACCAGTAGGTCTACAATGAACTACTCACGCATCATCTGAGAGGCAGCAATGAGGATGATAAACCCCTCCGTGATGGTCTCTAGATTGGATGTGTGGTTTCTGGAACTTGCGGCAGCTAGAATTATGTTTTGTCCACTCCCCTAGGGTTTTTGGATTTTTGGGGTATTTATAGAGCAAAGAGGCGGTGCGGGAGGCGGCAGAGGTGGGCACAACCCACCAGGGTGCGCCTGGGTCCCTAGGCGTGCCCAGGTGGGTTGACCTCCCCTTGGAGCCCCCCTCTGGTACTTCCTTGGCCCATCGTGTGTCTTCTGGTCCAAAAAAATTCTCCAAAAAGTTTTGTTGCATTTGGACTCCGTTTGGTATTGATTTTCTACGGAGTAAAAACAAGCAAAAAACAGCAACTGGCACTGTGCACTATGTCAATAGGTTAGTCCCAAAATGATATAAAGGTGCTAAAATGATTGTGAAACATCCAAGAATGATTATATAAGAGCATGGAACAATAAAAAATTATAGATACGTTGGAGACGTATTGGAACACCACAACGTAATGGTGTGTCTGAACGTCGTAATCGTACTTTATTAGATATGGTGCGATCTATGATCTCTCTTACCGATTTACCACTATCATTTTTGGGTTATGCATTAGTGACAGCTGCATTCATGTTAAATAGGGCACCATCTAAATCTGTTGAGACAACACCCTATGAACTGTGGTTTGGCAAGAAACTTAAGCTGTCATTTATTAAAGTATGGGGTTGCGACAGTTATATCAAAAGGCTTCAGCCCGTTAAGCTCGAACCCAAATCGGAGAAGTGCATCTTCATATAATACCCTAAGGAAACAAATGGGTACACCTTCTACCACAGATCCGAAGGCAAGATCTTTGTTGCCAAGAATAGAACTTTTAACGAGTTTCTCTCGAAAGAAGTGAGGTAATTGTACCTTCTCTCAATTTGGAAAGTAGCACATCAGATAAATCCGTTCCCATGATGCCTACACCAACTAGAGAGGAAGATAATGATGATGATCATGAAACTTCAGATCAAATTACTACTGGACCTTGTAGGTCGAACAGAGCATGTTTCGCACCAGAGTGGTACGGTAATCCTGTCCTGGAAGTCATGTTATTAGACCGTGACGAACCTACGAACTATGAAGAGGCTATGATGAGCCCGTATTCCGATAAATGGCTTGAGGCCATGAAATCTGAGAGAGGATCCATGTATGAGAACAAAGTGTGAACTTTGGTGGACTTGTCCGATGATCGGCAAGCCATTGAGAATAAATGGATCTTCAAGAAGTAGACAGGCGCTTATGGTAATGTCACCATCTACAAAGCTTAACTTGACGCAATAGGTTTTTGACAAGTTCAAGGGGTTGACTACGATGAGACCTTCTCACCCTTAGCGATGCCTAAGTTAGTCCGAATCATGTTAGCAATTGCCACATTTTATAATTATGAAATCTAGCAAATGACGCCAAAACTGCATTCCTTATTGGGTTTCTTAAATAAGAGTTGTATATGATGCAACCAGAAGGTTTCCTCAATCCTAAAGGTGCTAACAAATTGTGCAAGCTCCAGCGATCCATCTATGGACTCGTGCAAGCATCTCGCAGTTGAAATATACACTTTGATGAGGTGATCAAAGCATATGGTTTTATACAAACTTATGGTGAAGCCTATATTTACAAGAAAGTGAGTGGGAGCTCTGTAGCATTTCTAATATTATATGTGGATGACATATTGTTGATTGGAAATGATATAGAATTCCTGGATAGCATAAAAGGATACTTGAATAAGAATTTTTCAATGAAATACGTCGATGAAGTTGCTTATATATTCGGCATCAAGATCTATAGGAAAAGATTGAGACGCTTAATAGGGCTTTCACAAAACACATACCTTGATAAAGTTTTGAAGAAGTTCAAAATGGATCAGTCAAAGAAAGGGTTCTTTCATGTGCTACAAGGTGTGAAATTGAGTCAGACTCAAAGCTTGACCATTGTAGAAGATAGAGAGAAAATGAAAGTCATTCCCTATGCCTCAACCATAGGTTCTATCATGTATGCTATGTTGTGTACCAGACCTGATGTGTGTCTTGCCATAAGTTTGACAGGGAGGTACCAAAGTAATCCAGGAGTGGATCACTAGACAGCGGTCAAGAACATCCTAAAGTACCTGAAAAGGACCAAGGATATGTTTCTCGTTTGTGGAGGTGACGAACAGCTCGTCGTAAATTATTAAGTGGATGCTAGCTTCGACACTGATCCAGATGACTCTAAGTCACAAACCGAATACATATTTCTATTGAATGGTGGAGCTATCAGTTGGTGCAGTTCCAAGAAAAGCGTCGTGGCGGCATCTACGTGCGAAGTGGAGTACATAGCTACTTCGAAAGCAACACATGAAGGAGTTTGGATGAAGGAGTTCATATCCGATCTAGGTGTAATACCCTGTGCATCGGGTCCAGTGAAAATCTTCTGTGACAACACTGGAGAAATTGCCTTGGTGAAGGATTCCAGGTTTCACAAGACAACCAAACACATCAAGATACGCTTCAGCTCCATTCGTGAAAAGGTCAAGGATGGAGACATAGAGATTTTCAAAATACATACAGATCTGAATGTGGCAAACCCGTTGACTAAGCCTCTTCCGCGAGCAAAACATGATCAGCACCAAGAGTACACGGGTGTCAGATTCATTCCAATGGAATCTAGATTATTGACTCTAGTGCAAGTGGGAGACTAAAGGAAATATACCCTAGAGGCAATAATAAAGTTATTATTTTATATATCCTTATTCATGATAAAGGTTTATTATTCATGGTAGAATTGTATTGACCAGAAATTTAAATACATGTGTGAATACATAAATAAATACCATGTCCCTAGTAACCCTCTACTAGGCTAGCTCGTTGATCAAACATGGTTAAGGTTTCCTAACCATAGACATGTGTTGTCATTTGATAACGAGATCACATCATTAGGAGAATGATGTGATGGACAAGACCCATCCGTTAGCTTAGCATATTGATCGTTTAGTTTATTGCTATTGCTTTCTTAAATGTCAAATACATATTCCTTCAACTATGAGATTATGTAACTCCTGGATACCGGAGGAATACCTTGTGTGCTATCAAATGTCACAATGTAACTGGTTGATCATAAAGATGCTCTAAAGGTATCTCCGAAGGTGTTTGTTGAGTTGGCATAGATTGAGATTAGGATTTGTCACTCCGAGTATGGGAGAGGTATCTTTGGGCCCTCTTGGTAATACACATCATAAGAAGCCTTGCAAGCAAAGTGACTAATGAGTTAGTTGCAAGATGGTGTATTACAGAACGAGTAAAGAGACTTGCTGGTAACGAGATTGAACTGTGTATGAAGATACCGACGATCGAATCTCGGGCAAGTAACATACGGATGGAGAAAGGGAATTACGTATGTTGTCATAAGGTTCAACCGATAAAGATCTTCGTATATTATGTAGGAGCCAATATGGACATCCAGGTTCCGCTATTGGTTATTGACCGGAGAGGTGTCTCGGTCATGTCTACATAGTACTCGAACCTATAGGGTCCGCACGCTTAACGTTCGTTGACGATATACTATTATATGAGTTATATGATTTGGTGAGCGAATGTTGTTTGGAGTCCCGTATGAGATCACGGACATGACGAGGAGCTCCGGCATAGTCCATAGGTAAAGATTGATATATAGGACGATGATATTCGGACACCGTAAGCGTTCCAGAGTGTACCGGGTAGTCATCGGAATACCGGAGGGGGTATCGGACACCCCCGGGAGGGTAATGGGCCTATTGGGCCAATAGAAGGGAGCACACTAGCCCACAAGGTACTGGCGCACCCCCTATGGCATCCGCCCAAGTGGTAGAAAGGAAAGGGGGGATTCGGCCTCCCCATTCCTTCCCTCTCCCCTTCCTTTCCCCCTCCAGCAAATATGGTAAGGGGGGTGCCACTTGGGAAGGACCCCAAGTAGGATTCGTCCTACTTGGGGGTGCCTACTGGCTGCACCCTCCTCCCCCCACCTATATATATGGGGGAGAGGGACGCCACCCACATAACCATGACAATCTCTAGGCCGTGTGCGGCACCCCCCTCCACTGTTTACACCCTCGATCATATTTTTGTAGTGCTTAGGCAAATCCTTGCGGAGATAGCTTCACCATCACCATCACCATGTCGTCAAGCTGTTGAAACTCATCCACTACTTCGCCATCTTGCTGGATCAAGAAGGCGAGGATGTCACCAAGCTGAATGTGTGCTGAACGCGGAGGTGTCGTACGTTCGGTACTCGATCGGTTGGATCGTGAAGAAGTTTGACTACATCAACCGCGTTACTAAACGCTTCCGCTTACGGTCTATGAGGGTATGTAGACATACTCTCCCCCTCGTTGCTATGCATATCCTTGATAGATCGTGCGTGTGCATAGAATTTTTTTGTTTTCCATGCAACGTTTCCCAACATCACTGTCCACCTATCACGTGCTCCCCCGAACATTGGACGGTGACGCGTAGGACGCGCAGCTGGCGGCCGCGGCCGTGTCTGATTGCGCCAGAACTTTGTTGCGAGCGGCGCACATGGCCTCGTAGAGCGCACATTGCTCTGCAACGAGCTTCGGGTTCGCTATTGCCATGGCGGCCACGGCCACCTCGCTTGCGTGCTCGCTGTAGATTTGGCCCTCTACCGACCTGTGCTGCTCGAGGAGGAACATGTTGTAGCTCTGCTCCTCCCGCGCCGGTCAGAACACCGATATAGGAGCCGGTGCAGGCTGCTCCTCCTCCGCCATGGCGGCATCGTAGTGCGCCAGCGCTTGCTCCATGCACTGGTACGCGTCGGTGCTATATAAACTGTTTTTTAACCCCTTTCTGCGACGACTTTTGGAACCATTGCCAAGTGAGTGTGGGCGATAGGGGGGTCCTTCCCACATGACCCAGAAACCGCCAGGGATAGGGAGCCAAGATGCATATACAGTACTCCTACTCGTTTGTGCTTGCATTGCCATCACAGTTGGTATTATGTGGTGCTACGTTTACAATGCGCAGCCCGTCACAAACGGTTCATTATTATAGAAGCTGTATGATAAGCAGACAATCACACACATTCGCTTTTCCCAAACTGTATGTGATAACTAATTAAGAAGATTAGCTAATCATCGTATGTGTGTTGGATAGGATTACGAAACGTCGGACCATCGTAACATTGTCGTACACGACAACTATCGCACACAATATTCTGTGGTGCAACGTTTACGACACATACTTCATCAGAAATAGTTCATGGTTGCGAATCGTGTACGATAAGGCAACTATCACAAACATTCAGTTTGCCCGCACCGTTTGTGATATTGTCTGACATTGCACATGCTTTGCAAAACGCATTTGTGTGCATGCTTGCACACGTTTCCTCTCTGTGAACTGTGTCGGATTATGGTGTATATCACAAACGTTTGTGTTTTACCAACCATGTGTGCCATAACAACCTGGAGAGCGTAATTTCACCGTAATTTAATTGCTGCTCTTTCAAATTGTACCAGATTTGAATTTGAATTTAAATGTATGATATAGCTTTATTCATATCCATCTGGTTCAAAAAACCAATGCATTATTCGATTCATAGGTACATATGTTCAAGAATTACATAAGAACCAAATAAAGAATGATCAACCACAATTTATACTTGTACTATTAAAGACGGTAAAGAAAGAGGCGAAATACATTCTGGTTGCTGAACAAGGTGAAGCAGAATGCCCATATTGTTCCCTCCTCCATGCAGAAGGCACACATGACTCTAGTCCAACCCCTTGTGATGGCCGACCGCCAATCCTTCATGGTCTTCATGAAAACAAGTAGATAACCGTCCTGTTCTGGTAGAAATACTTTAACCTTTGCATGCCCACCAATCATGTAGTTTGAGAGGTAATCTTGAGTAAATTGCTTAGGAAATCACTACAAAGGAAAAACATACAGACATTGTCATCTAACACAACTCATTATGGGCAGTAAAAAGAAGGTTGTAGAGTTCTTACTTACCATCTATCACTGGGATCAAGCACCGTAAGATCGAACCCACTACAAAGCACCTGTTCCCATTGCAAGATAAATAGATCAAGTTGGCCAAACAAAACCCAAATATCTGAGAAGAAATACGAGGCTATAGGAAATCATGCATATAAGAGATCAAAGAAACTCAAATAACTGTCATGGATAAAAAGATAGATCTGATCATAAACTCAAAGTTCATCCAATCCCAACAAACACACCGCAAAAAGAGTAACATCATATGGATCTCCAAGAGACCATTGTGTTGAGAATCAAACGAGAGAGAGGAAGTCATCTAGCTACTAACTACAGACACGAAGGTCTACAAAGAACTACTCACGCATCATCGGAGAGGCACCAATGGAAGTGGTGAACCCCTCCGTGATGGTGTCTAGATTAGGTATGGTGGTTCTGTACTCTGCGGCGGCTGGAACTGATTTTTGTTGACTCCCCTAGGGTTTCTGGAATATTGAGGTATTTATAGAGTAAAGAGGCGGCCCGGGGTTACCCAAGGTGGGCACAACCATGGTGGGTTGTGCTCCCCTCGGAGCAGCCCCTAGGTGCTTCTTCGGTCCATTGGTTGTCTTCTGGTCCAAAAAAATCCATAAAAAGTATCACTACTTTTGGACTCCGTTTGGTATTGATTTCCTGCGATGTAAAAAACATGCAAAAAATAGCAACTGGCACTTGACACTATGTTAATAGGTTAGTACCAAAAAATGATATAAAATGACTACAAAATGATTATAAAACATCAAAGATTGATAATATAACAACATGGAACAATCAAAAATTATAGATACATTGGAGACGTATCAGACACCTACACCTACTATTGATTCGGATATGTCGCATGTTATTGATGATGCCACTTCTGCTATGCAAGATGCTTATGATGAAACTACTTCTCTGCTTGATAATATTGTGCCACTAGGTGAATTTCTAGATGAACAACTTGCTAGGGTTAGAGAGAATGCAATTACTGAAACTGAAGATTATGATTATCCCCCTAGATATGAATTGCCTGTTGTACCCGAGGGTTATATTATGGCTGAGGAAACTGATAGAGACTTTCTTGCTTGTAATGATAGAGATGATCTTTAGAAACTGTTAACTAAACTGAAAGAAAAGTCTTTGAATGCTAGAATGCAATATGACCCTATGTTTGCTACTTCACCTATCTTTGTTATTGATAAGGACTATGAATTCTCTGTTGATCCTGAGTTAATTACTTTGGTTAAATCTAATCCTTTCTATGGTTATGAATCTGAAACTGTTGTGGCACATCTTATTAAATTGAATGATATAGCCACTCTATTTGCTCATGAGGAAAAAAATAGCTATTCTATATTCTTAAGTTGTGTCGGTGTACAAAAGTAGGGGCTTTGCTTTTGACCCCTTTACTTGTGCATGGGCAGTCAGAGCCACCCGCCATGACCACGCATAATAGGGCAGGAATGGGAAGCCGGAGAGAAGCCAAAGGCACATGACAAAACAAAGCAACAACAAGGACCAAGGCCACAAAGATCGGATGAACGAAGCAGGTTTCCCCGGAAAGGACCCTTGCCGGGGCAACCTTAGCGGCCCCGGCAAGACCCTTGCCGGGGCAGCTCGCCCACACTAGCCGAGCAGGCCACCTTTGAGCCAACCAATGCTAGATAAATGCATTGGGACAGGGCTCGGGAGGCACCTTCGTGGTGGCATGCAGATCTTTGTGAAGACAAAGGATAATCAAGATCAAATGAGGATAGGAAGGCAACAATCCTCGGCAGGGTTCTTACCGAGGAAGCCCATGAGACCCCCGGCAAGGTCGTTGCCGGGGATGACAGTGTGCCATGGCAAGACCCTTGCCGAACCACCCGGCAAGGCCCTCGCCGAGCACGCCAGCAGAGCCACTGCCAGGGCCGCCCCAGCCAAGTCTCCGCCGTCGTTCGCATGCAGCTGCCGACCCAACCAGCTGGGCAAGCACGTGCGTGGCAACATGCAGCCCTTCATGGAGGCTCCACCATCGTGCTACCTCAGCTGCCTGCCTGCCTACATGGCACCGCATGCATCGCTGGCCCGGGCGCGTGTCAAAGCAAGGAGGAGCGGTGACGGACGGGACGGGCCTCGCTCCCGTCCCCGATAAAGTGAAGGGACACCTAAGCCTCGCATTAAATGCGCTTTGTCCTGTAATACCAACGATAAGCTCGCAGCGCTGTAGCACTTTCCACCTCCTGTGTGCCACTGTGGCAGCCCCTTTCGCCTATAAAGGGAGGCCCATGGCGCACTGGAGAGGGATTCGGCTCTTTCAAACCTGGAAACACCCAGAGCTAGTTCAAGAGCTCAAGAACACTAAATACATCCAGCAAAGCAGGATCATAGGGTTTTACGCATCTTTGCGGCCCGAACCTGGGTATATCCCCTTTGTGGTGTCCACTAGTCCTGCTCTTCTCATGATCCAGCGCTCCGCAACCGTAGTAGGTATTCTAGTGATCCCATAGGTGACGTTTCCCACCGACATCTTTGGCGCGCCAGATAGGGGACGTGCTCAATTGTGAGAATCTGGTCTAGCAGTTGACCTAGCTGTTCTTCATCGCCATGGCTCCTAATAAGAAGACGACCATGGCGGTTGGTTATTCCGGGACCGGGTTTCCAGTACTGATGCGGACCAGTAGCGGTTACGGAGAGAACCCGTGGCGCGGCCCGCGAACATCCACATCACCCTGGCGGTTCAGGCCGAGTGGCGTAGTCCGCGCGCCAGGCAATGGGCCACTAGTCGCGGGCTCCAAAGATGGAGTCCGGCCCCCCGCAGGCGGCGCGGGGCCCTCTAGGGGGCGCCACCATCCCGCCAGACGGCGGCACGGTGACCTCCAAGATGCCAACACCGGCGCCCACGACACGCTCCTCTTAGGTTGTGCATGATGAGCAGCGTTACCCTGCCGGTGACCCTGCGCGCCACCCTGGGAAGAGTCTCGTGCACCCACCACATGATGAGGAGGGCCAGCATACGCGCCGAGGTGCTGACGGAGGTGGTGAACGGCTGCGGGGCCATGATGCAGCTCCTTCTAACGTGGTTAGAAGTCGAGGCGCATCGCGTTCCACCCAGCTTTCGCCGCCACCCACCCCAGCGGAAGCCCTAGCATGCGTGCCGTTGCTCCTCGATTTTCCTCCCGCCGCGGAGAAGCTCGACGAATGGAGGGCCATCGTCCGGAGCCTCATCGGCATTGCCAACAACGATGAGTTGCGGCTGGCGGACCCGTAGGCCGTCGCTCCGCCGGGCCACCGCATGCCAGCAGAGACCATGCTAGAGGCGATGCGGCCATGGTGCACTCTCCTCCTCCATCCCGGCCACCCCGGGCGTCGGTCCATTGCAGCGACGCTTGTGATGATATCTATATCGCGTCGTACGACCTGCGAACCAACCGCGATCAGCGCCAAGTCCTTCGGGAGCGGGTTCATGAGGACACTCAAACTACCATCAAGCATCGTCGTGACACGCGCCACCAGTCGGACAGGCGGGCAGGGCCCGCTACGGACCACCCAGCGTCGGGAGGCTACGGCGGCCTACCCTACGAGGTGGGTTGTCCGGCCTTCACCCGTGAGCTGCGGCAGTTCCAGTGGCCCTCCCACCGTATGTTCAAGCCTGACGTTGGCGAGCAGTACAATGGCAAGACTCACCCGTCAGAGTTCCTCATCATCTACACCATCGTGATGCAAGCTGCTGGGGCCCGCGATGATAAGGTGCTTGCCAACTACTTCCCGTTGGCACTCAACCTAATGTTATGTCATTGTTGATGCACTTGTCGGTGGATTCCATCTCTTCTTGGGCGGATCTGTGCCATGATTTTGTTGGCGCCTTTACCGGAGGTCACCAAGCTCATGGCCAGGCGAGTGATTTACAGATCATCCCCTGGAAAGAAGGAGAAAACTTGCGCAAGTACATCCAAAGGTTCAGCCGGGTGCAGTACAACATCCTTGATGTTCATCCCGCCGCCGTGATCAGTGTGTTTCATCATAATGTGCACAACCGCAAGATCCGCGAAGAGCTGGCGATGAACAAGGTTAAGGATGTGGCCGAGCTCTATGTCCTAGCCGATTGATGCGCTCACGCTGAAGAGGGAAGGAAGTACCCCGGCGAAGATGCCGGTGCGGAAACCGACTCCACTAGTGACACCACTACCCTAGCTACATAGAAATATGGAAGCTTATATGGATGACATAGTGGTCAAAACCAAGGACAAAGCAACACTTGTGCAAGATCTGGAGGAAACATTCAGAAACCTGTGCAAGATCAACCTCAAATTGAACCCTGAGAAGTGTGTCTTCGGTGTCCCATCCGGCAAGCTTCTCGGGTTATTTGTATCGCAGCGCGGGATTGAGGCAAACCCAGATAAGATTAGGGCCCTCGAGCAGATTGAGGCACCCAAACAGATCAAGGACGTGCGTCGGCTCACTGGCTGCGTTGCCGCCATGAGCAGATTCATCTCCAAATCCGTGGAGCGTGCCCTCCCCTTTTTCAAGATCTTAAAGAAGGCAGGCCCAGTGGAGTGGACCCCAGAGGCCGAGGCGGCATTACAAGACTTGAAAAAGTACCTCTCCTCTGCCCCAGTGCTAGTTGCGCCCAAACCACAAGAACCGTTGCTGCTATATCTAGCGGCAACAAATCAAGTGCTTAGCGCCACATTGGTGGTGCAGAGAGAGGTCGACAAGGAGACAGCGGCGGCGGCAGAGTCAATGGTTGGTGGGCCAGAACCCTCCCCAGCAGGGTTCGGTCCCGGCAAGACTGAGTTCCCAGCATGGCTTGATCCCGGCAAGACTGGCGCCGGTGCGACAGGACCCGCACGGCCAGGTGAAGTGGCGCAAAAGAAGAAGATGGTGCAGCACCCGGTTTACTTCGTCAGCCCCCTCTTGCAGGGAGCTAGGTTGAGGTATTCAGGTGTGCAAAAATTGCTCTTCGGCCTCCTTATGGCCTCGAGGAAGCTGCGACACTACTTCCAAGTGCACGAGATCACCGTGGTTACCCGCCTTCCGTTGCAACGGATACTGCATAACCCAGAGGCAACATGAAGGATTGTGGAATGGGCCCTGGAGCTGTCAAGTTTTGGTCTAAAGTTTCAAAGTACCTCGACAATCCAGAGCAGAGTCTTGGCGGAGTTTCTTGCAGTATGGACCTCGACGCCTGACGAAGAGGTACAGGAGACTACCCTCCCCGGTGAGGAAACGGGCGGCAACTGGATCATGTACTTTGATGGGGCCTTTTCGCTGCAAGGCGTCGGTGCTGGTGTGCTGCTTGTCGCACCCACCGGAGAGCACCTCAAGTACATCATCCAAATGCACTTTCCCCGGGAGATGTCAACCAACAACACCACCGAGTACGTGGGTTTGATTGCTGGTCTCAAGATCATGGCAGACCTCAGAGTTAAAAAGCTCATCGTCAGGGGCGACTCGCAACTCGTCTTCAGGTAGGTCAACAAAGATTATCAAAGCCCGTTGATGGAAGCTTACGTAGATGAGGTGAGGAAACTGGAGGTGCGCTTTGATGGTATACAAGCGAAGCATGTCCCTCGGACGGAGAACGACATCGCCGACTACCTATCAAAGCGCGCTGCCCTCAAGCTACCTATGGAACCAGGTACTTTTGTGCTTTAGTTAACTCAACCATCCGTTGAGCCATCGACCGAGCAGAACAAGCGGAGGAAGCTAGGCTCCAGCAAGTACTTCCCCACTGAGCTCCCCGGAGCCGCCGGAAAGATGTTGCCGTAGATGCCAATCCTGCCGCGGGACGACCGACTCGGGCAGGGCCTCAGGTCATGGCCGTGGAGGCAGCCGCTCCCGTGGCAGAAGAGATGCCTTTGGTCCTTGTCGTCGAGCCACAGGCTCCGGCATGGGCGCAGTACACCGTCCGGTTCCTCCAGAAAGGAGAGCTTCCCGAGGAGCAGGAAGAGGCAGAAAGAGTAGCCCGCCAGTCTGCTCTGTACCAGTTCGTTGATAGCGTATTGTACGGAAGAAGACCGAATGGGGTGAAATTGAAGTGCATCTCCCGGGAGGAAGGACTAAAGCTGTTGGCAGAGATACATGGAGGCATATGTGGCTCCGACATAGGGTCGAGGGACCTTGCCGGCAAGGCTTTCCGGCAAGGTTTCTTCTAGCCCACCGCCCTCTAGGATGCGACGGCACTAGTAACCAAGTGTGAAGCTTGCAAGTTCCATTTGAAGAAGCTTTATCAACCAACTGAAGCCCATCAAACCATCCCTCTCTCCTGGCCCTTCTCGGTCCGGGGGCTAGACATAGTGGGCCCCTTACCCCATGCTATCAGGGGCTTTGAGTACTTGTACGTCGCAATCGACAATTCACAAAGTGGCCAGAGGTGGAAGCAGTGAGGAAGGTGACGGCGCAGTCAGCCATCAAGTTCTTCAAGGGACTAGTGTGCCGTTTCGGGATACCCAACAGGATCATCACCGACAATGGCACATAGTTCACAAGCCACGCCTTCATGCAATACATTGAGGATCTCGGCAGCAGGGTCTGTTTTGCCTCCGTGGCAATCCACGGAGAAATGGCCAAGGGGAGAGAGCAAATGCTGAAGTCCTGCGAGGCTTAAGAACAAATACTTTTGACAGGCTGCGTAAAAGTGGAAGACGCTGGATTGATGAGTTGCCGACGGTTCTTTGGTCGATCAGAATGATGCCAAATCGAGCCACCGGCCAGACACCCTTTGCCGTGGTCTACGGGGCAGAAGCAGTTCTCCCCACGGAACTCATATATGGGTCACCTCGAGTGCTCGCTTATGATGAGCTTGAGCAAGAGCGATTGCGGCAAGATGACGCAATGCTCCTTGAGGAAGATTGTCCCCGGGCGGCTGCGAGAGCAGCATGCTACCAACAAGCCTTGCGCCGCTACCATAGCCGCAAGGTCCGTGCCCGGAGCCTTGAGGAAGGCGACCTTGTTCTTCGGCACATTCAGTCAGCCAAGAATTCCAACAAATTGACACCAAAGTGGGAAGGCCCTTATCGGGTAACATGAGTCACCAGGCCTGGCGCAGTCCGCCTGGAGACCGAAGATGCCATTCCAGTGAGTAACTCCTGGAACATCGAGCATCTTCGCAAGTTTTACCCATAAGGCGCGGCTGCCGGGCCTCCCAGCAAGCCACCCTTTTGTACAAGCCTTGCCAGCAAGGCATGTAACCCTTCGTACAAAGCCAGGCGCAGACCCTGAGCAATAATAAACGAAGCGCTGGCGCGCTAAGTTATAGCATGCATGCTAGGTCGAGTCTGTTCCTCGGTTAGGGTTGATAGTGCTTGGCAGCGGCTAACCCCTAGCTTAGACGTCGAGTGCGCGTCTCTCTGTTATTCTCTGTCTTCTTTGGTTCACAGGACACATGAGTATTCTTGTCGAACTGCTTTCGAAGAAAGGGGACGGACCGGAGTCCGGGCCCCGGCAAGCCAAAGTTGCCGGGGGCTACAAGAACAAGGATCCATCCACGGCAAGCCAAGGTAGCCGGGGGCTGCAGATCCAGATAAGTCTTCTATCCTCTATCATGCGTTTCGTTATGGACTGAGGTATGTGAAACCTCGTTTTATCCTTAGGCTACCATGCTCCCCTCATTCCGGACCCTAGGACTCATCTCCTAGGGCCGAGTTTGGTCGTAGTCGCGGTAGCAAGGAAGTGAAACGAGGAGCCTAAGACCACCTCATCCCTGCTTCCGCCAAGGGCGTGAGAAAGGTCGAGCGAATTGGGGGGACGACAAGGCCTGTTGCCGGGCGAAAAAAAACGCTTATCTTAAAGGTAACAAGGATTCACCCCTTGTCGTGGGTTCCACCTATGAACGAAAAACCTGGCAAACATCGCTTTTTCATTAAAAACATCACGTACAGGTACAATTCATATGAAATGAAAAACATGAGCAAGGGGATTACAAGTTATAAAGTTAACAAAGGCCCAAAGGCTTACAAGACCAAAAAGAGATAAGGTGCCCGTAATCCCTTTCTTGTCCCTCTCCTCAGGAAAAGGAACAAGAAAGCAGAAGGGCAAAAGGGGCGCCTAGGCGAGCTACGAGTGGCAGAAGACACCAAGAGAACGTCCCGGTGGCCGTCCGAGGGCTGGATGGTGATGGCGGCGCCAGAGGAAGAGCTCGAAGACGAGGCGGCAGGACCTCAATATGCGACGAAGGCGTCGGTGCCCGCGTACTCCGACTTGATGGCCTTGCCGCCCGCCCTCTTCCTCTTCCGCAGCCTCCCAACACCAGCCGCCTAAGGAGACGACCCTGAGAAGTTCAAGGAGCCGACAACACGGACGATGGGGTCGCCGGTGCCGCTCAGAGCGGCGCCCAACGCCTAATCGGACCCGTCATCCTGCCGCCCGCTAGCCCCGTCGTCGCTGCCGTTGTCTTCCTCGCCACTCTCGCTCGAGGAGGAATCTTCATCATCAGAAGAGCTCTCCACGCAGCACCTTACGCGAGTCCCGAAGTGCCAAAAGATCTTGACGGCGAGGAGGCCACTCTCCATTAGTTTACAATGGAGAGTGAGCCCCTCCGTCAAGCTATGGAGGCGAGCCAAGGTCTTCCATTTTCCACTGTTTCCACAACCCCATTTGCCACTGTTTCCACAACCCCTCATATGCAGTCGCAACACCTGTGGTGGATCCAGCTCCATCTCCCTCCCAAATGGACTCGGGAGGCAAAGGCGACAGCGTCGTGGTTGGCGCAGCATGACGATGAATTTGCAAGGGTTGTCCCTGGCGTGGCCCTCCATCGGAGGAGGGGCTGCTGGCGGAGGCGAGGCTGATCTGCCACCCCGTCCTCCTCTCCCTCGAGCACCATAACGGCCTCGACCTCGCCCCCTCCCCCTTCCTCTAGCGGTTGGCTCCGCCGCTATGAGCCCTTGGGGAGGAGCGATGCGCTGTCTGGACGAAACCCTCGCCTCCACCGATGAAGCGTCGCCACACCCCCTCACCATGGCAGAAGAAAGGAGGAAGCAGGAATGGGGAGAGGCAGATGGCGAAAGGTTGAGAGGCATTGTTCCTCCCGCTCCCCTTTTTATAAAGGGGTGGGGGCGAGGCTCAGCCGCCCCCTCTCGGCCAATCCGGCCCGTTGAAGTGACAGCAAGCGGGGCCGTCGACCGCCCTCCCCGCACCATTGAAGGCGCGTGGGAATCGACCCATGCACGCGCGCAACTTCTCACATCCCCCGCGCGTGTCATTCGCCCTGCGTCGTGCATGCAGCAAACATGGCACAAGGGATCGGCGCAGTGGGACGCGTGGAGCGACCGTTCCCAATCGAGGGTAGTAAATGAACAGCGGCCCTGCGGTCTCAAAGAGACACGCAAGCCGCCTCTTTACTGTCCGCCACGGGATGACGCCAGCATGCTTCCGTCATGCGCGTGCATGACCCCCACGTCGCGCGTTCAATGCGGGTCGTGGAGAAGCACAACGGACGGAACAGTTATCGCCGTAAAAATCCGCCCAAACTGCCAGCTAACCGTTCTGGGCCTGGCCCAACAACGTGCTGCGCTTATGTATGGCCCATGCCCGGGGACTCCTGTCGGTGTACAAAATTAGGGGCTCTTCTTTTGACCCCTTTACTTGTGAACGGGCAGCCAGAGCCACCCGCCATGGCCACGCATAATAGGGCAGGAATGGAAGCCGGAGAGAAGCCGAAGGCACAAGACAAAACAAAGCAACGACAAGGACCAAGGCCACAAAGATCGGATGAACGAAGAAGGTTTCCCCGGCAAGGACCCTTGCCGGGGCAAACACAGCGGCCCCGACAAGACCCTTGCCGAGGCAGCTCGCCCACACCAGCCGAGCGGGCCACCTTTGAGTCCACCAACGCTAGACAAACGCATTGGGACAAGGCTCGGGAGGCACCTCCGTGGTGGCATGCAGATCTTTGTGAAGACAAAGGATAATCAAGATCAAATGAGGATAGGAAGGCAACAATCCTCGGCAGGGTTCTTACCGAGGAAGCCCACGAGACCCCCGGCAAGGTCCTTGCCGGGGATGACAGCATGCCGCGGCAGGACCCTTGCCGGGCCACCCGGCAAGGCCCTCGCCGAGCGCGCCAGCAGGGCCACTGCCAGGCCCGCGCCAGCCAAGTCTCCGCGGCCGTTCGCATGCAGCTGCCGACCCAACCAGCTAGGCAGGCACCTGTGTGGCAACATGCAGCCCTTCATGGAGGCTCCACCACCGCGCCACCTCAGCTGCCTGCCTGCCTACATGGCACCGCATGCATCGCTGGCCAGGGCGCGTGTCAAAGCAAGGAGGAGCGGCGACGGACGGGACGGGCCTCGCACCCGTCCCCAATAAAGTGAAGGGACACCTAAGCCTCTCATTAAATGCGCTTTGTCCTTAATACCAGCGATAAGCTCGTAGCGCTGTAGCACTTTCCACCTCCTGTGTGCCACTGTGGCAGCCCCTTTCGCCTATAAAAGGAGGCCCATGGCGCACTGGAGAGGGATTCGGCTCTTTCGAACCTGTCAACATCCAGAGCTAGTTCAAGAGCTCAAGAACACTAAATACATCCACCAAAGCAGGATCGTAGGGTTTTACGCATCTTTGCGGCCCGAACCTGGGTAAATCCCCTGTGTGCTGTCTACTAGTCCCGCTCTTCTCACGATCCAGTGCCCCGCAACCGTAGTAGGGATTCCAGTGATCCCATAGGTGTCGTTTCCCACCGACAAGTTGTTTCCTTTCTTGTTAAATGGTGATGCTAAGTTATGGTTTAATTCTCTTGCTCATGGTTGTGTGCGTAGTCCGCAGGATATGATTTACTACTTCTCTGAAAAATATTCCCCTGCTCATAAGAAACAAGCTTCCCTAAGGGAAATATTTAACTTTCTGCAAATTGAAGAAGAGAGTCTCCCAAAAGCTTGGGGGAGGCTTCTCCAATTACTTAAAGCTTTTCCTGATCATCCTCTCAAGAAAAATGAAATACTTGATATCTTTTATAATGGACTAACCGATGCTTCTAGAGACCACCTAGATAGTTGGGATGTTTTTTTTCGGGGAAAGAACTGTTGAGCAAGCTGAATTGCTATTAAATACTATATTGAGTAATGATAATGATTGGGCACTTCCTAAACCAACTCCTAAGCCAACTCCAAATAAAAGGGGTATTCTATTTCTAAGTCCTAAAGATATGCAAGAGGCAAAGAAATCTATGAAAGAAAAAGGTATTAAAGCTGAAGATGTTAAGAATCTACCGACTAATGAAGAAATACATGGTCTTGATAACCCGACACAGGTAGTACAGGTAAACTCTCTCCGTAGATTTTAGGAAGGTGATATTCCTCATAATAAATCTGCTAGTCAATGGTTGGATGACTTTGATAAATTTATTGTTAAACAAGAAAACTTCAATGCTTATGTTAGTAGATAATTGAAACATAATGCTTACATGCTTGACCACTTGGGTGATTATATGAGTAGAACTGTTAATGATCTTAAGCTTATTAGTAAACATGTTTCCATGGTTACAACTCAAGTAGAACAAGTACTTAAGGCACAAGATGATTTGCTTAATGAATTGAATAGTAAGAACAATGATAATGCTATAAGGGTTATGACTACGGGTGGTAAAATGATCCGGAAACCTTTGTATCCTGAGGGCCATCCTAAGAGAGTTGACCAAGATTCTAAGACAACTTATACTGATGCACCTAGTCCTTCTAATAAAAAGAAGAAGAAAATGGATAGGACTTTGCATGCTAGTGAACCTGCTATAGACACACATGAGAATCCCAATGATATTTCTATTTCTGATGCTGAGACACAATCCAGTGATGAACACGAACCCAGTGATAATGTGATGCGGAGCATCCTACGGACATCACCATGTCAAGAGCCCATTTGGCAAGTGACACGTGCGACATCTACTTCACACACACTAAGGTGAATAATCTCCTTTACACGTGCTCACTTGACCCCTTCGAGGATGGCATACTACTAGACACTTCTCCCGTGTGCATGCATAGGTATTGTCGGAACTTCACGGACGAGGAGGAGGAGTGCAAGCGCCAAGGAACGACTACACCATCCGCGAGGGAAGTGTGGAAGAGAAGACGGAAGAAAGGAGAAGAAGACGGAGCGGCTGCAGGAGCCAGGCCGGACATTCGGACCACCGTCCGGATCATCCGGGCTCGGCCGGATCATCCGGGTCCCCCTCTGGATCATCCGGACAATTCGGCCCGAAGACAACAGAAGCTGCCCGACGAAGCCGGATCATCCGGACGGTCGCCCGGATCATCCGGACCCCCGACACCCGGATCATCCGGGCCACCATCCGGATCATCCGGACCCCGCCTGCGTGCGTGACTTGGGCCGAAGCCCATGTACCCCTTCACCCCTCACATACCCCTTCGCCCCTTGGGCTATAAATAGACCTCCTCCACCTCCTTTCTAGGGTTAGCAAAGTGATAGCTCATTCCTAGGTGAGCTTTGCTCCTACCTATCTCTACTCTTGAGAGAGAGAGACCACTACTCCATTGGAGGTCAAGACCTCCATCTAGGAGAAGATCCCGCGGGATATCATCAAGACCCCCTTGTGGGAAGATCCATCTAGGATATCATCAAGACCTCCTCTCGGAGATGAACCTTACCTTGTATCTTTCCCTTTGTTGTTCATGTACCTTGTGATCTTGTGTGTTTGATTGTCTAGTGGATGTGTGATTTGGACTTGTTCTTGAGTGTTTCCCCTTGTGATTTCTTCCCGTTCTTCCCCGTGTTCATTGTGTTCTTCGAGGGATCCCACTCCAAACATGAAAGATCGTCGCTATAGGGTTCCACCCTACATCATATGGTATCATGAGCCACGTTGATCACGTTTTTGGAGTCCCTCCCACCGTTTTCTAGCCTTCTTTTGCTTGATTTCGTCCTAAATCCGAAAATCCCCACCAAAAATAGCCCCCAAAATTTTTTGTGATTTGTTGGTTTGATGATGTTTTGTTGATTTTGATCCGTGGATTTGCTTGGTTTCAAGTTGATCTAGCATCTCCCCAAGTTTCCCCATCTTCCATCCATGAAATCCATCAAATTTTGCCCCGAAAATCATCCATTTCCGCCCAAAAAATTTATCCCCACGAGCAAATCCCGAGCGGATTGACTTGCCCGGATCATCCGGACATTCTCCCGGATCATCCGGACCTCACCCGGATCAGCTGGACGCCCCCCCGGACGTCCGGATAAATCACGCACCCAGAAAACAGAACCGGCGCTGACGAACCCGGATCATCCGGATTTCCTCCCGGATCATCCGGACCTAGCCCGGACCATCCGGACCTCCTCCCGGATCATCCGGTTAACCCTGAAACTGACACGGCTGAAATCTTATTTCGGTCATAACTAATTCATCCGGAGTCCGATTTTGACGTTCTTTAGCTCGTTTTGAAGCTCTTGACATCCCCATCCCACAAAAATACCACCAACATCATTTGACTCCATCATATTTTCTGAAATTTGGCAAGTTTGCCTAGGGCTTCCACCATATCATCCGCATTACCACCACCGACTTCCGCAACCTAACCCATTTTGTTCCCCATAGCATTTGAGGTTGTTTGAGTAGTGACTTGAGTATCCTAAGGTGTTTCGGCTACTTAGGGACGGTTGCTTCTTCATCAACCACCACCACCACCACTTCCACATAACCTTCCCACCATACACTTCCGACAACCCAACTTAACCCAATTGTTGTTTGAGCATGTTCGAGTTGTGGCTTGTATCTCCTAAGGTGTTTCGGCTACTTAGGGATGGCAACTTCAACTCCGACTTGTGTATAACCCATCATTCCACTTCCGCATTGCCTAGTGCAACACCACCACCGCTTTCCGCTACCACCATTTGACATTTGTCATTTGAGATTTTGAGTTTGCGGTTTTTCCGTTTCCTAAGGTGTTTCGGCTACTTAGGGACGAGTCTCCATCATCTTGGTATCTACACCAAGAACACCGCCACTCATCATCACAAAGGACGGTAACCTCGACGACACCATTATATATTCCCTTGCAATTGCATTATTAACCCCTAGCCCATTTTGCGTTACTTGCCTATCGAGACTAGCCATTTGAGTATTGCCGGCAACGTGACTTGTGCACATTAGTGGTCTACACCATCCATTGAATACATACCATATCATCTTGGTATCATATCATCCATTGTGCCTCAAGTTTGTTCCCGCATATACACAATTGCTATCTTGGTTTGTGCATTGTGCAAAAGTGGCCATAGAAAAAAAAAGAGAAAAAGCTTTTAAGCAAAAAGAGAGCAAAGAGCTCGTGAGCAAGTGCCATAGCATCATACCCCCATTGCAAATAAGAGCCATACCAAAATATACATCATATGATATCATGCTTGAGAGAAACACCGGGAACCATACATACATAGCATACTTGGGATAGAAGTTTATCCATTTCGCATCTATAGGTTGTGCACAAGTGTCGTATCCGCCTATTGAGCAATCGTGCTAGTGTCTCTCTTGAGTTGTGCAATACGAGCATTTTCCGTGGACTCCACATTTTGTGCTCATTCCTTGGTTGCACGACCCCATTTATCTATCCGTGTGTGTGTTTCCGTGTACCATTTGCTATTGGTATACTTGTTTCACTTGCGAATTTGTGAATCTCTTTCAACATTATTGACTCTTGCTAACATTTTGCATTAAATTTTTGTGCCACTATCCTCACCGAGCTCCACCATAAGCTTTACTTGATAGGTGTGAGTGAACAAGTCCGGTACCAATTCCACTATTCTTTCATCTCACATTGAGTGACACGGGATACATCCTCAACGTTGGGAAAAGGTAACTTGGTATTGTTTATCTCATTTCCTACTCACCTCTACTCGAGTCTTGTGATGGATAGGCAAGGCATTTCACTTTCGGTCTACAACAACAATGACGAGTTCGATGCCATGAACAACAACTACGACGCCAAGATGGACAAGCGCATGGAGGAGATCAAGGCCCTCATCAAGTCCTACAAGCGATCTTCCTCATCTTCGAGAAGACGCTCAAGAGCACATCCTTCCGAGCTACCACCTCCGGCAAGATCACATCGGCATCGACACCATCACCAACAAGAACGTGAAGGTCTAGAGCTCAACACCAACAACCGCTCAACGACTTCACCATCTCCCTTGGCATCTTCGCCAAGCGACTTCAAGGCATCTTCTCCTACGGACATATTGCATCTTCGCCAACAAGAACCTCAAGACTACACTCAAGAGAAGGTACCCAAGCTCAAGTCCGCGACTTCCACGAGCTACTACGACCTCGACACCGACCACAAGATTCCTTTCTATGGGACTCAAGAACCCGAGGAGTACCTCGAGTGGGAGCGTTTGATGGACGACTACCTCAAGCTACATCAAGTTCCTCCCGAAGATCAAGTGAAGTGCGCCACAAGAAACTTCCACGACTACGCATTGGCATGGTGGCTTCACACACCTTCGGAGTACTACGACATGAGTTGGCACAAGACGAAGAAAGCTTTGCGGTGAGAGTTTGTGCCTCCAACCTACACCGAACAACTTCGACGCCAATTGGAGAACACCACCCAAGGATCCAAGTCCATCGACAAGTACTTCAAAGAGATGATGATTGCCTTGCGACGAGCCGGCGTGGACGACCCCATTTCGATGAAGTTCCACTTCATGATGGGATTGCACAACGACATCTCCAAGACCATCTTCCTCGAGAACTACAAGTCCATCGACGACTACTACATTGGTGCTCTCAAGGCGGAACAAGAACTCATGAAGGCCAAGGCTTCTCCACCCCAAGCAAACTTCGCGGCGACCAAGCTCTACGACAAGCATGAGGCTAGTACCACCATGATGTCCAAGGCCGACAAGCTCCAAGACGATGCTCCCAAGTGCGACTTCACCGCCATCCCTCTTTGTGGCATTGATGATGCCGAGTCTACTTCGACTCTTTTTCAAGACGGCGCGGCGACGAGTTCGACTACGGAGACCTTCAAGGACCAAGCTTTGGAGGCGAGTGACAAGGTGAAGAGCAAGGATGATGCTTCCATCTTAGGAGGCGAGAGTGATGATGTGCCATCTTCGGCCTTCATCCACGACGAGAGTGATGTTGAGCCATCTTCGGCCTTCATCCACGATGAGAGTGATGATGGGCCATCTTCAGCCTTCATCCACGGCGACCACGACGAGATGGTTGAGCATGGGACTTTCCCTTCGACCACGGCGATGTATGATGACTTGAGTGACTTGTGCCACCATATTGAGAGTGAGAGTGACTTCACCACTAGCCCCATATATGATGAGTTGCCACAATTCCCATGTGAGGAGAGCCACAACCCCCACCACTTGAGTGAGATGAGTGACTCCACCATACGTGAGTTTGAGTGCACCTATTTTGAGGGAGTGAGTGAACCACCACATAGAGAGAGTGAGATAGTTGATAGGTCTCGTGAGGCCATTTGCATTTCTAACAACTTGACCTCTACCTCTATTGTGTCTTCTCGTTTGGTGCTAGGCCCCATTTATGATGACGCGCCGATCCTCGACGACTTCGTCCTCCCTTTGGACAAGACGATGGCCATGGTGGATTATGATGCACCGCCCACATGGTTCCATCAAGATGATGATGATGACCACCATTTGGTCTTTCCCACCTCACCTACACCACTTGAGTGGAATGGCAAAGGTAACATAGGTGAAGGTGATGCTCTAGTCCCACTAGTGGACATTCTTGACATTGATTGCTTGCATGATGTTGATCCACCTATTGCCATGCTTCATGCTAGTATGATTTTCCCATGCGATGATTTTCCCATTTATGATGAGTATGATGATTCTATTGTGGATTCTATTAGTTGTGATGCCATGTTACATAGGATTTCTTGATAAAATTCTTTAGGTCACATCATGTTTGATAATCCGCTTGACTTGTCATATGCTATGCATGAGATCAACCATATGTCTTATTTGCAATCTCTTCATAGTGACTATGCATATGCCATTAAAATAAACCCAATTTGCACATATGGAATAGATGACAAGCCCATGGTTATTGGCATTTGTTTTTCTTGTGATGATATTGATATGCTCCCTTTGCATCATTTATCTCATATGCCATGCCATGACCACCTAGCTCCGGATATGCATTGTTTTGGATGTTGTCCATTTTCTCCATGTGATGTTTCTGATATTGCTCATGAGGAGGCCCCTATAGTTTCCTCATACATTTTAGGAGATTTTGATCCATCCCATCCATTGCATGATCCCAATACGTGTGTGCACCATATGCTCCCCATGAATAAACATGCTTTTGATGTGCCTTATACTTGTTTGCTCAATTTGTGTCCCCATCGTGTCATACATAATAACTATTCTTTCATGATGGATGACATGTTCTTATACCATGCATCAAATTTCTTTGAGCGATGCTTATCTTGTGCTAACTCACACGTGCACATACACATCATGATGGATGATGTGTACATTTACCACACACACAATTTCTTTCGTTTGTGTCTCTTTTGTGTAGGTACCCATGCATACTTGTCAACTTCGCAATCCCACGAGTTGACAAAACGAGCTCTTGAGAGCAATGACGATTTGGGATACCGTGGACTATCCTTACCACCGTTCCCTTCGCGCAAGGACTACGCGCAACTCCTCTACTTGGCTCTCACACGGCTATGGGCCATTTACCACCTCTCACATTATGCTCATTTTACCGTGTTCACTTTGCATGCTATGCTTGCTTCTATGCCTTTGCCATGCAATTGTGACCCTTGTTTGCATCTACCCATGATTCTCCATTATGATATTCCTATGTGTATTTGCATGCTTGGTGGAGATCCTTGTTGCTTTTGCCATGTTTATCATGTGCCCCATTCTATTGATGCTTGTTGTGTTGGGAGAGTCATGATGACCCATTGCTATTCACATATGGCCTCTCGCCAATACATTCATGATATTGTACTCATATCTTGCTTTCATGCTTGTGCTATGACTTGTGAATTATTCGTACCCACTATTTGCACCAATGACATGTTTGGCATGATTCCTCCTAGTATGTTGCATCTTCGCACTACTAGCTTGCTTGATTTGATAGCTATGAATGCTCGCTATATTGCATCACCCATGTTCCACTACTTGCTTTCTTGGGTTAATGACATATATGCTCATGCCTCACACATGTTGAACAATTGCTCTTTCCATTGTGTTGAGTGCCACAATATCTTCACTACACCCTATGCACGTTATTCTTGGATTGTCTTGCACTTGCCCCGTGTGTTTAGACATTTCACTATATTTGGTGTTGTGAATGACTCTTATGCCTACCATAGACCGTTCATTGAGCACTTTATGCATGCTTGCTATGATCTTGAGGTAGATGCTTCTTCACTTATCACATATATTTGCATCTTGATCTCACATTTGCATGCTTGTTCCCATGATGTACTTGATTGTGCTCAATTTATATGCTCAAATGCCATGCCACACTTCTTTGTCAAACCATATGCTATGCTTGATGACAACACTTGTTGGGTGAATCACCTCTTGAATGCTTGGTTTTGCTCTTACGACAACCACATTTGTTTTTCCAAGAGCTTGTTATCTTTGCTACTTTTGAAGGAATTACAAGACGGTGCGACATTGGAGAGTGCCCATTTGGAACTACAAGATGACGAATGCTTGGTGATCGTCCACTTCTACACGACGACATCATCTCTTTCCCATGGTGATTTGGATTTCGTTCCGAGGTCGGATCTTTCCCAAGGGGGAGGAGATGATGCGGAGCATCCTACGGACATCACCATGTCAAGAGCCCATTTGGCAAGTGACACGTGCGACATCTACTTCACACACACTAAGGTGAATCATCTCCTTTGCACGTGCTCACTTGACCCCTTCGAGGATGGCATACTACTTGACACTTCTCCCGTGTGCATGCATAGGTATTGTCGGAACTTCACGGACGACGAGGAGGAGTTCAAGCGCCAAGGAACGACTACACCATCCGCGAGGGAAGCGTGGAAGAGAAGACGGAAGAAAGGAGAAGAAGACGGAGCGGCTGCAGGAGCCAGGCCGGACATCCGGACCACCGTCCGGATCATCCGGGCTCGGCCGGATCATCCGGGTCCCCCTCCGGATCATGCGGACAATTCGGCCCGAAGACAACAAAAGTTGCCCGACGAAGCCGGATCATCCGGACGGTCGCCCGGATCATCCGGACCCCCGACACCCGGATCATCCGGGCCACCATCCGGATCATCCAGACCCCGCCTGCGTGCGTGACTTGGGCCGAAGCCCGTGTACCCCTTCGCCCCTCACATACCCCTTCGCCCCTTGGGCTATAAATAGACCTCCTCCACCTCCTTTCTAGGGTTAGCAAAGTGATAGCTCATTCCTAGGTGAGCTTTGCTCCTACCTATCTCTACTCTTGAGAGAGAGAGACCACTACTCCATTGGAGGCCAAGACCCCCATCTAGGAGAAGATCCCGCGGGATATCATCAAGACCCCCTTGTGGGAAGATCCATCTAGGATATCATCAAGACCTCCTCTTGGAGATGAACCTTACCTTGTATCTTTCCCTTTGTTGTTCATGTACCTTGTGATCTTGTGTGTTTGATTGTCTAGTGGATGTGTGATTTGGACTTGTTCTTGAGTGTTTCCCCTTGTGATTTCTTCCCGTTCTTCCCCGTGTTCATCGTGTTCTTCGAGGGATCCCACTCCAAACGTGAAAGATCGTCGCTATAGGGTTCCACCCTACATCATAATGTTGATAATGATGTTCATGTTGATGCACAACCTAGTAATGATAATGATGTAGAGATTGAACCTGCTGTTGATCTTGATAACCCACAATCAAAGAATCAACGTTATGATAAGAGAGACTTTGTTGCTAGGAAACATGGTAAAGAAAGAGAACCATGGGTTCAGAAACCCATGCCCTTTCCTCCTAAGCCATCCAAGACAAAGGATGATGAGGATTTTGAGCACTTTGCTGAAATGATTAGACCTATCTTTTTGCGTCTGTGTTTGACAGATATGCTTAAAATGCCTCCTTATGCTAAGTATATGAAATACATTGTTACAAATAAAAGAAAGATACCGGAAACTGAAATTTCCACCATGCTTGCTAATTATACTTTTAAGGGTGGAATACCAAAGAAACTTGGAGATCTAGGAGTACCAACTATACCATGCTCCATTAAAAGAAATTATGTTAAAACTGCTTTATGTGTTCTTGGAGTCGGTGTTAGTGTTATGCCTTTCTCTTTAGATCGTAGACTTGAATTGAATAAGTTAACACCTACTGAAATTTCTTTGCAAATGGCTGATAAATCAACTGCTATACCCATCGGTATTTGTGAGGATGTGGCTGTTGTGGTTGCAAATGTTACTATCTTAGTGGACTTTGTTATTTTTGATATTCCCTAGGACGACGGTATGTCGATCATCCTTGGTAGACCCTTTTTGAATACTGCAACGGCTGTTATTGATTGCAACAAAGGCAATGTCACTTTTCATGTTAATGGTAATGAGCATACACTTTCCGAAGAAACAACCTCAAGTTCATAGTATCAATTCTATTGGAAAATTTTCAACTTTTACTATTGGAGGTTTTGAATTCCCTCTTCCTACTATCAAAAAGAAATATGATATTCTTATTGTTGGGGACATGCATATCCCCGTTGAGGTCACCTAGTATTATTCGAAAGTTCTCTGGTTACATGTCATTCGGAAGAAGTTTGTTAGTAAGACTTGATCAACCTTGTTAATGAATTCCTTTTGATGAGCATGAGATGGACGAATTTAGAAGACACAACTCTCTGTACCCATCTTTTACTTTCTATTATTTAGAATAAATAGAGAAAAAATAGTATTTTCGGTCTATTTTCTGAATTATCCATGAAATAAAAATATCCCAAAAATAAAAGTTCTCCAAATGCCTTGAAAATTTAGTATGATTTTTTATAGAATATTTGAGAATTTTTGGCACTAAGAACACACCAGGGGGCCTCACCAGTGGGCCACAAGGGTGGAGGGCACGCCCAACTCCCTGGGCGTGCCCCCCTACCTTGTGTGCCCCACGTGGGTCCCCTCCACTTATTCCAGCACCCATCCGCTTCGTCTTCCTCCATAAAAATCATCATGTAGCTCAAACCCAGGTTCTTGCTCATTTTGCTGCCATTTTTGATTTGCTTGCTCAAAGCTCCATTTGCAAAACTGCTTTAGGGGATTGTTCTTCGGTATGTGACTCCTCCAATGGTCCAATTAGTTTTTGTTCTAGTGCTTTACCTATTACAAATTTTTGGTGCTGTGGTGACCTTGTTCTTGAGCTTCCATGTCAAATTTATATGGTCCAAAGTAGTTTTGATGCATGATATAGCTTCTAGATACTTGTAGGAGTAGTTGCTATCAATTTTGTTGAGTTTGGTTCACTTTTACTTCGAGTCACTAAAAATTTCAGAAATTTTCAGAAAAAGAAAATGATGAGGAGATTGTTGAGAGGCTCCTCGAGTCGGGGTTCGAAGGAAAAACAAAATAAGGAGAAGGAGAAGCCCAAGTACAATCTTCATCGCGCCACGGGGATTTGGCCGTGTGAATGGCCATGTGATGCATTTTTGGAGGCGGCCGGAATTTATGAGGATTTCTAATATTTGGCTCATAGTGCGGGCATCACCGACTTCATCCACGACCAGTGTGATCAGTATCTCCTACTGACTAATACTTTCATGCAAACTTTTCATTTTCTTGCTAGGAGATCGCCACCCACGGTAGAGTTTCGCTTATATAATGAGCATATGAGATGACACTTTATGACTTTTGTGAGGTTTGTAAATTACCATATGAAGGTAGCGTCGAGATATCACATCCTAGAGATGTGGAAGATTTTATTGATGAAGTTACCATAGGGGAAAGGTGAAAGGTGTCGGAAGCGAGAGTGTCTAGTTTACATTTTCCTGGTTTGCGCTACTACTCATTATTTGCTGGGAGATGTTTAATTGTTCGTGCGGAGAGTGGAGGCCTTAGTGCTTCTAACCTTGCCATTTTATGCCATGCTTTACTTCATGATAAAACTATTAGTTTAGGCGCTATGGTTGCTAAAAGGTTGAGTTTAGACCGTACAAAGGGTCCTATTTTCAGAGGTAACTTTGCCTCCCGCCTTGCTAGACGCTTTGAGATACCCATTAGGCACTATGAGAAAGAGGAGAAACTGCTACCCGCTATATACATAGATTATGAAAGCATGGTAGCACCTAAGCTTATTCGCTATGATGAGGAAAAGAGACTCATTTATAACTTCATATTTAGTGAGGATACTTTTCAGATTATTACCTGCAACTACTTTGTTCGATATTCACTCAGGCAGGTACTTCGTTTTACCCGCATACATTCTTGCATACTGGGAGGGGACACGATCCCTAGTTCTTGAGCCAGAGCCATCACCTGACCCATATCAGGAGTCTATTTATCAATGGCAGCCACAGGAGCTCGCTAACCAGTGGAAGCCCCAGGATCCTCCTTAGTACACCAGAGATGACTACTTTGATCCATGGGCATAGACCAAATTAGGCAAAAAGCCTAAGCTTGGGGTATTACGTATTTCTCACCGACATTACATTCATGTTCACACACTCATTTCAGTTGTCGGTGTTCATACTTGTTCATTGTATCACCCGTGTTAGTTTATTTATTTTTCTCGCTTTCTTCTTGTGTGTTTGAAAAACTTTAAGAAAAACAAAAAAAATTAGTTGTAGTTTAGTTTACTTTGCATGTTCATTAGTAGTAGTACTAAAATAAAACCCAAAAAGATTTCTCGTTCTTCTTATGCTTGTTGGGAGCTTTCTCGTGTAAATAGTTTTTCTCGTTCTTGTTTTACCTTCTTCAGAAAAACAAAAACTACAAAAATATTTCACTGTGTTTCTTTGATTTTCTATTCTTTTCTTTGGGGTCGAGAGTAGAAGACCATATTGAAAATGTTGAGTGGCTTTCATATGCATTATTGCTGATCTAGCAAAGAGCCCATATTACCTTGTTTTCTCCCTTGAATAAATGTTTGCAGATTCCAGCTTAGTCCAATGCACATACACTATTATTATTATCACACCGTTCTGTCGTGAAAGTGAAAGGCAATAATTACGATATTTGATGAAATGATGGAGATGAGGAAAAGCCGGTATGAACTCGACCTATCTTGTTTTTGTAAATATGATTAGACCATCGTTCCCGATTCAGCCTATTATGAATGAAACATGTTTGTGATGACAATTATAGATTATAGTTACTCATGCCATGCTTAATTAGCTAGGAGTTTATAATGGTTTACCTTGAATGCCAACATGCTTTTAAAATGGGTGTGCTGTAGTATGATAGGATGGTATCCTCCTTTGAATGATTCGAGTGGCTTGACTTGGCACATGTTCACGCATGTTGTTGAAACAAATTCAACATAGCATCCATGATATTTATGTTCATGGTGATTTATATCCTACTCGTGCTTGCACTCAATGTTGGTTAATCTCAATGCATGTTTATGACTGTTGTCACTCTCTAGTTGGTCGCTTCCCATTCTTTTTCTAGCCTTCACCTGTACTAAGAGGGAATACTGCTTGTGCATCCACTTCCATAAACCCAAAGTTGTTCCATATGAGTCCACCATACCTACTTATATGCGGTACTTACCTGCCGTTCCAAGTAAATTTGCATGTGCCAAACTCTAAACTTTCAAATGATAATCTATTTTGTATGCTCGAATCACTCATATAGCAACTAGGGCGGTCAATATCTTCCATGCTAGGTGGGTTATTCTTCCGATGAGTGGACTCTGCTCATCATTCACGAGAAAATGGCTGGTAACCGGGATGCCCAGTCCCTTGCTCAAATCAAATCAAAATAATTGCAAAAAAACTTCCCCAGGAATGTTGTTAGTTGGATGGTACCTGTTATTTCGGACTAGCCGTGGAATGTGCTTGTTGGTGGTGGGGGAGTATAAACTTTACCATTTTGTTTGGGAATCTAGTATGGAAGATAACGAGATCTCTTGGTTGTTATGTTGACAATGAAAGCATGCCTCTCAAAATATTATTTATCTCTATTTGAAAAACTCGAGCTCTAGCACCTCTGTGAATCCCTGCTTCCCTCTGCGAAGGGCCTATCTATTTACTTTGATTGCTGAGTCATCATCCTCTTATAAAAAGCACCAATAGGACAGCACCATTGTCATTTGTATGAAAGTTCTCTTCCTTATACTAATTATTCATGAATTGCTTGTATGACCAATATTGTGATTGTCAAATTTCAAAAGATTTCACTTTCTAAACCCAATGTGAAGCTACCACTAGGCATGATATGATTTCAACTTCATGATATTCAATTTATTCAACAATTTAGTCATAGGATATAAGTGAAGCACAAGAGTAAATGACAAGCTACTCCAAAAAGATATAAATGAAGATCATGAGCATAATATTTCTTTCTCTCATATTAATTTAAGTACACCGTGCTCAAAAAGATATAAGTTAAGCACTAGAGTAATTCCATAGAGAAGAGCTTCGTTGACGGGATGTGAATGCCGCTTACTTAGCCTCCCTAGCAACTATATTTAATTTAAGAACTTCCAGATCTAAGCATTTTATTAAAACAACAAGCAAAACAAAATAAAATGACATTTCAAGAATAGCACATCTCATGTGAAGAAGCAAAAACTTAGGCTCAACAGATACTAACCGATAGTTGTTGATGAAGAAAGGTGGGATGCCTACCAGGGCATCCCCAAGCTTGTGGTTTTGCATATCATCACAATCATTCTTATCAATAGCATGAATGGCACCAATAGTGTAGCAAACATTATTATCATATTCTTCCAAGCAAGTGCTAAAAAGATTTTCAAGATCATAAGGGATATCGTTGTCTTCCCAATCATAATCATTACAAAAAGTAGTAGGTATCACAAAATCATACTCAATATCATCATCCTCCATCAACATATTTGATTCACTTTCATGAGGCACAATGGTGATAGGAGCTGTCGGCGTTCTGGGAACGGGGGTCCCCAGACTTGCCTGCCTGCGGCCTGCGGCGTGGCTCAAAGGAGGCCCAGCACAACCCATCTTCATCAACGCAAGCTCAAGACCCTCGCGAGGGGCCAAGCCTCGCCGGGCAGACGACAAGGAGCTTCCTCAGGCACGGCCTCGTCAGGCTGGCTCATGAGGAGGCGGAGAGTTCAGGCAGGGTACCTCGCGAGGTGCCCATGATGCAAGCCATGACGACCAAGGGTGCCAGTCGGGCGCCAGCCCGCGCAGTGTCCTCCTTTCCTCTTTGGTGCAAAGGGAGCAAGCGCAGGAGAGAGCATCAAGCAAAGGCGTCCATTTCGGTGCAACAAGACCAAGACCAGCCCAACGGCCGGAAGGAAGTCATTGTGGAGCCCAAGCCGGCGTCATCACCAGAGCCTTTGACAGGCGAGGACGAACTTTAGTCAGGATAAGTGTACCCATTGTTCCCCTTCAAAATGGCCAATTGTTGGCGCCCTTCCCGCTCAAAATTTGGGAAGAGGCCCAGGGCCTTTGCCTATAAATAGGACTAGCCACCCGCAAGGTAGGGCATCGAGAGAACAAGGATAGGAAGACACACACACAGAGAGAGAGAGAGAGAGGCGACTGAACTCCCCCTAGCAGTTCATCACGCCAGCCAAGAACAGACCCTCGCGAGGCTGTTCTCCCTTTGTATTGTTCATCATCAAGCCCAAGAGGCAATCCACCACACCACACACTGGAGTAGGGTATTACACCACAATGGTGGCCTGAACTAGTATAAATCTTGTGTCTCTTGTGCTGTCCAGTTTGGTAGTTTAGGTCCTAGCGATTCGGCGAGGAGCGAGCTGGTAGAGGGTTGAATCTCCGCGCGCACCCCAGTGTTCGAACCTCAAGGGTCTGCCGGAACCCGAAATCCGACAGGAGCAACATTATTTGGGAGAGATACCTTTTTACCTTTATTCTTTCTTCTTTTCTTCTTCTTCACCACATCATGTGTGGGTTTTAGTAATTTTTTCAAGCTTCTTGTTGAAGAGATTGATTCGATAGGAAGCTCCTCCCCGTTACCTGATTCATCGTAATAAAGACTAGGAGGGTATTGGGAATCATTTTCCCTTTCATTAGTACTCTCTTCATATTCAATTTGTTTTCTTGTCTTTAGGTAGTTGGCAATATAAGGATTCTCAATGCAATTTACCACACAAAACATATAAATTTCCTCTAAATAAAAATCAAGAAATCTCTCGAGATTAAATTTTGGAATACCCTTAGTTATACATTTCATTTCTTCATACCCCAAAAGAAGACTAAGCTCTTTAAGATGCTCGAGGGTAATCCAGTTATCACAATTTTTGGAAACGTTTTGATCATGAAACAATATGCATTGGAGATTTAAATGACCACGTTCATTGCAAAGTTCATAAGTATGGCGAAAAAAATTAAATCTTTCAGCACAATCATCTAGCATCTCTTGCATCTTTTTTGTTTCTAAATATTTATGCCTCTTACAAAATCTAGCTTCCCTTTTTGGTGTGCAATTGCACTCCCAATTCACTACGCAAAATTGACATGCTTATAAGAAACATTTTTGTCATGACTTGTGCAATCATCATTAGTATTTTGGATATTCAAAGAATTCACACTAACAACATTGCAATCATGCTCAGCATTCAAATATTTTGTGCCAAGCATTTTATTGACTTCATCTTCTAACAATTGTGCACAATTTTCTGAACCATCATTTTCAAGAATGATATTATAAAGATGATCAATAATATGATGCAACCTAAATTCCATTTTTTATGTAGTTTCCTTTTATAAACCAAACTTGTGATAAAACAAGAAACTAAAAGATTCAATTGCAAGATCTAAAGATATACCTTCAAGCACTCACCTCCCCGGCAACGGCGCCAGCAAAGAGCTTGATGTCTACTAATGCAACTTTATTCTTGTAGACACGTGTTGGGCCTCCAAGCGCAGGGTTTTGTAGGACAGTAGCAATTTTCCCTCAAGTGCATGACCTAAGGTTTATCAATCCGTGAGAGGTGTAGGATGAAGATGACCTCTCTCAAACGACCCTACAACCAAATACAAGAAATCTCTTGTGTCACCAACACACCCAATACAATGGAAAATTGTATATGTGCACTAGTTCGGCGAAGAGATGGTGATAAAAATGTAATATGGATGGTAGAAATATAATTTTATAATGTGAACAAATAAAATCAGTAAGGTACACTACAAAAAAAAGACACATCCGTGACATTTTGGGCCGAACGAAAAAAAATTCTGTCATACTTATTGTCGGATTTCGGGTTCCGGCAGACCCTTGAGGTTCGAACACTGGGGTGCACGCAGAGATTCATCCCTCTACCGGCTCGCTCCTCGCCGAATCGCTAGGACCTAAAACTACCAAACAGAACAGCACAAGAGACACAAGATTTATACTGGTTCAGGCCACCATTGTGGTGTAATACCCTACTCCAGTGTGTGGTGTGGTGGATTGCCTCTTGGGCTTGATGATGAACAGTACAAGGCAGAACAGCCTCACGAGGGTCTGTTCTTGGCTGGTGCGACGAACTGCTGGGAGGAGTTCAATCACTCTCCCTACTAGTTTTCTGGTGAGGGTTCCAGATGCCCTACCCTGGGGGCGGCTAGTCCTATTTATAGGCAAAGGCCCTGGGCCTCTTCCCAAATATTGAGCGGGAAGGGCGCCAACAATTGGCCATTTTGAAGGGGAACAGCGGGTACACTTATCCTGACTAAAGTTGGTCCTCGCCTGTCAAAGGCTCTAGTGGTGACGCCTGCTTGGGCTCCACAATGACTTCCTTCGGGACGTTGGGCTGGTCTTGGTCTTGTTGCACCGAAATGGACGCCTTTGCTTGATGCTCTCGCCTGCGCTTGCCCCCTTTGCACCAAAAGGAAAGGAGGACACTGCGTGGGCTGGCGCCCGACTGGCACCCTTGGTCGTCATGGCTTGCGTCATGGTCACCTCGCGAGGTAACCCGCCTTGAAGTCTCCGCCTCCTCATGAGCCAGCTTGACGAGGCCGTGCCTGAGGAAGCTCCTTGTCGTCCGCCCCGCGAGGCTTGGCCCCTCGCGAGGGTCTTCAGCGTGTGTTGATGAAGATGGGCTGTGCTGGGCCTCCTTTGAGCCACGCCGCGGGCCGCAGGCAGGCAAGTCTGGGGACCCCCGTTCCCAGAACACCGACAGTAGCCCCCGGGCCCACGGCGCGCCCGAACTTGGCCGAGCAGAGAGGCGAAAGGGGAAGTGCTAAGCGTCGCGGGCCCTAATAGCCTGCGGCCTTGGGCGCCACGTGGCGGTTGACTGGACGTGGGCGGCACTGTTCCCCCACGCCTCCTTATTTTGTGCCTTGCTAGGCGGACTCGCTGCCGCACACAGCCGCTCCCCTTTCTGCTGCTTGAGCGCTCCCTGTCCTTTCTTCTCTCGAACTCCAACTTCCGCATCCAATCCAATCTCGAACCTTCCCCCATCCCTTTCCTGTCGCCATGGCTCCGCCGAGGAAGGGAAAAGGGAAGAAGCCCGTGCCGCCGCCTCGCTCATCGTCGACGGCGGCCCCCGCCGTCGATTGGCCGGTCATAATCAATCAAGAAGGCCTGGGCAAGGTCCGCTCAGCCCTGGCCACCATCTTCAATGAGTGCGGGAGGACGACGGCCTGGCCCGCGTCTCGCTTCTCCGTTGACAGGATTCCCACCGAGGTCCGGTATTTCGCTGATGCCCTGTGGGCGGGACTGGTTCCCCCCTTCTCTGATTTCTTCAACGCCGTTCTTTCCCATTATCAGATCCATATGATGCACCTGGGTCCTGAGTCCATCACCCTCCTCGCGGTTTTTGCCTTCGTTTGAGAGGCAATGACGAGCATCCTTCCTTCGGTTGCCTTGCTGCGCCACTTCTTCTCTCTGCGCCTTGTCGACCCCACCCAATGCTCGGGGTGTGTGAGCTTCATTGCTGCACCTAAGACAGCGGCTTCTGGAATTGACTTCAGTCTTCCTCCGCCCGCGCCTGGGTTTCGCGAGCGGTGGCTGTATGTGGACGTAGGGGTGCCCAGCCCCCTGCTAACGAAGCCATCTTCGCCTGCTGTCCCCAACTCAGGCTGGGGCCAGGTGACGCTCGCGAGTCCCCGGCTAGCCTTCGTCTGGCACCGCTTCGAGTTCTGAGGAAGCTTGGTGTGACGGCGCCCAAGGTGGTGAAGGAGTTCTTGCTACGCCGTGTCGCCCCTCTCCAGTGCCACTCTCATCGAATGTGGGCCTATAGCGGTCGTGGGGACCGTATGCGGCTTCAAGAAGAGGACCTGACGCCTGAAGCTATGAGGAAGGTGCTCTTGTTCCTGACTGGGGATCCTTCCCCCGGCGACATTCGTCAAGGGGGGCCTTGTTGTACCTCTGCTCGAACAGAGGCAACTTTGTGAGCCAGATGCCCATCTTCGACGAATGGGGAGCGCGGCCCCGCTGGCCTCCAGGGGCCTAACGAGAACCCAGTGATGGTGGTCGCCCTCGCAGTCGCCCGGGGTGACTCTTCCTCAAGTGGTGGTGCAGGGAGGCATGAGCCTCCAGAGGCCGAGGGTGCCCTCGCCGAGGTGACAGCACTGGGCAGCGCTCACGAGGGAGCGGCTCCCGAGGCCCGTGCTGCCGCATTTGAGGGTGGCGAGCGTCCGCTCGCAGTGCCTGCGGCTGAGGCTCCCGAGGCCCCAGCCGCTCTTCTTGGTGAGGCGACTGGCAGCGCGCATCAGGCGGGTGCCCCCGACGCGAGTCACCTTGATGCTTCCTCCTCGTCGCAAGCTGACCCCTGTGCTCAACTCTTGGGTTGCTTCCGCGTGGACTTTGAGGCCCTACTGAAGAGGAGGGAGGCCCTGGGCAATGACTACCCTTGTCGCCTGCTGAAGCGTAGGAAGCACTACGCCATCGACGAGTAAGCCTTCTCCCTTCCCTGTTCCTGACTCTTTCGTTGCTTGTTCTAATCCTTGCCCTGTAGGGCCCTTCCTTCCAAGCTCACGGGGGTGGATGAGAGCCATCCCCCTCGCCTCCACCTTCTTCGTCGTCTTCGATCATCCCGAGCAGCCGGGCCCTTGTGGTGAGGCCGGTTGGCGAGACGAGTCATCCTGAAGCGCAACACGGCCCTGCGCTCCCCGTTGTCTTCCTTCGCGGGCCTTCTCGTGGCATAGCCAGCCTGCCGTGGGCTTCTCGTCTGGCCGTGGACTGTGATTGGCTGGGGTACTCCCGGCGCTCTTCACTTGGAGATGGACTGGCTTTAGGTCGGGCCTTCGGCAGGGCGCGCCCGGTCATCTCGAGGGCGCCAGCCCCCTACCTCCTGCCCGAGAGGGGAGCGCTGACCCGAGCCCCATGGCGCTCGCTTGGGGCGTATGATGGTGTGGAGGACGTACTTGAGCGTGCCCGGGAGCATCGCGCTCTTCGCCAAGGGTTCCTCCAGAGGGCGGCTGACGCGGTGAGCCTGCTTGGTGAGGAACACGCTGATGAGGACGCGCGCCTCGAGGCTGAGGGCCTTCGGCTGGTTGCGGAGAGGCGCGAGCTGGAGGCGGCTGCCGCCCTCGCGCGCCGTCGGCGCGATCTTGATGATGAGGAGGCCAAGGTGTCGCTGGCGGCCTCTCGGGAGGCCCGTTCCCAGGCCGTCGAGGAAGCCCGGGAAGCTAAACGGCGGCGTGAGGCCACGGAGGAGCGGGCACAGGAACTCTTGGCCCAGTGCCGCTTACTAGAGGAGCACGTGGAGCTGCGCGAGGTGGCCCTCGCGTCGATGAAGGTGGCCTCGGGACACCCAGCGGAACTCCAGAAGCATGAGGAGGCGTTGACGCTGGAAGCCGCCGAACGCGCGCGCGAGCACGAGCGCCTGGAGACGAGGGAGCGCTGGGTGACACGGGCGGAGGACGGCGTCGCTACGCGGGAAGCCCGTGTCTCGAAGGAGGTCGGACGTCAAGTGGCAATGGCGCGCCTCAACCTTGAGAGCGAGTTCAAGGAGAGGCTGGAGTTGGTCTGGACCGAGGCCGAAGGTAGGACCACCATCCTGAGGACCAGGCTAGAGGAAGCGACGCGGCGGGTTGATGCCTTACAGGCCACACTCGAGGTGGCGCATGGGGTGTCAACTACTTCCCGCGCCGAGGTGCTTCTACTTCGCCAACAGGTGGTTGAGGCGGAGGACGTCGCCCGGCAGAATTCGGATGAGATGCGTCAGCGGCGGCTCTTGGAACACGAGCACGCCCCCATGCTCACCACGCTTCGGGAGAGGGCGAACACGGCCTTAGGCAACATCTGCGAGGCGGCCGTCAGCGAGCCGCGTGCCATTAACTACGCCGGCAACCTTCAGTTCTTCACTGACATCGTGACGCAGCTGGAGGCACGGTCGGTTTGTGCCAACAGGTTGGTGGAGGAGAGGAGCCGAGCCCTACTCGGGCGCGCCTTTTCCCGCGTCTTCAGCCATCTCCGGAATATGGATCCTCATTTTGATTTTGACGGTGCCATCGCCCCAGTCCCCCAGGCCGTCCGAGACGACCTGGCATACTGGGTGGAAGACAACGTGGACGCCCTTGTCAGGGCCTTCGCTTCAGACAACGACGGCGTGATTGTGGCCGCCGACGAGGGCGGCGTGGTGAACGGTCCTCACGCTGCTAGCGGCAACGCGGAGGGTGATGGCGAGGCCAGCGACGCCAGTGACAACTCGGGCGGCGCTCCTGAGGATGCATTGGGGGATTTATCTGACTGATAGCACGCCGTTCCTGTTTCCTTATCCTGCATGAATAGAACTCAGGCTTTTGTCCCGATGGTTGTGAGAGCATTTTGGGAGGGGGTACCCCTCATGTAAAACCAATGTTTTAGCGCACTAGTCAATGCTATATTGCTCATAGGCCCGTGCCAAGTGGTTGGCTAGGTGATGAGCCGGCTGTTTAGTTTACCTTTGCCTCGAGTGGGCCTCGACATAACTCGTTGGGGGCCGTGGCGCCCCGCATGCCTCCTTACTGAATCCGTGGGATCTGTAGTGAAAAACCTCCTGAGAGGGTACGTGAGCGGCAGTCTGGGCTGCACGCAAGCTAGGCCTGACCGGGCTCGCGAGGGGCTCGCGAGGGGTGGCAGCTGAGGTGAGGTGGTAACCGAAATGCGAGAGATTGCTCGAACGAGACTAAGCACCCCTTTCCCAAACACACACAAATCTCAAATTCGAGTCCAACTTAAATCCAGCAGGGGAAAGCAACAGCCAAGAGAAAAGCAATGAAAGCAAACAAAGGGCCGCGTCCAGCACCTAGTCTAGTCTTGGACGTCTTCTCACCAGCGTGGAGCTAAGTGCTGCCACTGGGCGTGGGAGGGAGCCCCAGGGCCTGAGGCCGGCACCCCTGAGACTCCGGGGCGTGTACAGCCCCACTCATTATTACGTGAGAGTGTCACGGGGCGGCGAGCTTCACAGGCACTGGGCCTTCTTCACAGGTACCGGCCTTGCTTCATATTGCCAGACGAGGGCCCCGCCTTGCGCCACACTCTAGTGCGATCAACGACGACCGGAAACCAGGACGCCGCCGATGGGGTAGAGCGGTCGCCAGCATTTCCCCCGATGACCACGGGCCCTCCGCTAGGGGCAGGCCCTGAGGCACCTCCCCAGCGGAGGGCCTACCTCCTGGGAACGCCTTGCTCCGAACGCCGCGGTGGTGATGTCGGATCTCAGCCCCTCTCCTGCAGCCCTCGACGCCCTCCTCCTGAGGGGTAAGAGACTGCTGGAGTGGGGCAGCTGCTCGCTGTGGTGACCTGCACCTCCTGCGACCCATGATTAGTGTATGCCTGCTCCTGAGGGATTAGTGGTACCCGATAATCGTCGCTTCCAGCGTGGCCGGTGGGGCCGTCCCGGGGCTCTTGGAAGAGCTCAGCTTCTGGCGCCTCGTCCCCCCAGCTTGGGCTGAGGAGTGAGCCTTGTTCGCCCTCGCGCGGGTGCCCTTGATCCATCATGTGGGGCACGTACTCTTCCGTGGCCGTTACCCCGAAGGCTGCACCGTAGGGCTCCGCGTGCCATGCAGCTCTGCTTGACGTGCCAGCCTGGTGATGGTAGCGCGGCGGCCCACGGGGGCCGTGGGTCGCGACGAGTCCTTCTTCGCCGGCGGGGAGCGGAGTCGGTGCTGCCGCCGGCCCTGTGCTGATGGCTTCGCTGGTGTTGTAGTAGCTTTGGAGCCCACGGTTGCACGCGGGGCCCCCTCGCGGGCCGCCCTGGGCCTGAGACGGGAGCGGAGTGCAGAAGGGGTGATCCCCTGAGGCGGCGAAGCCCAGGAGCTCCGCCACCCGTTCTAGCAGCACGTCGTGGCTGCCTTCCATCAGTCTGCACTGCAGCAGCTCTCGGGCCACCGTGAGCGCGGCCCTTGAGTTCGCCTGCTCCCGGTGGGTGTACGGCGTCGTTGTCGCGGCGTGGTTGGAGGCCCTCACTGCCGACCTCATCTGCCGCAGTGTTAGAGCCGTCGAGGCCTGTCCACGTCGCCCATGGCCCGCAGCGCCCTGTGGACCGCGAGCTGCCTAGGGCATGGGGTCGCCCGGGGCGAGCGGCTCTGCGCGGGCGGGCCAAGCCGCCCAAGGATCTGGGTTGCCCGCCTGGTCGCCGGACATGGTGATGACGATGCAACGGGGCGCGAGGCGGCAGAAGGCAGATCCCGGCACACCCCTACCTGGTGCACCAAATGTCAGATTTCGGGTTTCGGCAGACCCTTGAGGTTCGAACACTATCGTGCGCGTGGTGATTCAGCCCTCTACCGGCTCGCTCCTCGCCGAATCGCTAGGACCTAAAACTACCAAACAGAACAGCACAAGAGACACAAGATTTATACTGGTTCAGGCCACCACTGTGGTGTAATACCCTACTCCAGTGTGTGGTGTCGTGGATTGCCTCATGGGCTTGATGATGAACAGTACAAGGCAGAACAGCCTCGCGAGGGTCTGTTCTTGGCTGGTGCGACGAACTGCTAGGAGGAGTTCAATCGCTCTCTCTACTGGTTTTCTGGTGAGGGTTCCAGATGCCCTACCCTGGGGGCGGCTAGTCCTATTTGTAGGCAAAGGCCCTGGGCCTCTTCCCAAATATTGAGCGGGAAGGGCGCCAACAATTGGCCATTTTGAAGGGGAACAGTGGGTACACTTATCCTGACTAAAGTTGGTCCTCGCCTGTCAAAGGCTCTGGTGGTGACGCCGGCTTGGGCTCCACAATGACTTCCTTCGGGCCGTTGGGCTGGTCTTGGTCTTGTTGCACCGAAATGGATGCCTTTGCTTGATGCTCTCGCCTACACTTGCCCCCTTTGCACCAAAGAGGAAAGGAGGACACTGCGCGGGCTGGCGCCCGATTGGCGCCCTTGGTCGTCATGGCTTGTGTCATGGGCACCTCGTGAGGTAACCCGCCTTGAACTCTCCGCCTCCTCACGAGCCAGCCTGACGAGGCCGTGCCTGAGGAAGCTCCTTGTCGTCCGCCCCGCGAGGCTTGGCCCCTCGCGAGGGTCTTGAGCTTGTGTTGATGAAGATGGGATGTGCTGGGCCTCCTTCGAGCCACACCGCGGGCCGCAGGCAGGCAAGTCTGGGGACCCCCGTTCCCAGAACGCCGACACTTATGACACTTCTATGACGATAATTGTGACAAAACCCGGTATCGTCATAGATGTGGTGGGATCCTAATTCTATGACAAAAAATCATGACAAAAAATGGGCTTTTCGTCGTGGGCGGGCCGGAGACGCAGCTGCATGACATTCTTTGGGTCGTCCATGACGGAAAAAAATGTGGTAGAAGCGAGGGCGAGGAAAATTTCGAGGAATTCCCGGTTACGATGGGTGGTCGGGGGCCGAGCGACGCACGTTTCTCTCGTACACGTCCGCGTGTGTGCGAGGTGTTGGGCTGTAACTGAACCCGAGCGAGGCGTTGGGATCTAACTGAACCCGAATGATTGCACTACAGGCTACGTGTTACTGAACCCGAGGGATCGATCGATGGTTGTTAACTGAACCCGATCGAGCGACTCCTTCGCTACTGCTGCTAACTGAAGCTGATCGATGCTACCTCTGGA
>NC_041381.1:302594870-302650342 GCF_002162155.2 Triticum dicoccoides
TTGCCTCTGGATGAACAGGACCCCGATCGATCAAGCCGGTTGGGGCTGGATGAACAGGAGCCCGTGGAGGGCTGGATGAACAGGACGACCCCGTGAAGGGCGGGATGAACAGTAAATGGTGGAGGGGTGGATGAACAGTAGCCCGTGGAGGGGTGGTTGAATAGGAGCCTGTGGAGAGGGGTGGTTGAACAGTAGCCGGTGGAGTAGCACGCGGTGGAGGCTGGATGAACAGGATCCCGTGGATGAACAGTCACAGGAGGAGTCTGGAGGAGGTCGACGGTGGATGAACAGTAGCCTGCGGAGGCTGGAGGAGGTCGACGGTGGAGGTGAAAAATATCCCGTGGAGTCCTGTTTTGTGGTAGCCACACCCCTCCCGATGAACAGGACCCCTGTTTCGACCGTAGCGCTCCAACACAAGTCCGTTTCGTCCGTTTTGCGGTACGCCACACCCCTCCCAACCAACAGGACCCCGTTTCGACTGTAGGAGGTCCAACACATGTCCGTTTCCTCCGTTTTGTGGTACGCCAGACCCCTCCCGATGAACAGGATCTAGTTTCGAACGTGGCCATTCAAACACAAGGTCGTTTCCTCCGTTGTGCTGTGCGCCAGGCCTTCTTTCCATCACATGTTCCATCCAAGCCGGTTGCCTCCCATGCGTTCCGTTGCCTCCCGATGAACACGACGCATTCCGTTGCCTCCTGATGAACACGACGCATTTCGTTGCCTCCCCATGAATACGACGACGATGCTGTATCTCCGTTCCGACCTAGCCATGTACACGAGCCCTGGCCATACGTATGCGCGAGTAGGGGTTCGAGACCCCGCCCGTATGTACGTACGTGGCCGTATTTTCTTTCTTGCAGACTGGCCACTGTATGTACGTGTACATGCTACGTGTGCGCCTCTACTACGACACGTGCGCGCCTCTACATCCACCAGTATGTACGTACACATTTGCGACCAGAATGACAATGCTACGTACGCTTCGACCAGGTGGGTCCCGACTGTCAGGCACTTCCTTGCGTGCGAAGATGTAGCTGGTGGGTCCCAGCAGTCAGGAGGACGAATCGTTTTTTTTTGCCCAGATGCACTTTCTTGCATGCGAAGATGTAGCTGCTGGGTCCCAGCAGTCAGGGGGGAAAAGTTTTTTCACGAAATACGGTGGCCCATCCGGTGGGTCCCTGCTGTTAGGTGGAGGAATGATTATTTTGCGTGTAATAAGGAGGCACTTCCTTGCAGCCGTCGTGGACCCAGCTTGTAACGCCCTCGATGCGGCTATATCTCCCACGTGTCGAAGCACGACTTAGAGGCATAACCGCATTGAAAGCAATGTCGCAAGTGAGGTAATCTTCACACAACCCGTGTAATACATAAGGGAAGGAGATACATAGTTGGCTTACAATCGCCACTTCACACAATTACATGAATAAAGCATTACATCATCCAGATACAATCAAGGTCCGACTATGGAACCAAAATAAAAGAAGAACCCCCAAATGCGAGAAAGGTCCCCGATCGACCCCAACTGGGCTCCACTACTGATCAACTAGAACGAAACAACACAAAGGGCAAGATCTTCATTGAGCTCCTCCTTGAGCTTGGTTGCGTCACCTGCTCAGTAACATAGGCACCTGCAAACTGGTTTGGAAGTATCTGTGAGCCACGGGGACTCAGCAATCTCGCACCCTTGCAATCAAGACTATTTAAGCTTATAGGGAGGATGGAGTAATGAGATGGAGCTGCAGCAAGCGACTAGCATATGGGGTGGCTACATTCGCAAAAGAGAGCGAGAAGAGAAGCAATGCACGGTCGTGAAGCTAGTAGTGATCAAGAAGTGATCCTAGAGCAACCTACGTCAATCATAACTCCAACACCGTGTTCACTTCCCGGACTCCGCCGAGAAGAGACCATCACGGTTACACACGCGGTTGATGTATTTTAATTAAAGTCAACTTCGGGTTTTCTACAACCGGACATTCACAAATTCCCATCTGCCCATAACCGCGGGCACGGCTTTAGAAAGTTCAAATCCCTGCAGGGGTGTCCCAACTTAGCCCATGACAAGCTCTCACGGTCAACGGAGGAATAGACCTCCACCCGAGACACTCCGATCAGACTCGGTATCCCGGTACAACAAGACATTTCGACAGGGTAAAACTAAACCAGCAACACCGCCCGAATGTGCCGACAAATCCCGATAGGAGCTGCACATATCTCTTTCTCAGGGCACACTCAGATGAGTCTAGCTACGAGTAAAACCAACCCTCAAGTTCCCCCGAGGTGGCCCCGCAGGCAGCTCAGTTCGGACCAACACTCAGAGGAGCACTGGCCCGGGGGTTTAGAATAAAGATGACCCTTGAGTCTGCAGAACCCAAGGAAAGGTGTTAGGTTGTTAGCGCAAATGGTAAAACCAATGTTGGGCATTGCTGGAGGAGCTTTACTTAAGGCGAACTGTCAAGGGGTTCCCATTATAGCCCAACCGCGTAAGGAACGCAAAATCCGGGAACATAACACCGATATGACGGAAACTAGGGCGGCAAGAGTGGAACAAAACACCAGGCATAAGGCCGAGCCTTCCACCCTTTACCAAGTATATAGATGCATTAAATAAATAAGATATATTGTGATATCCCAACAAGTAAACATGTTCCAACAAGGAACGACATCTCCATGTTCCAACAAGGAGCAAACTTCAATCTTCACCTGCAACTAACAACGCTATAAGAGGGGCTGAGCAAAGCGGTAACATAGCCAATCAACGGTTTGCTAGGACATGGTGGGTTAGAGGTTTGACATGGCAATTTGGGAGGCTGACAAGCAAATGGTAGGCATCGTAGCATTGGCATAGCAAAAGAGCGAGCAAACTAGCATAGCAAAGATAGTAGTGATTTCGAGGGTATGGTCATCTTGCCTGAGATCCCGCAAGGAAGAAGAACGAGTCCAAGAAGAAGACAAACGATCGTAGACGAACGAAACCTCACAACTCCGGAACGAAACCGAAGCTAACGAGAGAAGCAACCCGGAAAGAAACAAACAACATGGTAAACACACAAGCATAAACATGTCATGATGCACAAACAAGTATGATGCATGTCCGGTTTAATGAGGCATGACATGGCAAGGTGAAACAAACAACACTACAATTTAAGTGGAGCTCAATATGTAACGAGTTGCATATTGACGGAACACCACATCAATTATTTAGTTTCTCTCTCGGCTATGAACAAGACAAGATTAAATGTTGGTTAACATGGCAAGAGGTGAAGCATAATTAAACTACATATTTAGGCAAGTTTAAATGAGGCCGGAACAACAAACAAAAATTCCAGAAAATCCCCATATGTCATTTAGCAATTAAAGCAAACAACAATTTTAAACATTTTAATTGTTATTATCATGATGCGGATGACATATGCAAGTTTTATGCAATTTTTATGAAAATGTTGACATGAGCATGATAAGGAGCATTTGGTCACCATGGCGGAACGAAAAGGGTGCCACGGCGGCGAAACAAAAAATGGTGCCACGGCAACATATCTGAAAATGATGCCAGGACAACATATCCAAAAATGATGCCACAACAACATATTGGTGATCCGATAACTCAAGGAGATATCGGTGCAAAAGGAAGTGTGACGTGAGGGAGTCATGCAAGATGGTGGGGGTGCTCCCGACTACCGGGTTCCCACGGGTTAGTGACATGGAAACGAGTGACAATTCAGACACGGTGCAAACGGTGCATCTCATACATGCAAGGGCATCTCATCGCGGTCGTCTCGGGTTATACCTTCGAAGCGTGCGTTTTCAGAGCGGTTCGGGTTCGGCGAAGGAAGTAGTCGTTCACGGCCGTAGTGGAGGTAGACATTCACGTGGTGACGTAGAGGAAGTAGTTGTAAACGGCGACGGTAGTTGTACTTGTTCGAAGAAGAACTTGGGGTATCCATGTAGTAGGCGTTCCGGTCCTGTAGTCGTTCGAGCGTCCGTGTGGTCTTGCCGGTGGGGTACTTGGCGCTTGCGGTGCAACTCCGAGGTCATAGCCGTGTAGTCGAACTTGACGAAAACAGGTCTCGCTGGGGACTTGGCGCATCCATCAGGAACTTGGTGGTACTTGGCAAATTTCACGCTCGGTGACCGTTGGGCTTGGCGTCAACAACAAACAGGGGCGCGATGCTGGGACTTGGCGCGATGCAGGAGGCTGGCGCAGCGACGGGGAGGTAGTGGAGGTGCTGGTCGCGGAGGTTTGGCGGTACTGCGGTGGCACTGCTGCACCGGCTGACGGAGACGAAGTTTCTGCGATGGCGTGCGGGGTCGATGGAGAGGGGCTTGGCGCGGCGCGGACGAGCTCACTCCGGCGAGGTTGCAGAGGTCCAAAGCACAGCTCCCGTTGTCGTGGACGAGGCAAGGAGGAGTTGCTGCCGTTCGACCCGGTGCTCGCCAGGACGCCGCAGGCGGGACTTGGCGGCGGGGCCTCGGCAGCAGGGAGGCGCGGCCATGGCAGGGCCCGACGGATCCGGACGGGGCGGCGCTGGAGGGCGACGCGAGGCAGAGGAGGAGCGGTTGTCGGGGCTCCTCATCCCTGCGTGTGGCGGCGCGAGGGAGAGAGTGGAGGGAGGAAGAGATGAGGGGGATCGAGCGGGACTGCGAGCGAGAGAGGTGGGGATCGGGTGTTCGGCTCTCCCCTGGCAACGCGATCAGGATGAGGACGAGGGAGGTTGGCGGCGCTGGAGGAAGGATCGAGAGATGGGGATCGATCGAGGGGGTCTAGGGTTAAGGGCAGGGGGTCGGCTGGGCCTTGGCCTTGGTGGGTCGGCCTGGCTGCTAGGCTTAGGGAGGCCACGGTGGCCTGGGCCAGCTGCTACGAGCAGGCCAAGCTACGTCTGCTCTCCTTCTTCTCCTTTCTCCCAAAAACAGAAAATGTCAAAGAGGAAAAACGAGAAGAAAAGAAGGTAGAAATAGAATTTGGGCATGGGGATAAATTTCATGGACTCACAAAAATGAGTTTGATCCAAGAAAAATTGAAAGGCCATGATTGCAAGATTTAAATTCAAACTCATTTGAATTTAATTCAAATGGATTTGAACTAGGACTTGATAAAAGGAAGGTCCAAAAATGTTCGGATTTTTGGTGGAGCTCCGGAAGATGATGAAAGAATAAATGGCGAAGTTGGAGATCAAGAATTAAGACAACAAAGGCATTAGGATATTGCAGTTGTGTTATGGTGAATTCCAAAAATGGAATATTTACTATAGCTCTCTAAATATCGAGAGGATATGTTTTAAAGAGAATCACCATGTGAATTCCCTCGATTTAAATGGATCAAAGATCCATGCCATTTATTTAGTTGAGTTGCAAAAGATTTATGAGATGATGGCATGATGACATGATGCAATGCAAAAATAAAAAGGCCAGGCACAAATGAAACACACGGCGAAACCCGGAATATATGGAAGTCTTCTCGAGCATCGGTCTCGGGGCGTTACAACACTCCACTACTACAAGAGGATCTCGTCCCGAGATCTAGGATGGCACCGGAGAGAAACGGAAGAGGAAGAGGTAAAACATAGTTGCTTCTTTGACGAACGAGTGAAACCACGAACCTTGAGAGGTTGAGCAATTTAAAAGAAAGAGTACAACAGAGATGAACGAGATTGCAAACAATCCGTTAGAAAAGAGGAACAAGGAACATTACGAGGACTTGAAGGTTGCAAAGACATGAATCAAGAGTTTAATGGACAAGATAGAATTCGAAACCACTCTGGTTAAAACAAGATGAGAGAGAAAGAATTCGGGCAGCACTCCGGTTGAACATGGAAGGAATTGAACATGAACTTGACAAGATGAGAGGATACTTGATGAAATGAACAACACCCTGCCTCCGGAACTATTGAAAGAATGGCACAAGGGGTAAGAAAGATTTCAGACAGCTCTCCAGTTGAGGAAGGAGGGAAAACTTGATAAAATTAGAGAACTCGAATGAAAACACGACACTTCGGTTAAATGGATAAGCATGAAAAGAACACGATCCTCAAAATGATATAATGGGTCAAAGAAAACATCACAATGCCTTCGGGACAAATGAAAGAGTGGAATCGAGAGAACAGAGAAGAGAATAACAACTTCTATCACAATTGAATTTGAAAGAGCCTCCTTAAAAAGAAGGATTGAATGGAGTTGTTAGAAAACCAACAACGAAAAGAATAAGCTTGTAGCGGGCTTATGGAAAACATCTCAAGACTATGAGGTGACAACCGGCCACTAACGGAAACGATTGCTTGCTTGAGATCAACGAAGAGATGAAAACTTCTTTCGCCGAGAGGATAGGAGAAAACTTGGATCATTGATAAGCACCACAAATAGCAACATTCCTTAGGAAAGGCTTTAGGTGAAATCTATACCAAGATAACTCCAATGAAGAGATTGACGGTTGAAAAGATCTCTTGAACAAGAGAAAATGATGGATTTAAATATGTCACTCTTGAAAACTTGTGAATCATGAAACGCGAAGGGAAAATTATCAAGAATGACCTAACACCACCTCAAAAGATAAGGTAGAAAGAATCGCACTTCGGAATGCAAGATGAAGAATATTTGAACTCCCCAAAACAAGACATGTGTTGAACACCATGTTTAATTTTTGAGTATAGCTTGGCTGATCTTAACTTCAAGAGAAATCTTGAAGAACAATTGAAGAATGAAAAGAATCCTTGATGAACCACCATGAAGAAACTCCGGTATTAAAAGGATGGTGGAAAGAAGGAGAAGTTGAAAATACAAGGTGAATCCTTGCAATGATTTAGATGGAGCTTCGCGACGAGATAACCGAGAAATGTGACATGATGAACAACTCTGGAAAGAAGAAACTAGATCACTTGGATGAAACAACAATAAGAATTATGTTATGCGTATCCTTCACCAATATAAATTGATGACAAGCAATGGATTTGGCATACTACTTATTCTCGTAGAAAGGATTAAAGAGATATGGCGTAAACTTGAGAAGGTCTTCAACGAACCACCGGTAGGATTTGGAAAGAACGAATGAATTGGTATGATAACAAAGAAAGAGAACTCTTGAACGAACCACCGTAAGAATTGAAATTGAACGTAGCAAATGCACAAATCACCGGGAAGAATTGCAAAATGAATGAAGATACTTGAGGGTATTTAGATACAAATGAACGAATAGATCACGAGCTGATTAGAGAATACTTGAATGATGCACCGGTATGATTTGGAGAACGAGAGCTGAAAGCTTGAATGAATAATACTGAGATGATTGGCTCCTGAGAATGAAACTGAAAAGACTCCTAAAATGCTCCGGATGGGTGAAAAGATTCTCACAATCGAAAACAATTATGAGAGGATGGCAACAAGCTAGCACCATGAATCTTGAAGAGAATAGAGCAAGATTAAAGAGAAACTCTTCTTCGGTCTTCAAATGATGAGAATGACAACGAGAAACACCACCAAGAATTATTGAGGCACACCGGAAGAATCAAAAGCGAAGAGGTTGAGCCAACTATGAAAAGAATTTGAAAGATCTTGGAGAAAAGCATTTGACTGATGATAACTCATTCTTACGTCAAACTTGGAGAAGAATTTAGGATAGCTCTGGAAAAATAGAAGAGTCAGGTAAGATCCTGGGAAAAGACCTGTGGGTTAGGGCCCACTCAAAAGAACACCGTTGAAAAGTTTTAAAAGAGATGTTGCACCGGTTGAATTAAATGACTTGAATGAGATACCAATCTCGAAAGAGCTTGAACGAATGCAGAGTGGAAACACGAATCTTCCAGATATCTTGAGCACTCCGGAATAACAAATAGCGAGAAGTAGAATGATAATGAGGTGCACCGGTATGAGAAGACATTGAAATGAGGAAAAAGGTATGATCAACAAAACTTGACTTGAATCCACCGGAGAAGAGAAAGGAATGAGGAATGACGAACTAGTAGAACATCTTCTTGAGAACCACCGGGTAAGAACATTGACGGAAAAGAATGGAGAAACCTCACAAAAATAAAAGAATACTTGGTAAAGAAATCTTAGTCCTTGAGGAAAAAGGGTGGGTGGGCGGGAAAAACAAAGGCAACCTGGAGACGGATGAAACAAACACCGTTGAGAAGAAATGATAATTGGTCTTGCTGATGTTGAAGTGATCGGATCCACTTGAAGAGAAACACGTCGGTTGAAAAGGATTGACATGACAATCTCGATTGTCGAGAAGGATTGGTATTCACATCGGAGTATGAGAACACCATTTTGGAAAGGTATGGAATCAACACTTGACATTGAAGCAACTCGAATACCACAACTCAAAACAAAAACAAAGGACTGGCTTGCAGAATAAGCCGGAACAAACATATGATAGAGATTTCGTCCGAAGTTTTCGTGGTGGGGCCTACACGGGCTCGATCGTACAACACCATCATGTACAAGGCAGTGCACATGACATATGAAGTGTCCCCGAGTCGGCATAGCCAAGGACTCTTTAAGACACAACGAGACCACTGTAAAACCAACCGTGAATAGGCGGACCACTAGACGTCGAACCCCAATTTCATATCATACATCCATCGGAAAGATATCCTAATAGCTACTTGAATTCCCACCTATGAAACTCCCGAAATTTTCCGGTTATGCAATCAGGTGTTGGGGATACAGGGGAAGCATAATATCTCACCCAAAACTAGCAAATCCTACATCCAGCTGTATCCATCCTTCAACACATAACCAAGAAACCTTCGGAAATCGTCTACCTCAACCTTCGAAAAGCATCCGTTATACGAGTCATGGCAATACTCCTGTACTCACCTCAGTACTGGGTTATCGGGGTTATCTCACCAACAACTGTACAAAAGAGATTTTCGATGTCGGCGTACTAAACTCAGGTATTCCAGAACTGCAACGATAAAATTATGGCGACAACACCTCAGAGCTCAACTCCCCGGGACACTTCCACTAAACCCCTGACAGGAGGCACCAAGACAATGTTCTCATCATAAAACCATCGGAACGATTCCAAGATACACGCGTGATCCTAAAAAAATTTTAGTGAAATTTGAGAAGAGAAGAGTCAAAACTCTACGTCAGGATGCCTTACCAGAGCGATGAAGAGACTGGGGAGTAAAAAGAATTCCTAACTCTCCGATATATATAATCCTAAATGACTCAAAACATTTTTCTAGACACAACTCGGCCGCTAAAAACGATCAAGCAATGGGGCTCCTAAGGTCGGGGAAGGCTCTGATTACCAACTTGTAACGCCCTCGATGCGGCTATATCTCCCACGTGTCGAAGCACGACTTAGAGGCATAACCGCATTGAAAGCAATGTCGCAAGTGAGGTAATCTTCACACAACCCATGTAATACATAAGGGAAGGAGATACATAGTTGGCTTACAATCGCCACTTCACACAATTACATGAATAAAGCATTACATCATCCAGATACAATCAAGGTCCGACTACGGAACCAAAATAAAAGAAGAACCCCCAAATGCGACAAAGGTCCTCGATCGACCCCAACTGGGCTCCACTACTGATCAACTAGAACGAAACAACACAAAGGGCAAGATCTTCATCGAGCTCCTCCTTGAGCTTGGTTGCGTCACCTGCTCGGTAACATAGGCACCTGCAAACTGGTTTGGAAGTATCTGTGAGCCACGGGGACTCAGCAATCTCGCACCCATGCGATCAAGACTATTTAAGCTTATAGGGAGGATGGAGTAATGAGATGGAGCTGCAGCAAGCGACTAGCATATGGGGTGGCTACATTCGCAAAAGAGAGCGAGAAGAGAAGCAATGCACGGTCGTGAAGCTAGTAGTGATCAAGAAGTGATCCTAGAGCAACCTACATCAAACATAACTCCAACACCGTGTTCACTTCCTGGACTCCGCCGAGAAGAGACCATCACGGTTACACACGCGGTTGATGTATTTTAATTAAGGTCAACTTCGGGTTTTCTACAACCGGACATTAACAAATTCCCATTTGCACATAACCGCGGGCACGGCTTTCGAAAGTTCAAATCCCTGCAGGGGTGTCCCAACTTAGCCCATGACAAGCTCTCACGGTCAACGGAGGAATAGACCTCCACCCGAGACACTCCGATCAGACTCGGTATCCCGGTACAACAAGACATTTCGACAGGGTAAAACTAAACCAGGAACACCGCCTGAATGTGCCGACAAATCCCGATAGGAGCTGCACATATCTCTTTCTCAGGGCACACTCAGATGAGTCTAGCTACGAGTAAAACCAACCCTCAAGTTTCCCCGAGGTGGCCCCGCAGGCAGCTCAGTTCGGACCAACACTCAGAGGAGCACTGGCCCGGGGGGGTTAGAATAAAGATGACCCTTGAGTCTGCATGACCCAAGGGAAGGTGGTAGGTTTTTAGCGCAAATGGTAAAACCAATGTTGGGCATTGCTGGAGGAGCTTTACTTAAGGCGAACTGTCAAGGGGTTCCCATTATAGCCCAACCGCGTAAGGAACGCAAAATCCGGGAACATAACACCGATATGACGGAAACTAGGGCGGCAAGAGTGGAACAAAACACCAGGCATAAGGTCGAGCCTTCCACCCTTTACCAAGTATATAGATGCATTAAATAAATAAGATATATTGTGATATCCCAACAAGTAAACATGTTCCAACAAGGAACAACATCTCGATGTTCCAACAAGGAACAAACTTCAATCTTCACCTGCAACTAACAACGCTATAAGAGGGGCTGAGCAAAGAGGTAACATAGCCAATCAACGGTTTGCTAGGACATGGTGGGTTAGAGGTTTGACATGGCAATTTGGGAGGCTGACAAGCAAATGGTAGGCATCGTAGCATTGGCATAGCAAAAGAGCGAGCAAACTAGCATAGCAAAGATAGTAGTGATTTCGAGGGTATGGTCATCTTGCCTGAGATCCCGCAAGGAAGAAGAACGAGTCCAAGAAGAAGACAAACGATCGTAGACGAACGAATCCTCACAACTCCGGAACGAAACCGAAGCTAACGAGAGAAGCAACCCGGAAAGAAACAAACAACATGGTAAACACACAAGCATAAACATGTCATGATGCACAAACAAGTATGATGCATGTCCGGTTTAATGAGACATGACATGGCAAGGTGAAACAAACAACACTACAATTTAAGTGGAGCTCAATATGTAACGAGTTGCATATTGACGGAACACCACATCAATTATTTAGTTTCTCTCTCGGCTATGAACAAGACAAGATTAAATGTTGGTTAACATGGCAAGAGGTGAAGCATAATTAAACTACATATTTAGGCAAGTTTAAATGAGGCCGGAACAATAAACAAAAATTCCGGAAAATCCCCATATGTCATTTAGCAATTAAAGCAAACAACAATTTTAAACATTTTAATTGTTATTATCATGATGCGGATGACATATGCAAGTTTTATGCAATTTTTATGAAAATGTTGACATGAGCATGATAAGGAGCATTTGGTCACTGTGGCGGAACGAAAAGGGTGCCACGGCGGCGAAACAAAAAATGGTGCCACGGCAACATATCTGAAAATGATGCCATGACAACATATCCGAAAATGATGCCACGGCAACATATCGGTGATCCGATAACTCAAGGAGATATCGGTGCAAAAGGAAGTGTGACGTGAGCGAGTCATGCAAGATGGTGGGGGTGCTCCCGACTACCGGGTTCCCACGGGTTAGTGACATGGAAACGAGTGACAATTCGGACACGGTGCAAACGGTGCATCTCATACATGCAAGGGCATCTCATCGCGGTCGTCTCGGGTTATACCTTCGAACGTTCGTTTTCAGAGCGGTTCGGGTTCGGCGAAGGAAGTAGTCGTTCACGGCCGTAGTGGAGGTAGACGTTCACGTGGCGACGTAGAGGAAGTAGTTGTACACGGCGACGGTAGTTGTACTCGCTCGAAGCAGAACTTGGGGTATCCATGTAGTAGGCGTTCTGGTCCTGTAGTTGTTCGAGCGTCCGTGTGGTCTTGCCGGTGGGGTACTTGGCGCTTGCGGTCCAACTCCGATGTCATAGCCGTGTAGTCGAACTTGACGAAAACAGGTCTCGCTGGGGACTTGGCGCATCCATCAGGAACTTGGTGGTACTTGGCAAATTTCACGCTCGGTGACCGTTGGGCTTGGCGTCAACAGCAAACAGGGGCGCGATGCTGGGACTTGGCGCGATGCAGGAGGCTGGCGCAGCGACGGGGAGGTAGTGGAGGCGTTGGTCGCGGAGGTCGGGGCGGTACTGCGGTGGTGCTGCTGCACCGGCTGACGGAGACGAAGTTTCTGCGACGGCGTGCGGGGTCGATGGAGAGGGGCTTGGCGCGGCGCGGACGAGCTCACTCCGGCGAGGTTGCAGAGGTCCAAAGTGCAGCTCCCGTTGTCGTGGACGAGGCAAGGGGGAGTTGCTGCCGTTCGACCCGGCGCTCGCCAGGACGCCGCAGGCGGGACTTGGCGGTGGGGCCTCGGCAGCAGGGAGGCGCGGCCATGGCAGGGCCCGACGGATCCGGACGGGGCGGCGCTGGAGGGCGACGCGAGGCAGAGGAGGAGCGGTTGTCGGGGATCCTCATCCCTGCGTGTGGCGGCGCGAGGGAGAGTGTGGAGGGAGGAAGAGACGAGGGGGACCGAGCGGGACTGCGAGCGAGAGAGGTGGGGATCGGGCGTTCGGCTCTCCCCTGGCAACGCGATCAGGATGAGGATGAGGGAGGTTGGCAGCGCTGGAGGAAGGATCGAGAGATGGGGATCGATCGAGGGGGGCTAGGGTTAAGGGCAGGGGGTCGGCTGGGCCTTGGCCTTGGTGGGTCAGCCTGGCTGCTAGGCTTAGGGAGGCCACGGTGGCCTGGGCCAGCTGCTACGAGCAGGCCGAGCTACGGCTGCTCTCCTTCTTCTCCTTTCTCCCAAAAACAAAAAATGTCAAAGAGGAAAAAGGAGAAGAAAAGAAGGTAGAGATAGAATTTGGGCATGGGGATAAATTTCATGGACTCACAAAAATGAGTTTGATCCAAGAAAAATAGAAAGGCCATGATTGCAAGATTTAAATTCAAACTCATTTGAATTTAATTCAAATGGGTTTGAACTAGGACTTGATAAAAGGAAGGTCCAAAAATGTTCGGATTTTTGGTGGAGCTCCGGAAGATGATGAAAGAATAAATGGCAAAGTTGGAGATCAAGAATTAAGACAACAAAGGCATTAGGATATTGCAGTTGTGTTATGGTGAATTCCAAAAATGGAATATTTACTATAGCTCTCTAAATATCGAGAGGATATGTTTTAAAGAGAATCACCATGTGAATTCCCTCGATTTAAATGGATCAAAGATCCATGCCATTTATTTAGTTGAGTTGCAAAAGATTTATGAGATGATGGCATGATGACATGATGCAATGCAAAAATAAAAAGGGCAGGCACAAATGAAACACACGGCGAAACCCGGAATATATGGAAGTCTTCTCGAGCATCGGTCTCAGGGTGTTACACAGCTGTCAGCCTCTCCACGTACAGTATTCCTCCGATGGAAGTTGTTCCTTGACCATGTTTACCACATCGCGTGGAGAGCACCAGGGCGGTGGACGACGGCGAGGCCTAGGAAGGGGACAACACGGAGCTGGGGAAGACGGGGTAGTGGAAGCCCGCGCGGAGAGGAGTATGAGGGTTCACTGGTTCGGTTGCGGTGTGAGGCTGCCGTCGCCGCAGGGCCTGGCCAGCGGTGGGCATAGTAGGGGGCAGTGAGGCCTCCGCTGTAGCACAGCCGGCCATGGGAGGCAGGAGCATGTGGCATGACCGGCGCTGCTTTGTTCGGCTGGAGTAAGAATACCAGAGGTTGAAGAAGCACTACGGCCGTTGGATGGACATCGTACGATAACTGGAGCTAGAACCGTTCATATTGACTAAGTTGACAAAGCCCTCCGTCCCCGTCAACGTAGTAGGCCCACAAGTCAGCCTCCCACCAAGGTGGGTCCCAGCTAGCAGGAGGAGTATTCATTTTTTTGTGCGTAATAAGGAGGCACTTCCGGCGGGTCCGAGCTGCCAGCGGGGGGAACATTTTTTTCGCGAAATACGGTGGACCGTCCGGTGGGTGCCAGCAGTCAGGAGGGAAACTTTTTTTTGCGAAATACGGTGGCCCATCCGGTGGGTCCCTGCTATCAGGTGGAGGAATAATTATTTTTTTCGTAATAAGGAGGCACTTCCTTGCGGCTGCCGTGGACCCAGTTGTCAGCCTCTCCACGTATAGTACTCTTCTGATGGAAGTCGGTCGTTGACCACATTGACCATGCCGCACCGAGAGCACCACGGCAGTGGACGACCACGAGGCCTAGGAAGGGGAGAACGCGGATCCGGGGAAGGCGCGACAGTGGATGCCCACGCGGAGAGGAGTACGAGGGTTCACTGGTTCGTCTGCAGTGTGAGGCTGTCGTCGCCGTAGAATAACAGGGGGTGTGGGTGATTGGAGGGATGGCCTGGCCAGTGGTGGGAGTAGTATGGGGGCGGTGAGGCCTCCGTGGCAGCACAGCCAGCCACGAGAGGCAGGAGGAGACGGCACAACCGGTGCTGCTTTGGGCGGCTGGAGCAAGAAGACCAGAGGTTGAAGAAGCACTATGGTCGTTGGATGGACATCATACGGTCACTAGCGTATTGACTAAGATGACAAATCCCTCCGTCCCCGTCAACTTAGTAGGCCCACAAGTCAGCCACCCACTATGGTCGGTCCCAGCTAACAGGGGGTATTCATTTTTTTGTGTAATAAGGAGGCACTTCCTTGCGTGCGAAGATATTGCTGGTGGGTCCGACCTATCAGCGGGGGGAATGTTTTTTCGCGAAATACAAAGGCCCTTCCGGTGGGTTCTAGATGTCAACTAGAGGAATCATTATTTTCCGCGTAATAAGGAGGCACTTTCTGAAGGAAATATGCCCTAGAGGCAATAATAAAATTATTATTTATTTCCTTATGTCATGATAAATGTTTATTATTCATGCTAGAATTGTATTAACCGGAAACATAATACATGTGTGAATACATAGACAAACATAGTGTCACTAGTATGACTCTACTTGACTAGCTCGTGAATCAAAGATGGTTAAGTTTCCTAGCCATAGACATGAGCTGTCATTTGATTAACGGGATCACATCATTAGGAGAATGATGTGATTGACTTGACCCATTCCGTTAGCTTAGCACTTGATCGTTTAGTATGTTGATATTGCTCTCTTCATGACTTATACATGTTCCTACAACTATGAGATTATGCAACTCCCGTTTTTGGAGGAACACTTTTTGTGCTACCAAACGTCACAACGTAACTGAGTGATTATAAAGGATCTCTGCAGGTGTCTCCAAAGGTACATGTTGAGTTGGCGTATTTAGAGATTAGGTTTTGTCACTCCGATTGTCGGAGAGGTATCTCTAGGCCCTCTTGGTAATGCACATCACTATAAGCCTTGCAAACAATGTAGCTAATGAGTTAGTTACGGAATGAAGCATTACATAACGAGTAAAGAGACTTGCCGGTAACGAGATTAAACTAGGTATTAAGATACCGATGATCGAATCTCGGGCAAGTAACATACCGATGACAAAGGGAACAACGTATGTTGTTATGCGGTTTGACCGATAAAGATCTTCGTAGAATATGTAGGAGCCAATATGAGAATCCAGGTTCCGCTATTGGTTATTGACCGGAAACGAGTCTCGGTCATGTCTACATAGTTCTCGAACCCATAGGGTCCGCACGCTTAAGGTTTCGATGATAGTTATATTATGAGTTTATGAGTTTTGATGTACCGAAGGAGTTTGGAGTCCTGGATGAGATTGGGGACATGACGAGGAGTCTCGAAATGGTCGAGACGTAAAGATCAACATATTGGACGACTCTATTCGGACTTCAGAAAGGTTTCGAGTGATTCGGGTATTTTTCGGAGTACCGGAGAGTTAGGGGAATTCGTCGGGGAGTATATGGGCCTTATTGGGCCATACAGGAATAGAGGAGAGAGGCCAAAAGGAAGGAGGCCTGCACCCCCCCTCTGGTCCGAGTTGGACAAGGGGTGCAGCCCCCTTTTTCCTTCTCCCTCTCCTCCTCTTTCCTTCTCTCCTACTCCAACAAGGAAAGGAGAAGTCCTACTCCCGATGGGAGTAGGACTCCCCCCTTGGCGCGCCGTCCTCCTTGGCCGGTCACCTTCCCCCCTTGCTCCTTTATAGACAGGGGCAGGGGGCACCCCAAAGACACAACAATTGATCCTTGAGGTCTCTTAGCCGTGTGTAGTGCCCCCCTCCACCATTGTCCACCTCGATAATATCGTAGCGGTGCTTAGGCGAAGACCTGCGCCGGTAGAACATCATCATCTTCACCACGCCGTCGTGCTGACGGAACTCTCCCTCAAAGCTCGGCTGGATCGGAGTTCGAGGGACGTCATCAAGCTGAACGTGTGCTGAACTCGGAGGTGCCATGTGTTTGGTACTTCATCGGTCGGATCGTGAAGACATACGACTACATCAACCGTGTTGTGCTAACGCTTCCGCTTTCGGTCTACGAGGGTACGTGGACACACTCTCCCCTCTCGTTGCTATGTATATCCATGATCTTGCGTGTGCGTAGGATTTTATTTGAAATTACTACGTTCCCCAATAGTGGCATTCGAGCCAGGTTTTATGCGTTGATGTTATATGCACGAGTAGAACACAAGTGAGTTGTGGGCGATACAAGTCATACTGCTTACCAGCATGTCATATTTTGGTTCAGCGGTGTGGTTGGATGAAGCAGCCCGGACCGACATTACGCATACGCACACGGGTGACTAGCGGGTGTCAGTTTCTCCAACTTTAGTTGAACCGAGTGTGGCTACGCCCAGTCCTTGAGAAGGTTAAAACAACACTAACTTGATGAACTATCGTTGTGGTTTTGATACGTAGGTAAGAACGGTTCTTGCTCAGCCCGTAGCAGCCACGTAAAACTTGCAACAACAAAGTAGAGGACGTCTACCTTGTTTTTGCAGGGCATGTTGTGATGTGATATGGTCAAGACATGATGCAAAAATTTATTGTATGAGATGATCATGTTTTGTAACAGAGTTATCGGCAACTGGCGGGAGCCATATGGTTGTCGCTTTATTGTATGCAATTCAATCGCCCTGTAATTGCTTTACTTTATCACTAAGCGGTAGTGATAGTCATAGAAGCAATAGGTGGCGAAACGACAAACGATGCTACGATGAAGATCAAGGTGTCGCGCTGGTGACGATGGTGATCATGACGGTGCTTCGGAGATGGTGATCACAAGCACAAGATGATGATGGCCATATCATATCACTTATATTGATTGCATGTGATGTTTATACTTTATGCATCTTATTTTGCTTAGTTCGACGGTAGCTTTATAAGATGATCCCTTACTAAATTTCAAGGTATAAGTGTTCTCCCTGAGTATGCACCGTTGCGAAAGTTCTTCGTGCTGAGACACCATGTGATGATCGGGTGTGATAGGCTCTACATTAAAATACAATGGGTGGAAAACAGTTGCACACGCGGAATACTCGGGTTAAACTTGACGAGCCTAGCATATACAGATATGGCCTCGGAACACGGAGACCGAAAGATCGAGAGTGAATCATATAGTAGATATGATCAACATAGTGATGTTCACCATTGAAAACTACATCTCACGTGATGATCGGACATGGTTTAGTTGATTGGGATCATGTGATCACTTAGATGACTAGAGAGATGTCTGTCTAAGTGGGAGTTCTTAAGTAATATGATTAATTGAACTGAAATTTATCATGAACTTAGTCCTGTTAGTATTTTGCAAATTATGTTGTCGATCAATAGCTCGCATTGTTGCTTTCATATGTTTATTTTGATATGTTCCTAGAGAAAACAGTGTTGAAAGATGTTAGTAGCAATGATGCAGATTGGATACGTAATTTGAGGATTGTCCTCATTGTTGCACAGAAGAATTATGTCCTTGATGCACCGCTAGGTGACGGACCTATTGCAGGAGCAGATGCAGACGTTATGAACGTTTGGCTAGCTCAATATGATGACTACTTGATAGTTTAGTGCACCATGCTTAACGGCTTAGAATCGGGACTTCAAAGACGTTTTTGAACGTCATGGACCATATGAGATGTTCCAGGAGTTGAAGTTAATATTTCAAGCAAATACCCGAGTTGAGAGATATGAAGTCTCCAACAAGTTCTATAGCTAAAAGATGAAGGAGAATTGCTCAACTAATGAGCATGTGCTCAGATTATCTGGGTACCACAATCGCTTGAATCAAGTGGGAGTTAATCTTCCAGGTAAGATAGTGATTGACAAAGTTCTCTAGTCACCATCACCAAGTTACTAGAACTTTGTGATGAACTATAGTATGCAAGGGATGACGAAAACGATTCCCAAGCTCTTCGTGACGTTGATATCGACGAAGGTAGAAATCAAGAAAAGAGCATCAAGTGTTGATGATTGACAAGACCACTAGTTTCAAGAAAAAGGCAAAGGGAAAGAAAGGGAACTTCAAGTAGAATGGCAAGCAAGTTGTCACTCCCATGAAGAAGCCCAAAGCTGGACCAAAGCCTGAAACTGAGTGCTTCTACTTCAAAGGAAATGGTCACTGGAAGCAGAAATGCCCTGAATATTTGGTAGATAAGTAGGATGGCAAAGTGAACAAGGGTATATTTGATATACAGGTGATTAATGTGTACCTTTCTAGTGTTTATAGTAGACCCTGGGTATTTGATACTTGTTCGGTTGCTAAAAAATTAGTAACTCGAAACAGGAGTTACAGAATAAGCAGAGACTAGTTGAGGGTGAAGTGACGATGAGTGTTGGAAGTAGTTCCAAGATTGATATGATCATCATCACACACTCCCTATACTTTCGTGATTAGTGTTAAACCTAAATAAATGTTATTTGGCGTTTGCGTTGAGCATGAATATGATTTGATCATGTTTATTGCAATACGGTTATTCATTTAAAGTCAGAGAATAATTGTTGTTCTATTTACATGAATAAAACCTTCAATGGACATACACCCCAATGAAAATAGTTTGTTGGATCTCGATCGTAGTGATACACATATTCATAATATTGATGCCAAAAGATGCAAAGTTAATAATGATAGTGCAGCTTATTTGTGGCACTGCCGTTTGGGTCATATCGGTGTAAAGCGCATGAAGAAACTCCATAAAGATGGATTTTCGAAATCACTTGGTTATGAATCATTTGATGCTTGCGAACCGTGCCTTTTGGGAAAGATGACTAAAACTCCGTTCTCCAGAGCAATGGAACGAGCTACTGACTTGTTGGAAATAATACATACTGATGTATACAGACCAATGAGTATTAAGGCTCGTGGCGGATATCGTTATTTTCTGACCTTCACAAATGATTTGAGCAGATATGGGTATATCTACTTGATGAAACATAAGTCTGAAATAGTTGAAAGGTTCAAAGAATTTCAGAGTGAAGTGGAAAATCATAGTAACAAGCAAATAAAGTTTTTTTGATCTGATCGTCGAGATGAATATTTGAGTTACGAGTTTGGCCTTTAGTTAAAATGACGTGAAATAGTTTCGCAAACTCATGCCACCTGGAACACCATAGCGTAACGGTGTGTCCGAACGTCATGAACCGCACTTTATTTGATATGGTGCGATCAATGATGTCTCTTACCAATTTACCAATATTGTTTTGGGGTTATGCATTAGAGACAGTTGCATTCACTTTAAATAGGGCACCATCAAAATCCGTTGAGACGACGCTTTATGAATTGTGGTTTGGCAAGAAACCAAAGTTGTCATTTCTTAAAGTTTGGGGCTACGATGCTTATGTGAAAAAGTTTCAAACTGATAAGCTCGAACCCAAATCGGAGAAGTGCGTCTTCATATAATACCCAAAGGAAACTGTTGGATACACCTTCTATCACAGATCCGAAGGCAAGATATTTGTTGCTAAGATGGATCCTTTCTAGAGAAGGAGTTTCTCTTGAAAGAAGTGAGTGGGAGGAAAGTAGAGCTTGATAAGGTAATTTGTACCTTCTCACGAATTGGAAAGTAGTTCATCACAGAAATCAGTTCTAGTGATTCCTACACCAATTAGTGAGGAAGCTAATGATGATGATCATGAAACTTCAGATTAACTTACTACAAAACCTCGTAGGTCTTCCAAAGTACAGTCCACACCAGAGTGGTACAGTAATCCTGTTCTGGAAGTCATGTTATTAGACCATGATGAACCTACGAACAATGAGGAAGCGATGATGAGTCCAGATTCCGCGAAATGGCTTGAGGCCAGGAAATCTGAGATGGGATCCATATATGAGAACAAAGTGTGGACTTTGGTGGACTTTCCCGATGATCGGCAAGCCATAGAAAATAAATGGATCTTCAAGAGGAAGACAGAAACGGATAGTAGTGTTACTATCTACAAAGCCGACTTGTCGCAAAAAGTTTTTCGACAAAGTTTAATGTGTTGACTATGATGAGATTTTCTCACTCGTAGCGATGCTTAAGTTTGTCCGAATCATGTTAGCAAGTTGCCACATTTTATGAAATCTGGTAAATGGATGTCAAAACTACATTCCTTAATGGATTTCTTAAAGAAGAGTTGTATATGATGCCACCAGAAGGTTTTGTCAATCCTAAAGGTGCTAAAAATGCGCAAGCTCCAGCAATCCATCTATGGACTGGTGCAAGCATCTCGGAGTTGGAATATACGCTTTGATGAGTTGATCAAAGCATTTGGTTTTATACAGACTTTTGGAGAAGACCTGTATTTACAAGAAAGTGAGTGGGAGCTCTGTGGCATTTCCAAAACTATATGTAGATGACATATTGTTGATTGGAAATGATATAGAAATTCTGGATAGCATAAAAGGATACTTGAAGAAATACCTCGGTGAAGCTGCTTACACATTGAGCATCAAGATCTATGGAGATAGATCAAGACGCTTGATAAGATTTTTCAATGAGTACATACCTTGATGAGATTTTGAAGTAGTTCAAAATAGAACAGTTAAAGAACGAGTTCTTGCCTGTGTTACAAGGTGTGATGTTGAGTAAGACTCAAAAAACCGACCATGGCAGAAAATAGAAAGAGAATGAAAAGTCATTCCCTATGCCTCAGTCATAGGTTCTATAAAGTATGCTATGCTGTGTACCAGACCTATTGCATACCTTGCTCTGAGTTGGGCAAGGGAGTACAATTTTTGATCTAGGAGTAGATCACTGGACAGCGGTCAAGAATATCCTTAGTGAGGACTAAGGAAATATTTCTCGATTATGGAGGTGATAAAAGAGCATGTTGTAAAGAGTTACATCGGTGCAAGATTTTACACCAATCCAGATGACTCTAAGTCTCAATCTGGATATATATTGAAAGTGGGAGCAATTAGCTAGAGTAGCTCCGTGCAAAGCATTGTAGACATATAATATTTGCAAAATACATACGACTCTAAATGTGATAGACCCGTTGACTAAACTTCTCTCATGAACAAAACATAATCATACCTTAGTACTCTTTGGGTGTTAATCACATAGCGATGTGAACTAGATTATTGACTCTAGTAAACCCTTTGGGTGTTGATCACATGACGATGTGAACTATGCGTATTAATCACATATAGATGTGAATATTGGTGTTAAATCACATAGCGATGTGAATTAGATTATTGACTCTAGTGCAAGTGGGAGACTAGAGGCAATAATAAAATTATTATTTATTTCCTTATTTCATGATAAATGTTTATTATTCATGCTAGAATTGTATTAACCGGAAACATAATACATGTGTGAATACATAGACAAACATAGTGTCACTAGTATGCCTCTACTTGACTAGCTCGTGAATAAAAGATGGTTAAGTTTCCTAGCCATATACATGAGTTGTCATTTGATTAACGGGATCACATCATTAGGAGAATGATGTGATTGACTTGACCCATTCCGTTAGCTTAGCACTTGATCATTTAGTATGTTGCTATTGCTCTCTTCATAACTTATACATGTTCCTACAACTATGAGATTTTGCAACTCCTGTTTCCGGAGGAACACTTTGTGTGCTACCAAACGTCACAACGTAACTGGGTGATTATAAAGGAGCTCTACAGGTGTCTCCAAAGGTACATGTTGAGTTGGCGTATTTCGAGATTAGGTTTTGTCACTCCGATTGTTGGAGAGGTATCTCTAGGCCCTCTCGGTAATGTGATAACCCACAAGTGTAGGGGATTGCAACAGCTTTCCAGGATAAAGTATTCAACCCAAATTTATTTATTCGACACAAGGGGAGCCAAAGAATATTTTTGAGTATTACCAGTTGAATATTCTTTCCAGGATAACTTAGTATCTGTAGCAAAGTGTTTAGTAGCAAAAGTGGTATGATAATAATGGTTACGGTAGCAAAAGTAAAGATAAATGTTTTTGGGTTTTTGTAGTAGTTGTAACAGTAGCAACGGAAAAGTAAATAAGCGAAGAACAATATGTGAAAAGCTCGTAGGCAATGGATCAGAGATCCATAATTATGCCGGACGCGATTCCTCATGCAATAATTATAACATAGGGTGATATAGAACTAGCTCCAGTTCATCAATGTAATGTAGGCATGTATTCCATAAATAGTGATACGTGCTTATGGAAAAGAACTTGCATGACACCTTTTGTCCTACCCTCCCGTGGAAGTAGGGTCCTACTGGAAACTAAGGGATATTAAGGCCTCCTTTTAATAGAGAACCGGAACAAAGCATTAGCACAAAGTGAATACATGAACTCCTCAAACTATGGTCATCACCGAGAAGTATCCCGATTATTGTCACTTCGGGGTTGTCGGATCATAACACATAATAGGTGACTATAGACTTGCAAGATAGGATCAAGAACACACATATATTCATGAAAACATAATAGGTTCAAATCTGAAATCATGGCACTCGGGCCCTAGTGACAAGCATTAAGCATAGCAAATTCATAGCAACATCAATCTCAGAACATAGTGGATACTAGGGATCAAACCCTAACAAAACTAACTTGATTACATGGTAAATCTCATCCAACCCATCACCGTCCGGCAAGCCTACGATGGAATTACTCAGGAACACTAGGTACAGGCAAAGGCATATATAAACCATGAGGATTGAGTCGTGACTTAGCTTTTTGACATGTAGTGCATCGAGCAATAAAACGCTCAACATCCCGTCTCATCTTTGGCCAAAAGAAATGTGTAGCAAGTACGTCCTCCGTCTTCTTCACGCCAAAATGTCCCATTAATCCTCCTCCATGCGCTTCCTGCAACAACAAAAGACGAACGGAGCTAGCTGGAATGCATAGCTTGTTAGCACGAAACACAAATCCATCGTTAACGACAAACTTGTTCCACATTCTTCCTTCTTTACAATTCTGCATTACATCTTTAAAATCAGCATCATGCACATATTGATCTTTGATGGTCTCCAAACCAAATATTTTGAAGTCAAGTTGTGAAAGCATAGTATAGCGACGAGACAATGCATCAGCAATAAGATTTTCTTTTCCCTTCTTGTGTTTAATGACATAAGGGAAAGTCTCAATGAATTCAACCCATTTAGCATGTCTATGATTCAGTTTAGCTTGACTTTTAATATGTTTCAAAGATTCATGATCAGAATGTATAACAAATTCTTTGGGCCATAAATAATGTTGCCATGTTTCTAAAGTCCGAACAAGAGCATATAATTCCTTATCATAAGTAGAATAATTCAGACTAGGCCCACTCAATTTTTCAGAAAAGTATGCAACAGGTTTGCCATCTTGTAATAACACACCTCCTAATCCAATTCCACTAGCATCACATTCAAGCTCAAAAGTCTTATTAAAATCAGGAAGTTGGAGTAAAGGAGCATGTGTCAACTTATCTTTCAATACCGTGAAGGCTTCTTCCTGTGCGGTACCCCAAACAAAAGGCACATCCTTCTTTGTAAGCTCGTTGAGAGGTGCAGCAATGGTGCTGAAATCTCTCACAAAACGCCTATAGAATCCAGCGAGGCCAAGAAAACTCCTCACTTGTGTGACCTTTTTGGGCTGCGGCCAACTCTCAATAGCTTCAATCTTGGCTTTGTCAACTTCAATTCCCTGTGGAGTAACAACATAGCCAAGAAAAGATACTCGGTCGGTGCAAAAGGTGCACTTCCCAAGGTTACCAAACAAACGTGCATCACGTAGAGCAATAAAAACAGCACGTAAATGTTCCAAATGTTCTTCCAAAGATCTGCTATAAATCAGTATATCATCAAAATAGACTACCACAAATCGTCCAATGAAAGCACGTAAAACTTCGTTCATTAGTCTCATGAAAGTACTAGGCGCATTAGTTAACCCAAAAGGCATGACTAACCACTCATATAATCCAAACTTAGTTTTAAATGCTGTTTTCCATTCATCTCCCAATTTCATATGAATTTGATGGTATCCACTACGCAAATCAACTTTGGAGAATATTGTAGAGCCACTCAATTCATCAAGCATATCATCTAGCCTAGGAATAGGATGACGATAACGAATAGTAATATTATTAATGCCTCTACAATCAACACACATACGTGATGTACCATCCTTTTTCGGCACTAGAATAATAGGAACAGCACAAGGACTAAGGGATTCGCGTATATAACCTTTGTCGAGAAGCTCTTGTACTTGACGCATAATCTCCTTCGTCTCCTCTGGATTGGTCTGGTATGGTGCACGGTTTGGCAGTGATGCACCGGGAATTAAGTCAATCTGATGCTCAATCCCTCGAATAGGCGGTAATCCCGGTGGCACGTCTTGTGGAAAAACGTCAGCGAACTCCTGCAAAATGTTAGTGACAGCAGGAGGCAAAGAGGAAGGCACGTCCTCGAATGAAAATAATGCCTCTTTGCACACAAAAGCAAAGCAAACAGAGTTGCTGAAATCTAGCTCATCAATATCAGATTTGGTGGCAAATAAACATGCACTTTTCAATTTAATTTCAGAAGCAACACTAGATGGTTTATTATTAGGCTTCATTTGTTGCTCAAATTCTTTTGCCACAATCTGATTTTCACTCTTATTCTTCTCCTGTTTTGCTTTATTAGCTGATAGAGGCAAAGGTGTCCCGTCTTTCGATGAGATGGTGGATTTCGCTTTGGTGGAAGTCGACTTTGACGATCCGACTACGAACGTGCGAGGACGTCGCGCCTTAGCAATCGCTAAACCAACTCTGAGAGGTTATTGACCACGCCGGAGCACGATCAACCTGACCACGAGGGTCTGTTTCCTGTGAGCAAACGAAGAACAAGCAAGAAACTGAGATTGCAATCTGGATATTGCGAATATAAGATGAAAGCTTTATTGATCAAGGTGGGGTTCTGTGACGCCTTTGTCTGGTCGTTGAACACAAACGAAGTACGCGAAGTTGCAGCTATGGCGAACTTTTAATCTAAACAAAACCCAAAGTCTAAACGATGCCCTAAGGGCTGTATATATGGAGGAAGAGGGGGGAATTTCGTGGCCCTTGGTGGAGGGGTCCGAAATCAACCCTATCTCTTGTTTCCCCACACATACAGACTCTAAAAATAGCCTATACTTATGTATTTCGAAATTACATGGGCCTGGCCCAATAATAAGGTGACGCAGCACCTAAAATAGCCTCGGGACGAAATTTATGAAGTGGCATCTTGTATATGTCGTCCAAGGCTTCATGCACCCATTATGGTGGCTTCAAAGTCCTGAAATCATCACTTGTAACTCCGTTCTTGTTCCCCTTGCGCATGCCATCATCTCCATGCTTGTTCTTGCTCCAATGTTCATCCTTCTCCAAGCTAGGCCCTTCATTTGTAAGCAAAACAAATGTATCCAATTTAGGCAGCATCATATTCTCATGAACATTAGAATCATTACCAAGAAACGAAAGTACCTGGTAATTTAGTTGGCGTGCACGAGCTCTAGTAATTGGTCCAGTATGTATAGCAGCAGGGGCTGTGGGTGTAACAATTGTATTGATGTCCTCATCAGTGCTGGTCCTAGGCTAGACTGTGCTAGAGACGCGAGCCTAGAACACCAACAAAATCACGGTGCGGCACGTAAACAAGGGAAAAGCACACTCTGGATTTTTTTTCGCTCTTTTTTTTGCGCTGCTTTTTTTTGCGCTGCTTTTTTTTGCGAAAAATCACTATAATGGCGAGTGTCTCAAAACTCTACCCAGGTCAAACTGACAGGATGGGCACGAAATTTTTTCGACCAATTTTTTTTTCGACTGCCCGGACCCAAAAACTGGAAACGGGTCAAAAAAAACTTCCTATAATGGCACCTGTCTCAAAACACTCAGAAACACCCAAAAATAGGATAGCCAGAATTTTTTTCAAAAAATGCGTTTTCGAAATTTTTTGGGCCTAAACGGAGCGTGGTTTCCGGACTCTTTTTTTTTTCCGAAACCTACTCCGGCAAGGAAACACGAATCGGAAACTAGATGGATCTCGAAAACAAACCTAATATGCAAGGAACTCGGATTGATGGTGGATATATGGTGGTGGTATATGGCAGCGGTGGTGGTAGCGGTGGTAGTATATGGATATGGATCGGTGGTGGTATATGGACACGGATTGGTGGTGGTATATGGATACGGATTCGGTGCGGTGGTGGTAGATGGCAGGGGCGATGATGATGGTGCGGCGGCGGCGTGACAACTTATGACCAGAACTCGAAACTCTAAAAGACTAGACTCTAAGACCAGCAACTAGACACGACGATGCAACCGCAAATTCAACAAAGCAAAACCCTAAAAAGATTATGCAAGGCTCAGATTGGTTCGGATATGATGAACTAACCCTAAAATTTTTTTTTGTGGCTTTTTCGTGGACTATAGGTATGAAGAGCAGACTCGATCTAAACTACTAAAAAACTGTAAAATCTCACCGAGCAACCTGGAAATCTGATACCACTTGATAGAGGCAAAGGTGTCCCGTCTTTCGATGATGATGAGGACATCAATACAATTGTTACACCCACAGCCCCTGCTGCTATACATACTGGACCAATTACTAGAGCTCGTGCACGCCAACTAAATTACCAGGTACTTTCGTTTCTTGGTAATGATTCTAATGTTCATGAGAATATGATGCTGCCTAAATTGGATACATTTGTATTGCTTACAAATGAAGGGCCTAGCTTGGAGAAGGATGAACATTGGAGCAAGAACAAGCATGGAGATGATGGCATGCGCAAGGGGAACAAGAACGGAGTTACAAGTGATGATTTCAGGACTTTGAAGCCACCATAATGGGTGCATGAAGCCTTGGACGAAATATACAAGATGCCACTTCATAAATTTCGTCCCGAGGCTATTTTAGGTGCTGCGTCACCTTATTATTGGGCCAGGCCCATGTAATTTCGAAATACATAAGTATAGGCTATTTTTAGAGTCCGTATGTGTGGGGAAACAAGAGATAGGGTTGATTTCGGACCCCTCCACCAAGGGCCACGAAATTCCCCCCTCTTCCTCCATATATACAGCCCTTAGGGCATCGTTTAGACTTTGGGGGTTTTGTTTAGATTAAAAGTTCGCCATAGCTGCAACTTCGCGTACTTCGTTTGTGTTCAACGACCAGACAAAGGCGTCACAGAACCCCACCTTGATCAATTAAGCTTTCATCTTATATTCGCAATATCCAGATTGCAATCTTAGTTTCTTGCTTGTTCTTCGTTTGCTCGCAGGAAACAGACCCTCGTGGTCAGGTTGATCGTGCTCCGGCGTGGTCAATAACCTCTCGGAGTTGGTTTAGCGATTGCTAAGGCGCGACGTCCTCGCACGTTCGTAGTCGGATCGTCAAAGTCGACTTCCACCAAAGCGAAATCCACCATCTCATCGAAAGACGGGACACCTCCGCCTCTATCAGTTCCCCTTGCGCATGCCATCATCTCCATGCTTGTTCTTGCTCCAATGTTCATCCTTCTCCAAGCTAGGCCCTTCATTTGTAAGCAAAACAAATGTATCCAATTTAGGCAGCATCATATTCTCATGAACATTAGAATCATTACCAAGAAACGAAAGTACCTGGTAATTTAGTTGGCGTGCACGAGCTCTAGTAATTGGTCCAGTATGTATAGCAGCAGGGGCTGTGGGTGTAACAATTGTATTGATGTCCTCATCATATTGCGTCTCATGATCAGAATCATCTCCACCATGTTCTTCACGTGTAATAAGAGCCAAAGTCTCCTCATCATAGTCACTAGCGGACTCATATCCACCATCCGCGGTAGCAATCATCACACGCGGAGATTTGCATTCTCTCGCATAATGACCTCCTCCCTTACAACGACGACAAATAATATCACTTGTGTGCCCTGTTGATGCCATGGAAGAAGAAGAACGCTGTGCAGGCCCCGCAGGTGCGCTCTTGGCACCGGATGGAGGTGCTGGTGCAGTTGAAGTAGAAGATGCACGTGGTGTCCATGATGAAGGTCGGCCTGCAGAAAAGTTAGTTCGCCCCAATGCTTGTCGATCTTGCACTTCACGTTCAGCTTTACAAGCAAGATGGAATAAACGAGTGATATTAGTATACTCCTTATAGTCTAGAATGGTCTGAATCTCTCTATTTAATCCACCCAGAAAACGTGCAAGCATAGCTTCATTCTCCTCAACAATACCACATCTAATCATGCCAGTTTGTAATTCCTGATAATATTCTTCTACAGAATTTTTTCCTTGTCTTAAACGCTGCAATTTTTGAAGCAATTCACGTTGATAATATGGTGGAACCCAACGCGTACGCATAGCAGTTTTCAAAGCAGCCCAAGTAGTTGGAATAGGATATAATCTACAATGTTCAGACCACCATACACATGCAAAACTAATGAAAGCACAAACAGCAGCAGCAACTCGTCTCTCCTCAGGATATTGTAAACATGTAAATCGTTGTTCAGTTTCTAACTCCCAAGTAAGATATATATCAGGAACATATCTACCCTCAAATGGTGGAATATTCAATTTCAGTTTAGGAATATGGACATCATCTCGTACCTGAGGTGGTGGTGCAGGCCTACCATTACGAATATATACCTGAGGTCGACCTGCTGGTGGTGGTACAGGTGGTTGCACGTAGTGTTGATTTTGATCAACCTCATCCTCATAATCTCCCACATAATCATCCTCCTCCGCATCAGCAGCAGGAGCCACAGAAGTATCAACAGCAGCACCAACAGTTTGGCCAAACGCAAGAGGAACACGGCTTGCTCGGCGGAGGTCTGCTTCGCGACGTGGAGGTAGTCGGTGTTGTTGTTGTTGGAGAGGTGCGTTAGCTGCAGCGGATGGTGGTGGTGGAAGACGCGCGAGCAATTCATTAAACTTGTTATCGAGCTTTGTTTCGAACGTCTTCTCAAAGCCAGTGATCTTCTCCATGGCCTCTTCAAAATTGTTCAGCACATCTTGCACCTGTTCAGTCATCATTTGCTGAAACTTATCATGAAGCTCCTTGTTCGATAAATTCTCCCAGTCAATCTCGTCGGCTTGTGATCCTGGCATGGTTAGCAGCAATAGAAACACACAAGAATATGATCCTACAGACTACGAACAAGTGGTGGTGGTAGGTGTCACAAATCCGTCAAGCAAATCTCAAATTCTTACCAGTTCTTACCCACCAGCAGGCGGTGATCGGCAACCGTTGTAGTCAAAAACTCTCAAAGCTTGGATAGAGCGATTACCAGGGAGAGTCAAACGCACGACGTAGATGTATGTGGAGCTGGGAAGGCTTATAATATGGTAGCAAAAAGGGTCAGCAATAATCAATTCAGAGATGCAAAGTTGAATAAACGCTCAACGACGGTACTGTGCTGGTCCTAGGCTAGACTGTGCTAGAGACGCGAGCCTAGAACACTAACAAAATCACGGCGCGGCACGTAAACAAGGGAAAAGCACACTCTGAATTTTTTTTTTCGCTCTTTTTTTTTTGCGCTCTCTTTTTTTTTTTGCGAAAAATCACTATAATGGCGAGTGTCTCAAAACTCTTCCTAGCTCAAACTGACAGGATGGGCACGAAATTTTTTCGACCAATTTTTTTTTTCGGCTGCCCGGACCCAAAAACTGGAAACGGGTCAAAAAAAACTTCCTATAATGGCACCTGTCTCAAAACACTCAGAAACACCTAAAAATAGGATAGCCAGAAATTTTTTCGAAAAATGCGTTTTCGAAAAATTTTGGGCCTAAACGGAGCGTGGCTACCCGACTCTTTTTTTTTCCGAAACCTACTCCGGCAAGGAAACACGAATCGGAATCTAGATGGATCTCGAAAACAAACCTAATATGACAAGAACTCGGATTGGTGGTGGATATATGGTGGTAGATGGCAGCGGTGGTGGTATATGACAGCTGTGGTGGTATATGGATACGGATTCGAAGCGGTGGCGGATAAGCGGTGGTGGTAGATGGCAGGGGTGATGATGATGGTGCGGCAGCGGCGTGACAACTTATGACCAGAACTCGAAACTCTAAAAGACTAGACTCTAAGACCAGCAACTAGACACGACGATGCAACCGCCAATTCAACAAAGCAAAACCCTGAAAAGATTATGCAAAGGCTCAGATTGGTTCGGATATGATGAACTAACCCTAATTTTTTTTATGGCTTTTTCGTGGACTGTAGGTATGAAGAACAGACTCGATCTAAACTACGAAAAACTGTAAAATCTCACCGAGCAACCTGGAAATCTGATACCACTTGATAGAGGCAAAGGTGTCCCGTCTTTCGATGAGATGGTGGATTTCGCTTTGGTGGAAGTCGACTTTGACGATCCGACTACGAACGTGCGAGGACGTCGCGCCTTAGCAATCGCTAAACCAACTCCGAGAGGTTATTGACCACGCCGGAGCACGATCAACCTGACCACGAGGGTCTGTTTCCTGCGAGCAAACGAAGAACAAGCAAGAAACTGAGATTGCAATCTGGATATTGCGAATATAAGATGAAAGCTTTATTGATCAAGGTGGGGTTCTGTGACGCCTTTGTCTAGTCGTTGAACACAAACGAAGTACGCGAAGTTGCAGCTATGGCGAACTTTTAATCTAAACAAAACCCAAAGTCTAAACGATGCCCTAAGGGCTGTATATATGGAGGAAGAGGGGGGAATTTCGTGACCCTTGGTGGAGGGGTCCGAAATCAACCCTATCTCTTGTTTCCCCACACATACGGACTCTAAAAATAGCCTATACTTATGTATTTCGAAATTACATGGGCCTGGCCCAATAATAAGGTGACGCAGCACCTAAAATAGCCTCGGGACGAAATTTATGAAGTGGCATCTTGTATATTTCGTCCAAGGCTTCATGCACCCATTATGGTGGCTTCAAAGTCCTGAAATCATCACTTGTAACTCCGTTCTTGTTCCCCTTGCGCATGCCATCATCTCCATGCTTGTTCTTGCTCCAATGTTCATCCTTCTCCAAGCTAGGCCCTTCATTTGTAAGCAATACAAATGTATCCAATTTAGGCAGCATCATATTCTCATGAACATTAGAATCATTACCAAGAAACGAAAGTACCTGGTAATTTAGTTGGCGTGCACGAGCTCTAGTAATTGGTCCAGTATGTATAGCAGCAGGGGCTGTGGGTGTAACAATTGTATTGATGTCCTCATCAGACTGTGCTAGAGACGCGAGCCTAGAACACTAACAAAATCACGGCGCGGCACGTAAACAAGGGAAAAGCACACTCTGGAATTTTCTTTTTCGCTCTTTTTTTTTTCCGAAACCTACTCCGGCAAGGAAACACGAATCGGAATCTGGATGGATCCCGAAAACAAACCTAATAAGCAAGGAACTCGGATTGGTGGTGGATATATGGTGGTAGATGGCAGCGGTGGTGGTATATGACAGTTGTGGTGGTATATGGATACGGATTCGAAGCGGTGGCGGATAAGCGGTGGTGGTAGATGGCAGGGGTGATGATGATGGTGCGGCGGCGGCGTGACAACTTATGACCAGAACTCGAAACTCTAAAAGACTAGACTCTAAGACCAGCAACTAGACACGACGATGCAACCGCAAATTCAACAAAGCAAAACCCTAAAAAGATTATGCAAAGGCTCAGATTGGTTCGGATATGATGAACTAACCCTAATTTTTTTTGTGGCTTTTTCGTGGACTGTAGGTATGAAGAACAGACTCGATATAAACTACGAAAAACTGTAAAATCTCACCGAGCAACCTGGAAATCTGATACCACTTGATAGAGGCGAGGGTCCCGATCTTTCGATGAGATGATGGATATCGCTTTGGTGGAAGTCGACTTTGACGATCCGACTACGAACGTGCGAGGACGTCGCGCCTTAGCAATCGCTAAACCAACTCCGAGAGGTTATTGACCACGCCGGAGCACGATCAACCTGACCACGAGGGTCTGTTTCCTGCGAGCAAACGAAGAACAAGCAAGAAACTAAGATTGCAATCTGGATATTGCGAATATAAGATGAAAGCTTTATTGATCAAGGTGGGGTTCTGTGACGCCTTTGTCTGGTCGTTGAACACAAACGAAGTACGCGAAGTTGCAGCTATGGCGAACTTTTAATCTAAACAAAACCCAAAGTCTAAACGATGCCCTAAGGGCTGTATATATGGAGGAAGAGGGGGGGAATTTCGTGGCCCTTGGTGGAGGAGTCCGAAATCAACCCTATCTCTTGTTTTCCCACACATACGGACTCTAAAAATAGCCTATACTTATGTATTTGGAAATTACATGGGCCTGGCCCAATAATAAGGTGACGCAGCACCTAAAATAGCCTCGGGACGAAATTTATGAAGTGGCATCTTGTATATTTCGTCCAAGGCTTCATGCACCCATTATGGTGGCTTCAAAGTCCTGAAATCATCACTTGTAACTCCGTTCTTGTTCCCCTTGCGCATGCCATCATCTCCATGCTTGTTCTTGCTCCAATGTTCATCCTTCTCCAAGCTAGGCCCTTCATTTGTAAGCAAAACAAATGTATCCAATTTAGGCAGCATCATATTCTCATGAACATTAGAATCATTACCAAGAAACGAAAGTACCTGGTAATTTAGTTGGCGTGCACGAGCTCTAGTAATTGGTCCAGTATGTATAGCAGCAGGGGCTGTGGGTGTAACAATTGTATTGATGTCCTCATCAGATATATGTGTCAAACACTTGGCATAAGGAATTACAAAAGTAGGATCATGCGCATACAAGTCTTTTATGTGCTCAAAGCCAATGACACTCAATTCTAGTTTAGTGACAAGCATGCATATGCGGGAAAGAGCATCCGCCACAACATTGTCCTTACCTTTGATGTACTTGATGACATACGAAAAAGACTCAATGAATTCACTCCACTTAGCATGACGCTTGTTCAACTTAGTTTGACCCTTAAGATAGTTAAGCGTTTCATGATCGGTATGAATGATAAATTCATGAGGGCGAAGATAATGTTCCCATTCACGCAAAACTCGCACTAAAGCATATAGCTCTTTGTCATAGATGGGATAATTGAGTTACGCTCCGGAAAGTTTCTCACTAAAATATGCTATGGGGCGCTTCTCTTGCGTTAACACACCTACTATGCCATTACCACTAGCATCGCAATGAATTTCAAAATATTTGTCAAAGTTGGGTAATGCAAGCACAGGAGCATGAGTAAGCAAATTCTTAAGCTCATTAAATGCGGTATCTTGGGATGGTCCCCAAACAAAAGGCGCATTTTTCTTAATCAAGGAATGCAAAGGTGAAGCAATGGTGCTAAAATTCTTCACAAATCTACGATAGAAACCGGCTAAACCAAGAAAACTACGCACGTGTTGCAAGTTGGTTGGTTGGGGCCAAGTTTTAATAGCATTGATCTTGGATTCATCTACATGAACACCCTTAGAAGACACAACAAAACCCAAGAAAACAAGCTTATCAACACCAAAAGGCATTTGTCCATGTTATCATAAAGGCGCTCTTTCCTAAGGGTTTGCAACACAGTTCTAAGATGGGTGACATGATCTTTGAGAGGTTTTCTAAAGACGAGAATATCATCAAAATAGACCACAACAAATACACCAATATAGGGTCGAAGAAAAAAATGCATGACTTGCATGAAAGTACCGGGTGCTTCGGATAAACCCATTGGCATAACAAGCCATTCATATAAGCCAAATTTGGTCTTAAATGCGGTTTTCCATTCATCACCTTCTTGGATGCGTATTTGATAGTAGCCACTCTTAAGATCAATCTTAGAGAAAATGGTGGCTCCGCTAAGCTCATCGGGCATATCATCTAAGCGTGGAATAGGGTAACGATATCTAACGGTGATAGCATTGATGGGACAACAATCGGAACACATTCAATAAGTACCGTCTTTCTTTGGAACAAGGATTATCGGAACGGCACAAGGGCTCAAGCTTTCACGTACATGACCGTTGTCAATGAGTTGTTGTACTTGCCGTTGGATCTCCTTAGTTTCCTCGGGGTTGATGCAGTAGGGAGCCTTGTTAGGTAGAGGTGCTCCGGGGATGAGGTCGATTTGGTGTTCAATGCCTTGTAGTGGAGGTAGACCCAGAGGTAGCTCGTCGGGGAAAACATCTTGGAATTCCTGCAAAAGAGAAGATAACACTAAAGGTAGATCGTGAGCGGTGTTAGTTTTTGGTGCCTCGTCCTTGCACACAAGGACATAGTGCATAACACTTGATGGGTTCTCACACACTTCTCTCATCTCACTTTTGGTGGCAAACAGAACTAATTTTTTCTTGTCGCTCATCATGGAGGCACTCGATTTAGGCTTGTGGCGCTCACTCTCTTTTGGGTGGGTCTCTCTCTCACTCTTTTCTCCATGATGTGTGGCTTGCTTGTCGGTGATCACTTGACTTGGAGACATAGGTCGTAGCACGTACTCCTTTCCCTTCATCTTGAAGCTATAATGATTGGTACGCCCATTGTGGATGGCGCCTCGGTCAAATTGCCATGGTCGACCAAGAAGGAGGTGGCAAAAGGACATCGGACGACATCACACTCCAAAGTGTCTTCATATGCTCCGAGCTTGAAGGAAACTTTGACCGTATGCTCGAATTGGATAGTGCCGGAATCGCTTAGCCATTGAACCTTGTAGGGGTGCGGGTGCTTCGTCTTGACCAACTGGAGCTTGGAGCATAGTTCTTCACTTGCAAAGTTATGGCAACTACCTCCATCGATGATGACCTTGACGGACCTTCCATTGATGTCGGCCTTGGTGTGGAAGATGTGGCATCTTTGGTCTTTGTCTTGTTGATGTTGAACAGTCAAGACTTTGGAGACAACGAGAACGGGTCTCGAATCCTCATCACAAAAGACTTTATCATCTTCATCTTCGTTCACGCATCGGTGCATGGCCACTTGCTCAAGGGCTTCCATCTCCTCTTCACTCATGGAGTCATAGGTTCCGTGGTCATTGAGGATCATGGTGCACTTGTTGGTACACTCAAAGGACGTGTGGCCTCGGCCACCGCATGTGCAACACTTGATGGAACTTGTATTGACGGTTGAGGGAGTCCTGGATTCAGGGGTCCTCAGATGTCCGGCCTAGGAGTTTGGGCTGGGCTGCATGGGCCGCACAGGATCATGTCCAAGATCATCTACCGTGTCCTGATGGGACTTCTCAGCACGTGGACGGCAAGAATAGAGTCTGGAGGTTTCTTTCCCTAATAAACCGACTTTGTACCATCTATAGACCCCCTCTGGTGTGTATATAAACTGGAGGAGTTAGACAGTAGAGGCCGGATTTTCACCATCATCAGAATCCTCATAGGCTAGCCATCTAGGGTTAGCCATCATGATCTCAAGGTAGATCATCTCTTGTAATCTTCCTATTCGATAATCATAATCAAGAAGGAGTAGGGTTTTACCTCCATCAAGAGGGCCCGAACCTGGGTAAACATTGTGTCCCCTGGCTTCCCGTTACCATTGATCCATAGACGCATAGCTTGGGCCCCCCTACCCGAGATCTACCGGTTTTGACACCGACATTGGTGCTTTCATTGAGAGCTCCGTTGTGTTGTCTGCTAAAAGCGATCTATGGCTCGCCTAGTCATCAATGACAGCATCACTTCCGGAGGGTGCCTGGCTTCAGGGCAGACCCTCCGGTTCGACGGTTTTACCATTAAGGCACGCACGGCCATTGAGCCCGCAACTCCTCTCACAGCCGACGGACAACGTCCTTGCATTGGCCCCAAGTACTCCGAAAAATTGGATCCGACAGATATTTCGTCTTTAAATGAACTGCTAGACCGCATCGCTGCTCTAGGGGTCTCAACGGACTATGATCGGATAGGGCTCAAGCCCGACCAAAGGGAAATTAATCACCCACAGGTCACCCACTTCGTGGCGATAGTCGAGGAACCAGCCACTGACTACTCTCCCCCCCCCATATTTAAGACCAAGTATGTCCGGGTCCCGAATCCCCCGAGCCAGATATTTTCCCTCCGGAAGGGACTTTAATCCCGCCGGATGCTGACTCAGCGGCAGGGTTGCAAGATCCCTCATGCCTAGCTGGACCCGAACTGGTCGTTGCGGAAGCCATACCAGCTCCGAACACAGACGTGTGATAGGATCCAAAATTCAATCCACCCACCCACTGAGGGAGTCCTGGATTAGGGTTCCTCGGACAGCTGGACTGTTGGACTATGAAGATACAAGATTGAAGACTTTGTCCCGTGTCCGGGTGGGACTCTGATGACCCGCAAGTATACGGGATAGTTGTAGCCTCTTTTGATAAGTAAGAGTGTCGAACCCAACAAGGAGCTAAAGGTAGAATAAATACTCTCTCAAGTCCTATCTGCCACTGATACGACTCTACGCACGCTTGGCGTTCGCTTTACCTAGAACAAGTATGAAACTAGAAGTACTTTGTAGGTGTTGTTGGATAGGTTTGCAAGAATGTAAAGAATGCGTAAATAAAAAGTAGGGGCTGTTTAGATAAAGATGCAATAAAATAAATATAGCGAGTGTGGAAAAGTGGTGGTAGGAGTTGTGGAATTGTCCCTAAGCAATTGACTACTTTACTAGACCGGTAGCAAGTTTTATGTGGGAGAGGCCACTGCTAGCATGTCATCCCTGACTTGGAATTCTATGCACTTATGATTGGAACTATTAGCAAGCATCTGCAACTACTAACATTCATTAAGGTAAAACCCAACCATAGCATTAAGATATATTGGTCCCCCTTCAATCTCGTATGCATCAATTTCTATGCTAGGTTGAAGCTTCTGTCACTCTAGCCCTCCATCAACCACCAATAGGACAACACGCGCGCGCTCATATGATGGGCACCAAAGGACAGCAACATAATCACAAGCAAATTAAATCAATCATAGCAATTCATCAACCACCAATAGGACAACGAAAATCTACTCAAACATCATAGGATGGCAACACATCATTGGATAATAATATGAAGCATAAAGCACCATGTTCAAGTAGAGGGTACAGCGGGTTGCGGGAGAGTAGACCGCTGTAGATAGAGCGAGGAAGGTGATGGAGATGTTGGTGAAGATGGCGAAGGTGTTGGTGAAGATCACGGTGATGATGATGGCCCCCGGCAGCCCTCCGGCGCCACCGGAAGCAAGTGGGAGAGAGGCCCCCTTCTTCTTCTTCTTCTTCTTCTTCTTCTTCTTCTTCTTCTTCTTCCTTGACCTCCTCCCTAGATGGGAGAAGGGTTTCCCCTCTGGTCCTTGGCTCCCATGGCTTGGGAGGGGCGAGAGCCCCTCCGAGATTGGATCTATCTCTATGTTTCTGCGTTCCCTGATTCTGCCCCTTCACCGTTTCTTCTATATCCAGAGATCCGTAACTCCGATTGGGGAGAATCTTTCGCCCAGATTTTTCTCATAAAATTAGCTTTCTTGTGGCAAAAGAAGAGCGTCAACTGCCTTACGGGTGGCCCAGGATAGTGCCAGGTGCGCCCAGGGGGGTGGGCACGCCCCCCTATCTCCTGGCCACCTCGGACACCGTTTCGTGTTGATTCTTCCTCCGGAAAATCCCAAATATTCCAAAATAATTCTCCGTCCGTTTTTATCCCGTTTGGATTCCGTTTGATATTGGGTTTCTGCGAAACATAAAACATGCAACAGACAGGAACTAACACTGGGCACTGGATCAATATGTTAGTCCCAAAAATAGTATAAAAAGTTGCCAAAAGTATATGAAAGTTGAAGAATATTGGCATGGAACAATCAAAAATTATAGATACGACGGAGATGTATCAGACTCTCCTTTGCATGGAAGGCAAGCTTGGCAATTTGGATATGTAGATTTCCTTCTCTGTAACTGACTCTGTGTAACCCTAGCCCCCTCCGGTGTCTATATAAACCGGAGGGTTTAGTCTGTAGGACAACAACAATCATAATCATAGGCTAGCTTCTAGGGTTTAGCCTCTACGATCTCGTGGTAGATCAACTCTTGTAATACTCATATCATCAAGATCAATCAAGCAGGAAGTAGGGTATTACCTCCATAGAGAGGGCCTGAACCTGGATAAACATTGTGTCCCCCGCCTCCTGTTACCATTAGCCTTAGACGCACAGTTCGGGACCCCCCTACCCGGGATCCGCCGGTTTTGACACCGACATTGGTGCTTTCCTTGAGAGTTCCACTGTGACATCGAAAAAGGTTTGAAGGCTCGCCTTGTTATCAAGGACAACATCACCTCTGGGGGAGCCCTGGCTTTAGGCCAAACCCTCCGACTAGGCGACTTCGTCATGACCGCCCGTTCGGCCGCCGCGCCGACGATGACTTCTCGGGTCATCAAAAACAGCCTCCACGTCAGCTCGGAATACACCGAGCAGATGGATCAAATGGAGCTCTCGTCCTTGAACGAGCTCTTGGATCGCATCGCCGCCTTGGGAGTTGCTACGGACTATGATCGGATTGGGCTTAAACCCGATCAAAGAGAGATTAACTCTCCGCCGGTCACCCATCAGATAGCGGTGGTGGAGGAGCAATGCAGCGATTCTTCCTCTATTCTGAGGACGAACTATGTCCGGATTCCCGACCTCTCCAAGCCGGATACCCGTCTGCGGGAGGACGTGACCCAAACTCTGAACTTAAAATCGGACAGTGGGCCAGAAAAATTGGGCAACATCCCGGAACCCGAACTGCCAAGTTCGGAAGTTCCTCTACCCCTGGGTCTCAGATCAGGTCAGGATTCGGACTTAAATCCACCCACCCACCGTTCCCACATTAGACAACAATCCCAAGAGACGGTACATCACTTTTGGGCCAGATTCCTCCTTGTAATGAGCAAGGTCAAGGACTGTCGCGAGGAAGACGCAATCTCATTCTTTTGCAAAAATTTCACGGACAAGGGAATCCTCAACGCCATAAGTCGCCATGATATATCACACTTCGCTGACTTGGCGGCCATAGTACAAAAGTACTATGCGATGGAAAGCGCCTGGAAAACCCAAGCAAAATTCTAGGATCCTCCGGCTCTCATTAAACCCCTCGTCCGAACTAAAAGGGTGCACTCTCGCAAGTCACCCGATCCAATTACAAATAAACCAAAGCCCAGTACATGGCGTGGAACCGTATTGGAGCGATGGCTAAATGGGCCATGCAAAATTCACACCACACCGGATACCATACCAACTCATAGCCTTAGAGCATGTTGGATACTTCGGCAGGTGGCCAAGAGCGGCGAGGATCTCCTCATAAACGATATGGCAGAGCATCATCCTGCAGAAAACAACAATATAGTATTGACAGTCTTCGAGACTTTTGCCTCAAATAACAGTCGCAAGAGAGCACTCTGCAGCCTCGCCGAAGTCTGTCATGTTGCAGCAATAGATCCATGGAACAACACAGCCATAACCTTCAACGCTGGTGACGAACCTCAATTCCGAACAGTCCGAGCACCAGCCGCTTTGGTCCTTAGTCCAATCGTGGACGGCTTCCGGCTTACTAAAGTGCTCATGGACGGCGGCAGCGGATTAAACCTCATCTACGAGGAAACTCTCAACAAAATGGAAATAGACAAGAGCCACATTGAGCAAAGTAGCACGACCTTCAGAGGAATTATCCCTAGTCAGGAGGCACGATGTGCGGGAAAAATCACACTCGATATGGTATTTGGCACGCCGGAGAATTACAGGTCTGAAGAAATAACATTCCAAGTGGCCCCGTTCAGTAGCGGATACCACGCCCTTTTAGGGCGGGATGCATTCACGAGCTTCCAAGATATACCCCATTACAGGTACATGAAGCTCAAGATGCCTGGGCCCAATGTAATCATCACTCTAGCCAGTGATCCGGACGTAGCACTCCGCGCCGAAAATAAAACCACCACCCTGGCCCTTGAGGCATTATCCGAAGCCCTCGCGGCCGAAGAACTAACTGCGCTACGCTCCACAGTGGACAGGGACGACGTGATACTCGATAAACGATCCAAGTCCACCTGTTTCAAACCAGTGGATGAAATAGTCAAATTCCAAGTCCACCCAATGGACTCTACAAAAACAACATCCATCGGGATACAGCTAAACCCCACAATAGACGCTGCATTGCGGGCGTTCTTGCGCGAGAATTGGGACATCTTCGCCTAGCACCCATCAGACATGCTAGGTATCCCATGCAGGCTGGCCGAGCATAGCCTAAACATATTGAAGGGATACAAGCCGATCAAGCAAACTCTTCGATGCTTTTCAGAACCTAAACGACAAGCCATGGGAGAGGAGCTAGCCAAGTTACTCGAAGCTGGATTCATTAGAGAAATAAAATACCCGGACTGGCTAGCAAACATGGTGATGGTACCAAAGAAGGACAAATCCTGGCGCCTATGTGTCGATTTCAAGGACCTCAATAAGGCTTGCCCCAAGGATCCCTTCCCTCTCCCCCGTATCGATCAAATCATCGATGCTACCGCAGGACACGACTCACTGTGCTTCCTCGACGCATACTCCGGATACCATCAAATCTAGATGGCGGAGTCTGATCAAGCCGCAACGGCATTCATCACTCCATACGGCCCCTTCTGTTTTGACACCATGCCTTTCGGGCTCAAAAATGCCGGTGCAACCTATCAACGCATGATTCAGACATGCCTGGAAAAACAAATTGGTAAAATAGTTGAGGCATACGTAGACGACGTGGTCATCAAGACTAGACATGTTGAATCATTAATAGACGACCTGAGGCTTACGTTCGACAATCTCCGAACATATGACATCAAGCTCAATCCAAAAAAATGCGTTTTCGGCGTTCCTGCCGGAAAGTTCCTGGGTTTCATCATTTCCAATAGAGGAATTGAAGCAAATTCGGCTAAAATCAGAGCTTTGTCATAGTAGGCTACCCCAACAGACCTCAAGCAAATCCAGAAATTAACTCGATGCGTGGCTGCCTTAAGCCGCTTTATCTCCCGATTGGGAGAAAAGGCACTACCTCTCTATCGCCTTCTTCGACGCACTGAACACTTCGAGTGGACGGATGCGGCTACGGCCAGACTGTAAGAAATAAAGGCCCTCTTGGCTAGCAACCCAATCCTGGACGCACCAAACATCGGCGAACCCATGCTATTATATATAGCTGCAATGCACCAAGTTGTAAGCGCAGTGCTCGTAGTCGAACGAGAGGAGGACGGACATAAGCTCCCGCTTCAAAAGACGGTATACTACGTATCCACTGTCCTCACACCATGCAAGTCACGATACCCACATTATCAAAAGATAGCATATGCGGTCTTCATGGCATCCTGGAAACTACGACACTACTTTCAAGAGTGTTCAATCACGGTGGCCTTCGAAGTACCACTCAACGATATAATAAATAACCGCGATGCCATGGGCCGGATTGCCAAGTGGGCCATCGAGCTCCTCCCGTTTGACATCATATATAAACCAGACCGAGTGAGGGAGTCCTGGATTAGGGGGTGTCCGGATGGCCGGACTCCTGGACTATGAAGATACAAGATTGAAGACTCCGTCCCGTGTCCGGATAGGACTTTCCTTGGCGTGGAAGGCAAGCTTGGTGATACGATATGTAGATCTCCTACCATTGTAACCGACTCTATGTAACTCTAGCCCTCTCCGGTGTCTATATAAACCGGAGAGTTTTAGTTCATAGGACGAACAACAATCATACCATAGGGTAGCTTCTAGGTTTTAGCCTCTCTGATCTCGTGGTAGATCAACTCTTGTACTACCCATATCATCAATATTAATCAAGCAGGAGTAGGGTTTTACCTCCATCGAGAGGGCCCGAACCTGGGTAAAAACATCGTGTCCCTTGTCTCCTGATACCATCCACCTAGACGCACAGTTCGGGACCCCCTACCCGAGATCCGCCGGTTTTGACACCGACATTGGTGCTTTCATTGAGAGTTCCTCTGTGTCGTCACCTTTAGGCCCGATGGCTTTTTCGATCATCAACCACGACGTGGTCCAGGGTGAGACTTTTCTCCCCGGACAGATCTTCGTATTCGACGGCTTCACACTGCGGGCCAATTCGCTTGGCCATCTGGAGCAGATCGAAAGCTATGCCCCTGGCCATCAGGTCAGGTTTGGAAACTTAAACTACACGGCCGACATCTGCGAGGACTTGATCTTCGACGGATTCGAGCCACGGCCGAGCGCGCCGCATTGTCACGATGGGCATGATCTAGCTCTGCCACCGGACAGCGCCCAGAGCGCCGCTCAGGTGTCCGCTCCGACCATTAGGACGGAGCCGACTGCGCCAGTCGGGGACGGACGGTTGGACGCCGCCCCAGGGGCCGCAATATCTACGGCGATAGAGCCGAATACCAGCCTAGTCCTTTGCGAGGCCTGTGACTCCAAGGTGCCGGACTCTGTTCCGGACTCCGGATCTTCTGCACCCCTTCCGATCGAACCTGATTGGGCTCCGATCATGGAGTTCACCGCCGCGGACGTCTTTCAGCACTCGCCCTTTGGTGATATCCTGAATTCACTAAAGTATCTCTCTTTGTCAGGAGAGCCCTGGCCGGACTATGGTCAGCATGGTTGGGATGCGGACGACGAAGAAATTTGAAACCCACCCACCACCCACTTTGTAGCCACTGTCGACGATCTAACCGACATGCTCGACTTCGACTCCGAAGACATCGACGGTATGGACACCGATGAAGGAGACGACCAAGAACCAGCACCTATAGGGCACTGGAAAGCCACCCCGTCATATGACATATACATGATGGACACACCTAAAAGAAGCAACGGCGAGGATCAAAAGGGCGCAACCAGGGATCGTTCCCTCGAAAAACAATCAAAGCGGCGGCGTAAGAGCCGCGCCAAGCCCCACCTCGACAGAGACCCAGCCATAGAGCAGGGCGAATCAACGGAAGACGAACATGCCATCGAGCAACCGTCCAAACAGGGCGGACAAACCGAATAATCCGTCCCCGGCAAAGATAATAGTCCGGACGACCTCACGCCGGACAAGTCGCTGGAGCACCAGAACCTCCACCAAAGGCTCGTCGCCACTGCGCGTAGCCTGAAAAAGTAGAAGCGGAAGCTCAAAACAGCGGAAGATGCACTCAGAATCAGATGGGGCAAAGTACTCAATACCGCACACAAGTACGGCAACAGTCATCACACAAAGAGCTATCCGAAGCGGAAATTACTACCTGAATTTGATGAAGAGGCCTTAGAGCCCCCACAGTCAAAAATCAAGGAAGCCACCAGGTCGGATAGACGACCCCCTACGTGTCCACTGTCCTCACTCCATGCAAGTCCCGGTACCCGCATTACCAAAAAATAGCATACGAAGTGTTCATGGCATCCCGGAAGCTACGACACTACTTTCAAGAGTGTTTGATAATAGTAGCCTCCGAAGTACCTCTTAACGATATCATAAACAACCGTGACGCAACAGACCGGATTGCCAAATGGGCCATTGAGCTCCTCCCGTTCGACATAACATATAAGCCACGGCGAGCCATCAAGTCGCAAGCCTTGGCCGACTTTGTCACTGAATGGACTGAAGCCGAACTCCCCAAAGATTATGGCACATATTCCAATTGGACCATGCACTTTGACGGCTCCAAAATGCTGGCAGGTCTGGGGGCTGGCGTCGTCCAGACGTCCCCAACAGGAGATACAGTCCAATATGTACTCCAGATAATGTATACGGACTCCAACAATGCAGCCGAATATGAGGCCCTTCTACATGGCCTCCGGATGGCAGTCTCCATGGGCATTCAATGCCTAGAGGTGCGTGGGTATTTGAACCTCGCGATATCCCAAATAAACGGAGACTTTGATGCCAAAGATCCGAAAATGGCAGCTTACCACAACGCCGTCCTAAATATGTCAGCTCGGTTCGAAGGGCTGGAATTCCACCATATAGCCCGGGAAAATAATCAGGCAGCAGACGTCCTGGCACGCATCGGCACAAAGCGTGATGCAGTCCCCCCCAACATTTTCCTGGAAAGGCTATTCAAGCCATCCGTACAGTGGGAAGGGGAATCCGGAATTAACAATCCGTACCAGGCCGCATCACCTGACCCCGAACACCCTGACACAAAGGAAGACTCCGTCAATGAAGTCACACCATCATCCCACGTAATAATGGCAGTAATTGCCCCGTGGACAGAACCATTCTTAGCCTACTTAACTAGGCAGGAACTCCCTGAGGACCAAAATGAGGCACGCTGCATAGTGCGGCAATCTAAAGCCTATAAAGTCCACGAAGGAGAGCTTTATAAGAAAAGCACCACCGGAGTCCTTCAAAGGTGTATCTCCAAAGAGGAAGGGCGGAACCTTCTGGCAGAAATTCATGCCGGACTCGGCGGGCACCACGCCGTAGCCCGAGCCCTTGTAAGCAAGGCCTTCCATACCGGATTTTATTGGCCGACGGCCCGGGCAGACGCTCAGGACTTAGTCCAGCGATGCGTCCGTTGCCAATTATTCGCTAATCAAAGCCACATGCCGCCTACCGCACTACAAAACATACCCATCACCTAGCCTTTTGCGGTCTGGGGGCTTGACATGGTTGGACACCTTAAAGGAGGAACCCACAAGCAAAAATACCTACTGGTCATGGTGGATAAATTCACCAAATGGATAGAGGCCAAGCCTGTTAACACGGCCGAATCCGGACCGGTGATAGACTTCATATTCGGGGTTGTACACCGTTACAGCGTCCCCCACAGCATCATTACTGACAACTGCACAAACTTTACGGCCGATGAAGTTAAACTCTGGTGCAAAAACATTGGCATTAAGCTTGATTATGCTTCAGTCTATCACCCACAAACTAACGGTCAAGTCAAGCGAGCCAACGGTCTAATCATGAGCGGCATCAAACCCAGATTAGTGCGATCCCTCAAGGAATCTAACACGCACTGGGTAGAGGAGCTTGACTCCGTACTCTGGGGGCTGTGGACAACGCTGAATCGCACTACCGGATTCACACCATTTTTTATGGTATACGGCGTAGAGGCAGTCCTGCCCTGTGACATAATTCATGACTCACCTCGCGTGCGCATGTACGAAGAAAGAGAAGCCGAGCTCGATCGGCAGGACAGCTTGGACGCATTGGAAGAGGAGCGCAACGTGGCAAAGGCCCGTTCCGCATTCTATCAGCAGCAGGCTCGAAGATATCAAAGCAGAGAAGTACGGGCCAAAACTTACAATGTTAGCGAACTAGTTCTACGCCTGCCGGACAAGAAAAAGGACAAACTCAAGCCTAAATGGGAGGGTCCCTTCATAATCGACCAAGTCCTGACTGGTGGAGCGTACCGTCTGCGAAATGCATCGGACAACCGACTCGAGCCGAACCCATGGAACGCAGCACGCCTACAAAGATTCTACGCCTAACGCCGGACTCTGTGTTCGTCTCCTTCCTCTGTCACCTTCCTTTTTTTAGCTGCCTGGTATTTTTCTCCTCCTTCCTCCTTTCTTTCTCCCAAGCCTTTAGGGGCTTGCTTGCGTGATTGCTCGCACATAATTGATGCGCCACCCGCGCTCATTATACCTGGGGGCTTCTTTATCAAGAAGCTTATATACACGGGCCTCATGCCCAAAACATGTGTGACACTTCCGCATGAACCTTTTATGCACCATTATATGCATCGATATGACTTAAGTTTTGGCCAAGCTAGGTTGCCTGGCTCCTGTGCTTACCCCTACGTTCCCGTTTGTTCGGCTAGGTGGTAAAGGGACCACCTCTGCGATTGTTACTGCCGGGTCAGCCGGATGTCTACCTCAGACTAGGTGAAGCCGAAAGCTAGCATTCTTAAGGGAATATTCGGTCGGTGAACTAAAAGATGATTTTTCACTTGTTTATTTATCTGCCACCATATGTTTTTCTGCTTTCTTTTCGCAGTCCGGACATGCACTTTAGGGCATGCCTCCAAGGGAAAGGAACCCCTAACGGAACTATTCTCCCTGGAAGATGTTTCTTACTAACCATATAATGTAACATAACTAGTTGGGCACTTGTCTGCTAAAGCACTTATGACCCCTACGCCTGGTCTCCATGCATGCCCCGGTTCTTACATAACCGAGAGGGTATTCGGACACACTCCGGACTATCGGGTCCAGAGGTTGAAGCGAAAAGGTCCGCAATGACAAATGATCTACAATCCGGCTAGAAGGCATTTTACATGTCATTTTAAATTACATAGCCAATTTGACTACGTATATTCTTCTTCAATACCATCCAACAGGCTGTCTAATTTACAGTCCTATTGGGAAAATACTTGGCAGCCAGCTTTACCTGGCCATACACCAAACTGACAGGGATCTCCTTCCCGTCGGGCCCCACAGGGCCAACCTCGGCCATGTGGTTCGGGTCAGCCTTCGTGTACCGAGTCTTTACCGAGTCTTCACCATGGCCTAGGCCTCCCTGGCACCTTGACGGCAGGCCGATAACTTCCATAACCGGAAGCGCTGCCGCACTCCCTTCAGCTTCTCTACAAGCTCTCCAAGGCCTTCGGGCATGGAGAGGGATGGCCACATATCCTGGACGACGCCTTGCATCGCCTGCCGAACTCGTTCGTGCAGTTGCAACAGCTCGGGAAGAAGGTCCCCCGCTGAACCGGGGCATTTCCTCCGCAGGATGACCTGTCAGCATATCTACAGACATAGCTCTGTCAATCGACTTCCTCGCCGAACTCTTTTTTCGAAGATTCGTTCAAGCACTTACTAAAAATGCCGCGTCGAAGTCGCCGATTCTCCTTTACGGAATCAGACAACTGAGCACGAACATCCTTTAGTTCCTCGCCCGGCTGGGTATTGGCGTCTTGAAGCTTGTTCTTCTCTTGCCTCACCCTCGTCAGCACGCTCTCGCCGGCCTTTAACTGGCGTAGGAGTTGTTGCTTGTCCGAATTCACTCCGGCCCGATCTGCACTGTTATTGTCAGAATTGCACACATGTCGCACTTCACAACAGAATTATCTTTCGAAGCATATATTACCTGAGGGGGTCCCCTTGGCATTCTCTGAAGCGGCCAGTGCGGCCTCAAGTTGGGCCTTGCACCCTTCCAGCTCCTGGGACAGTTGCGTATTCTTTTTTGTAAGATCCTGCATAATGTATGATCCTTAAATCAGTTATCTTAACTGTTTCAAGTCTCGGGGGCTACTGACATATATGACCATCAGATTTACTCACCCGTATGTCTTTCACATACTGCTTTGTGGCTCTGGCTAGACCATTTTGAGCGGCACGGAGGTACGCATCTCCCGTATTAAAGGCGTCCAACGCCTCTTGGGAAAAACATGCGTCACGAAGAACAGTCCGGCGACGCCTGTGGTTCATGGCACTCTCCACCTCTGAATTGGTGGCAGATAGCCCATCCGCTCTGTCGGAGGAACGTCCGGTGCGCGCCCCGTGTTCGCCTCCGCTTCTGGACCCGGCCTTGAAGCCTGGCCGATGGATATAGTCCGGCGGGCGCTCTTCTTCCTGAGGAGAGCATGAGCGTTAGTGTGACTTGAGGGCATAAACCCTAGGCGTTAACATTGCACGCCGTACTGTTGCGCCGGAATCTCGATCTGGTCCGCACTTCTTTTTAGACCGCCTGGCTTCAACGGCCCTTGTTGGCTACCCACCGCGGGCTCGGCCCTCCGCCTCAAGGATTTCCCCTGCAAAACGAAACACTATTGGTTTACGGTAATCAAAATAAGTGTCAGGACCCCGACTCGATGTCACATCGATCTAGCTGGTAACACCTCATATCACTTTGCGGCCTCACGCACGGTATCCCCACGGGTGTCGTCTTACCTTTTCCCGGGACCGTTTGCGCCTTTTGGCTCGCGTATATGAAAGTGTCGCTAGCATCCATATGATAAAGAGCCCGGGCTGACATGACTAGTCGTAAACCCAAAGTGGCACAGACTTACAGGGACAGGCATCCATGACCCAGCTTCGAACGTGTCGGTCATCAGCAAGTGGGTCCGGGCTGTAGCACTGGGCTAGCAGGACTCCGGTAAACCGGGCTGTAGCGGGCTAACAGGACTCCGGTACTCAAAGCGTGACATTTCCCCGAAGGGACAGACACAGGAACGAAGAAGGACACATGCCGGCCAGCCTAAGTGTTCCAGAACAGTAGCAAGCTACCATGGCTCAGCGGTAACACTAGGAGACATTTCCCGGTAAGAGAGGCTACTAAAGATAAACAACTAGATAGTCAGATCCCACACATACCAAGCATTTCAATCATACACACAATATGCTCGATATGTGCAAATACAACGAAGCATCACAACATGACTCTATGACACAAGTACTTTATTTAAGGCTCAGTGAGCCATACATAACATACACACAAAGGTACGGGTCTCACGACCCAACATACAAGTCATACAATCATACAAGCCAGCAGCGGAAGTAACTTGTCTGAGTACAGACAACTAGTAAAATAAAAGAGGCTTGGAAAGCCTCTGGCTATACTATGTGGTCCTTCACAAGCTCAGGGTCACCACCTGGGTCTTTTAGCCTACTCGTTGATGTCAACGTCTACATAGAACCCATCAGAAGGGGTTGCAGCGTCTTCTGTAAAAATGTAGATTATAGCAACATGAGTACAAAGGTACTCAGCAAGACTTACATCAGATCCTACATACATGCATAGTATCAAGAAGGGTTGGTGGAGTTATTGCAGCAAGCCAGCTTTGACTCTTGACTAGGCTATCCTACGATACTTCAACTTGAAATAGTTTTGCGCACACGAGTCCACTATTCACCACTTCAATACACTACCGAGGATCCACCTCCGTCCTCCTACGGAGGAGCCATCCTCGGCACTCACACTTATCTTGAGGCTTTTAGTAGTTTCCATTTACTTGTCTATGAACTGTATAGGCAACCAAGTAGTCCTTTACCGCGGACGCGGCTATTCGAATAGATCATGTTAACCCTGCAGGGGGTACTTCTTCATACACGCTCTCACCACTTACCGTCGTTTACACGACATGTACTCGGCAACCTTCAAGCGGAAGCCCAACGTGGGTGTCGGCCACGACCTACCTAATCACCTAAGCCTCCAGTCCAGGTTTATCGCCTATTCAGGTTCCATCCGCAGGGAGTCCGGCCGAGGTTTCCCATACGGCCCCGAACGATGTGAACATGGTTCCCGAGATACCTAACGGGTATTCGGTACACCCGGCCACGTACCTACCGCATCACAGCCCACCCCTACGGTCAGCGCTGTCCACGGCCTCCAGTAGGCTACAAACACCAGAAACTACTTGCAACTCCTGGACGGAGAACTAGGGTGAACAAGAAGTCGAGAGGGTCCATTGGTTTCGGGCCCAATGCATGGTAGTAGCTGATTCTTAAATCACACATACAGATCTCAGTGCTTAAGGTCGGCTTCAATGAAACAACCCACCATGTACTCCTACATGGCCTCTCATCGATACCTTTACCAAATCGTGTTCACCACACCACTCTCATTACCGACATAATCATTTCACTCTAGCCCATCACCCAGATGAACCAGACCTGACACGACTCTAAGCATAGCAGGCATAGCAAGGTAGGAACAACACATACATATGGCTCAATCAACTCCTACACATGCTAGTGGGTTTCATCTAGTTACTGTGGCAATGACAGGTCATGCAGAGGAAATGGGTTCAACTACCGTAGCACACAGTAGTTTGAATCGCGTTGTCTTAATGCAGTAAAAGAGAGCAGGAGCGAGAACATGGGTTTGTATCGATATGATCAAATGGTTGGTTGCTTGCCTGATGGTTCGATGCACGGATACGGTTCTTCGTTAGGGTAGTCACGGTACTCCTCGGGGACAGATCCTGTCGTAAAGGATAACGATACACAGGCATCACCAAACAATGTGCAACAATATGATGCATGCATGAAACATGGCAATATGAGTGTGTTGGGCTAATGCAACTAAAGCCAGAAGGGTTTGAACAAATTTGAATCAAAGATTCAAATTTCAATTTCAAATATGGCCTTTTAAAGTGCTTTTCCTTGTTCTGATTAAAACATCCATTTAACTTGTTGGATCATGCATGAAAATAGTACAGATGGATAGATTGGATTTTTCTGATCATTTTTCATATATAATTTGTCCAATTTGGAGTTACAGAATAAAAGTTATGAATTTTTGAAGTTTAATTAATATTCTGGAATTTCCTGATTTAATTTAAATCCAGAAATATCATTTACTGCGTTAGCCTGACGTCACAGTGACATCAGCAGGTCAACAGGGCTAGCTCGGGTCAAACCTGACGTGTGGGGTCCACACGTCAGTGACACAGGGGCTAATCCCGTGTTGACCCGGGCTGGTTAGCTTTGACTAAGCCCTGGGGCCCACTTGTCAGCGTCAGTAGGTGGTGGTTTAGTGGCTAATTAACTAGGCCATCTCAGCTCGCCGGAGTTCTGGCCGGCGGCGACCATCAGTGCGGCGGCGATAGTGGTTTTGGTCGTTTCGGCCACCAAATGAACCGCGGAGGCCACCGGAGTGAAGCTGAGGACGACCCGCGGCTCTTGGCGGAGTCCGTTGGGGTCGGGGTGGCCGGAGTCGACGGCGGCGAGCTCGGCTGCGGCGGCCGGGGTTCGGTCATGCACGGGAACGGTGTTGCAGGGTGTTAGGGGGGTGTTGGAGCGTGCTACGTGCTCCTAGTGAGATGTGGAGCACGATGGCGTGCTCGGTTGGGCGCTACGGCGATCGTGGCCACGACGGCGACATCGCCGGCGGCGTGAAGCTTTCGACCGCGGTGGGGCTAGGGCCTAGGGGTCGGAAGAGAGCAGGGGAGAAGGGGGAAACGGTGGCGTAGCTCACCGCGGTTGCAATGGGCGTCGAAGCGGGCTCGGGGACGCGTCGGAGACGACGAATTTGACGGCGACGGTGGTCGGAGTCCGAAGAGGGGAACGGCGACGTGGCGGCGATGCAGGGCTTCCGGGGACCCGTGGAGCGGTGGGGAGGAGGAAGGAGTCGAGGCGGAGCTTCTGAGATGGCCGGGGAAGCGAGGGGTGGTCGGAGACGGTGGCTAAGGCGAACGGCGGCGACGGTGAGCTTCGGCCGTGAGAGAGAGAGAGTGAGGGAGAGCCGGGGGAGAGTGAATGGGGTGTCGGCGAGGTCGGGGCGACGACCAGAAGACGATCCACGCGGCGCAACGGCGACCAGGGCGATGCAGAGAGGCTGGGTGGTGCGTGGCGAGCTCGGGCGCGCCATGCTCACCTCCCTGCCTGCTCTGGCGAGGGGAAGCAGCTGGCTGGCACGGGCCAGCACAGTGCTGGGCCGGCTGGGCTGGGCCGCACAGGTAAGTCTTCCCCTTTCTTTATTTTCTGTTTTTATTTAATATAACTGCGACTTTGTTGAATTAAATAAAATACCTAGGCAACTCCAAAAATCACCAAACTACTCCTGGTCCATAGTTGGATTATTTCCAACATGAAACATTTTAGTTTGGAGATATTTGAGCATTTAAATATTTTATATAATTTTAAATGCCCAAATTCAAATAGTTATTATTTAATTCAAAACCCTAGGATGGCCTAGGAAAATGTGCACCACTTTTGGCAGAGGTTCTGAACCAAGGCAAAAATGATGGGCATTTTAGAAGGGCATTTCAGGTTCATTGAAAAATTATTTTAGTAAACCCTAGTTGGTTTCAGAGGGGACTGGGGGTTCTGTCATCCCCATTTCAAGTTTCTGATGAATGAGTAAACATGATGCAACACTCTAATGCATAACTAGCTAGGGTGTGACAACTCACCCCCACTCAAAAGAATCTCGTCCCGAGATTTGGGTTCCTCCGGGAAGAAGGCGGGATATTCAAGTCGAAGACGATCCTCCCTTTCCCAGGTTGCTTCATCTTCAGAATGGTGCGACCATTGAACCTTGAGAAACTTGATATTATGACGTCGCGTGGTACGTTCGGCTTGATCGAGGATACGGATGGGGTACTCTCGATAGGTAAGATTATCTTGGAGATCAAGCGTTTCGTGGTCCACTTCACGGATAGGATCCGAGAAGCAACGCCTGAGTTGAGAAATGTGGAAGACATCGTGAACTCTGGAGAGGTGCGGAGGTAGTTCCAATTGGTAGGCAACTTCTCCTCGTTTGGCAAGAATGCGAAAAGGTCCAATGTAACGAGGAGCCAATTTGCCTTTGATACCGAAACGATGGGTTCCCTTCAGAGGGGTGACCCGAAGATAAGCCTTCTCGTCAACCTCGAAAGTCATAGCCTTATGTTTTCGGTCATATTGACTCTTTTGACGAGATTGGGCTGTTTTCAACTTTTCACGAACGATACGAACTTGTTCTTCTGCTTCCTGAATCATATCCGGGCCAAAGAATTGTCTTTCCCCGGTCTCTGACCAGTTAAGGGGTGTTCGACATCGCCGTCCATAGAGGACTTCAAAAGGGGCTTTACCCAAGCTGGATTGATAGCTGTTGTTGTAAGCGAATTTGGCAAATGGAAGGCACTTCTCCCAGTCCATTCCGAACGAGATAACAGAGGCTCGAAGCATGTCTTCTAGAATCTGATTGACGCGTTCCACTTGACCACTTGACTGAGGGTGGAAAGCGGTGCTAAAGGAGAGACGGGTTCCCATAGCATTTTGGAAACTTTCCCAAAATCGAGAGGTGAAAAGACTTCCTCGATCCGAATTGATTTCCAAAGGGACACCATGAAGAGACACTATTCGGGAGATGTATAAGTCTGCCAGCTGACTAGCGGTTATACTCTCACGAACAGGTAAGAAATGAGCTACTTTGGAAAGACGATCGACCACAACGAAAATAGCATTATTCCCTCTTTTGGTCCTGGGAAAACCGGTAATGAAATCCATACCAATTTTATCCCATTTCCATTCAGGAATAGCTAATGGTTGAAGGGTGCCAGCAGGCCGTTGATGCTCTGCTTTTACACGATGACAGACGTCGCAATTAGCAATATACTGAGCGATTTCTCTCTTCATCCTAGTCCACCAGAACCTCTGGCGTAGGTCCTGATACATTTTTGTGCTACCGGGGTGAATGGTGAGAGGAGATTCATGAGCTTCCTTAAGGATTAATCGCCTTAGGTTGCGCACTTTGGGAACTACTAGTCGATTCCCGAAGTATACGACTCCTTGATCATTAACGGAGAAACAATTCGCAATTCCTTTCTGAATGTTTCTCTTGATGCGGGAGATTCCCGGATCTACCTTCTGTGCGTTGATAATTTGATCCGTAAAGGTAGGTTTTGCCACCAAGGTGGAGAGAAAACCTTGAGGTACAATGTGAAGGTTAAGCTTCCGAAATTCCTCATGGAGAAGCGGTTGACTTTGTTGTAACATCAGGTTGTTACAATAAGATTTACGACTTAGCGCATCAGCCATGACGTTGGCTTTCCCTGGGGTATAGGTTATCCCTAAGTCGAAGTCTGTGATCAATTCAACCCAACGTCTCTGCCTGAGATTCAAATCCGGTTGGGTGAAAATATACTTCAGACTTTGGTGATCAGTGAATATTTCGCAACGATTACCGAGGAGATAATGTCGCCAGGTCTTAAGTGCATAGACTACGGCTGCAAGCTCTAGGTCATGAGTGGGATAATTCTCCTCATGTGGGTGCAATTGCCGTGAAGCGTAAGCAATTACGTGTCGATCTTGCATGAGAATGCAACCTAGTCCTTGTTGCGAGGCGTCGCAGTAGATAACAAAGTCCTTGGAGAAGTCTGGCGGTACCAGTACGGGAGCAGAGGTCAGGCGTCTTTTCAGTTCCTGAAAGCTGTGCTCACATTGTGGAGTCCATTCGAACTTCTTATCTTTCTTGAGGAGTTCAGTTAGAGGTTTAGCAACTTTGGAGAAGTTCTCGACAAAGCGACGGCAATAGCTCGCTAAGCCTAGAAAACTCCGAACTTGCTTGACTGATTCGGGCGGAGTCCAATCAAGGACGGCTTGAACTCGCTCAGGGTTAACAGCAATACCTTTACCAGATATTACATGACCCAGATAGGTCACTTCTGACAACCAGAATTCACATTTAGAGAATTTGGCATAAAGGCGATGCTCTCGAAGTTTCTTCAACACTAGCCTTAGATGTTCGGCATGTTCTTCCTCGTTCTTGGAGTAGATGAGTATATCATCGAGATAAACCACGACGAATTTATCCAAATACTCCATGAAGATTGAGTTCATTAACCGAGAAAAGGTGGCTGGAGCGTTGGTTAATCCGAAGGACATAACGGTGTACTCGTATTGGCCATAGCGAGTAACAAAGGCCGTTTTAGGAATGTCCCCGTTTCTAATTTTGATTTGATGGTAGCCCAACCTCAAATCCATCTTGGAGAAGACTGAGGATCCAGCGAGCTGATCATACAGGTCGTTGATCCTGGGAAGTGGATATTTGTTCTTGATTGTGACCAAATTGACAGGTCGGTAATCTACAACCATCCGGTCCGTACCATCCTTTTTCTTAACGAATAGGACGGGGCAAGCCCACGGAGATGAACTAGGGCGGATGAAACCCTTTTTCAAGGATTCATCGAGTTGTTTCTTAAGCTCGGCTAGTTCTAGGGGTGCCATCTTATAGGGTCTTCTAGCAATCGGAACGGTTCCTGGAATGAGATCTATTACGAACTCAACATCCCTGTCAGGTGGAACACCTGGCAACTCCTCTGGAAAGACATCCGGGAAGTCACGGACTACCGGAACGTCCTCAAGGTCTGGCAAAGGGCTGGCGTTAAGAGAATATAATTGTCGCTTGGCTATTCGGGTCAAGACATTGACTATCTTCCCCGAAGGATGGGTGAGTTGAACAGTCCTAGAGAAGCAATCAATTTTGGCTTGATGAGCTGACATCCAGTCCATACCCAAAATGATATTAATATCCGAAGATTTAAGGGCTATCAAGGATGCAAGGAAAACAAGTCTGTCGACTTGGATCTCATTTCCATAACTTACCCTAGAGGTCTGCCATCTAGACCCAGGGGTAGAGATTTCCATAGTGGATGGCAAGTCACAGAATGCAACGTTATGCAAACGGGCATAACTTTCAGATATAAAAGAATGAGAGGCTCCTGTATCGAAAAGAACGGATGCCGGGTGGCAATTAACAAGAAGCGTACCGAGAACGAC